>NC_048895.1:50768978-51100765 GCF_011077185.1 Oxyura jamaicensis
TTGGGGCAGAAGGCTCCTTTAATCTAATTTTTCTCCTATGCTATCTTTCATGTGTAAGTTCTTACGCTGTGGTAAAATCACCTCCCAGCCTTCTTGGGTGTTTTTATTTTCCTTTTTGTTCTGTTTTCAAGGTGAAGGCTCTGCCCTTTTGACATTTTTTTCATTGCAAGGTATTTTTTCATCATTGTGACTCTGCCCTGAACTTTGTGCATGCTTTGCTTGAAAAGGACTCGGAGCTCAGTTAGTGGTCATGTTGGTGCTGTGGCAGCTCTTTGCTCCTCTCTGCACTTGCATCGTGGAAGACGGGAAACCAGGATCATTCTGGCCTAGAAAATCTCACGCTGCTGATAATCTGTGCAGGAATGCAGGTCCTTATCAGAATTGCTCCTTTTCTTTGAGTGTCCTCTGCTCCTGGTTCTAGGTGCTTTGGTTTTGGTTTTGGTTTGGTTTGGTTTTTGTTTTTCTGTGTGTTTGCTTACATCTTGCTTGCCCTGTGGCTTGCTCAAGTGGCTCTGTACCATGAAACCACTCCGTTTATTGTTCTCACCTCTTGCTACTTCATTATCTGAAACTGTTATCAGTGGTTTTCTGCTTTTCTTCTGAATCACAGATGATCATATTAGACAGTACAGATTAAAATACTCAAACGTAATAATATCCACAGATCCTTCTGTTCAGCAGTGATTGCTTAGAATTTCACTTTTGGGATGTGGCAGCCATGTTTTCAGTTGTTGTTTTCAGTCATGTTACGTTGATTTTTCTATTCTGTGCATTGTCACACAACATGTACTATTACCAAGTTACGGGGTGTGATGAGAGGTGACTTTTCCTTACGCCCAGTTTACTGTATTGGAATTTCCATATGGCACTCAGCATTGTCTTCAGTTGCTCTGGGACAGCCATTTCCACAAAACAGCTGGAGTCCCCATTAACAACCCTGATAAAAGCATGCAGACAGGAAGCTGCATATGCAATACCGAGTGCGTTGTAACTTCTGACCCTTGCCTATGTCCTCTGCATGATAGCCTTCCGAAGAAGTCAGGTCAAGAGGTTTATGTGAATAACCATCTCAACCAAATCTGTGCTCTCAGTCAGTTTTGAAGACACATCTTTTCTGCATACCACATTGGTTGATTTAATACTTCCTAAAGTGTTGTATCAGCTGTTCTACTACTAATGGGGATTCTTCATAATAATTTGTAATTATTTTTTCCATTCCTCTATATAATGTGCAACATTTGCTTTTGATGGAACATCTCCAAATTGTAGCAAAACGTTAATTAGAGGTCTAGAGAGTTCCTGAGCCTGACCTTTTGAAAGCCTTGAATGCAAAGTATCTGGAATTAAATGATTTTAAATCATGCAGAGTTTGACTTTAGCTGCTATTAGTGTTGTGTAGATTAATTAGTGTTTTCACTCTTGCTTCCAGCTGTTCATAAACAAAACCACAAATAGTATTTCCTTCTCACGTATTCCCTTTACTTGAGCTGGGGATGCTACATAGACATAGGCAGGAGTTGTATCGGTGTCGGTGCTGTTCCTTATCAATTTATATTTCAAACTACTTTTATATCCTTAGCGTAAGGAAAGGCATAGAGACACAGATAATTTTCAGTATGTTTACCATGCATGAATGTAAAAGGCTGGCAGAAATACAACATCAAATATTTTGGGAAATCTACAGGATAGTGAAATAGAAGACCTTACGGTGTAATCTGCCAGTTGTTCACTGTTCTGAGCCAGTTTACTAAGCAAATCCTTTGGTATTTTTTTATGATGACATTACCCAGACAAATTACTCAGAAGCTGAAATTTCTGTTGATGTCACAGCTCCAGAAGGGGTAGTTTATGAGAGCAGCTTTGCCAGTTTGCACCATTTTACTGTTAACCATGAACCACTGGGCACTTTGGATCACACCTCCCATTCAAGGTCAGCCCAGCCAAGAATGCAGTCTTGAAATTACAAGAATTACCTCAACACGCTTTCTTTCCTCCTAATTCCGAAGAAAAGCTTGAAAGTATGGCCACAGCACATGGTAAAGGCACAAAAGCAAGAAGATAAACTCTCCTCGAGTTTGGAGTCTGGCACTACAGTGCAGCACCAAGCAGACAGATCAGCCCACTCCTCTGGGATTTGTTGCAAAAAAAGAGTGGCAGCTCGTCTTTGAGGAGGGTTGGTGGAGCAACAACCCAGACTTGCCTGATGCCTCACGTACAGAATCGGTTTGCTTCAAGTGAAGTGTTTGTTAATAAGAGAGATTACAGTGACTTTTCATTTCTAATTGTGCAAATAAGATACCTTTTGCAGAAGACAGGATTTGATATGGCTGCATCTATTTAAGTCCTGAAAAGCTGTACGTTGGGGTTTTTACCTGATCTCTCCCTGAATCTGTGCTGCAGACCAGGTAATGGAGCTGCAACGCAATCTATAAAGCTTCCTAGTCAATTATGCTCTCAGCATGGTTGTATGAAGCTGCAGAAGGAAACTGGGCTTCCTTTCTGAGGACACAGTATACCTATCCATGTTAATCCGACTGTCAGTTCTTGTTTCCAATATATTTAACTTACAACAACTAACTCATTTGCTTAAGAGGACATTCTTCACATTAAAAGAGTAACAGGCAGCTGATGTTCTTATAGAGAAAAGGTTGGGAATCTTGATTTGCTCTAGGAATGTGCTCTGCCTGTCGGGATGAAGAAGCCTGCTTCTGCTTGTGCAAAGAGTTTTCTGCTGAGCAGAGCTGCAGCAGCCTCCTGAAGTGACAGGGCTGCATTCGTGTTTAACCTTCCTTAAAAAAAGAGCTTAAATGAAGAATGACAGGAGCTGAGATATCCTCTATTTTACAGCAAAACAAATTGATTTGGTTGAACATTTTGAAATCTTTGCTCATGTAAATAATAAAATCAGAATTCATCAGAGATGTTTTTCTATGACAGAGTTGCAACATCTGGCATATTTCTCAGCCTTTTTTTCCTTTTTTTTTTTTTTTTTTTTTAAAAAAAAAAAAAAGGGGATGGGGAAATCCTACAAATGAATCTAAGTATCATTGATTGAAGCCTGCAAAGATGCTAATTATTTTGATGAGGAATCTGAAAATACATCTGTCACAACAGAGTAATTAAAATTAACGTGATGTAATTGTATATGCTAAATAAATTGGAAGCTAAGTGCAGAAGGAGCATTGCAGAGGATCAGTGTGTACATTTTCAGCTCTCCGTTGGAGAGGTTATGTCCTGTCCCACTCAGCCCAATTATGGCGATGTGCTGCTGGGCGTGAGAAGGATCCAGTATATTTACCAGGCAGGATCCAAATGTGATTCTTCTTATAGAAGATAAGTCTTCTGCTCAGGCCTGGAAGAGCATAATTGGGTTTATTTCTGAACCCTTCACGACAGATATTTGGGTATACATAAGATGATATGATACAGAGAGCACTGTATGTGGTTACTGTTTGCAAGAGCATTTTCACGTGGGTGTTATTAATTTGAAAAGTTGCATTTGAGAGAGCTAAGTAATATTTAATAAGATGACTGATAGATAACTAAAAATGAGCTGAATGTTCTTGAACAAATGGAGCATTGATTTTATTTTTTAAAAAATCTAAATAGCCTAAGGTTATTGATTTTTAACCATTAGAATTTTTTATGCCCTGCAACTGCTGGTTAGCTTCCATCAGAGTCCCAGTACAGTCTGTACAGACAAATGGTTGGAATTTGAAGTATTATAAACCATGCTTAAAAAATGCAGATTTGAATAAGAGCCAGAACAGATTTAAGTTTTCTAAAAATTCCCTGCTTGCTGCCTGATGGAGCAACTGCAGCTGGGTGTATACCAGGCTGGTTAAAATGTGCAGGAAGTCGGAAATTTGAGCTGTGCGGTGTTTTGGGAGGCCACAGTCTCCATTTCCAAAATGAGAAGTTCCTCTGCAGTTCCTTGTGGAAGATGGACTTCCCATCCCATCTCTAGGGACAGACAAGCCTTTTCTCTCTGTTGGTACAGAGTTTACAGTTCACGTGTTCAGGGACATGACCTTACCAGAAAAAGAGCAGGCTTTAATGCTTTGGGTGGTTGGTTATGCAATCTGACCACTCCTTTTACTTCAGAAAAGACGATGATTATTCGTTGAAAATTGTATTTAGACAAATAACTGTCTGGTTTTGCTTTTTTTTCCTCCACTGAGGAGCATTTAGGCTTAGCATCTTCTACAAACCCCAGGCTGGATACCCCTGCTCTTTCGCTTTTCTGACTCTTTTAATCTTTCTCTCTGTGTCTTAAGACAACTTGCTGCTGCTGTCATCTGTTCTTGCTGTTTTCATTGCTTCCCCTTTTCTTTACTATTCTCCTCTCACATCTGTCTTTAGATTATTGCTGATCTGCATCAAGCAGCAGGAAAATAATATGTTTGGTAATTTAGGTGCAACCTAATCTTGACAGCAATTTCAGTTGAAAAAGTAGGCTACCAATCATGGCATTCACCAACCTTTTTCTATTTAAATATATATTGTCAAAGGTTTATGCCTTTAATTTTCTATTGTAATTGCAGGCATGTCTGTTTTTATGTAAGCTTTATTTCTGTATAAAAGCAAAGACAGCAGCAAAAACAATCTCAGAGAAGAATTCAGGATGCCTCCATTATAGACATGTGTCCAAATTGGGCTATGTGCTAATCAGGAAGCAAGGAGCATCTGCCTTCTTAATTGGATTGTTTCAAAGTTTTTCTGCTGTCTGTTCATCTACAAATTATGAGAGTGATCCTGCGACATTAAGGTCAATGAGATTACTGATATGCATAAATAAATAATTATCTAATTACTGGTATACATAAATAGATATGCATAAATAATACGTTATAAATATACACAAACCTTTGCAGACTGTGTTTACTGGTCTGGGGAATCATGCAGAATAAAAAAGTTGAAACTGTGAGATTTTTCTTGTCTCTTACTATAATTCATATTTTTAAACAATTTTGCTGTGTCTTTAATATTTATGAGGAGCCCTGATCTTTTATTATGTACCCTCAATTATTTATCTGACTCAAAAGATGAATAAAACCTTAGAGTTTTTTGTTTGGTTGGTTGGTTTTTTAATCTAAGTGGTGTCTTCTGTTTTCTCTCTTCTAATCTTTTACATTTTAAAAGAAAGAAATATAACCTGTGGCTTAGAAAATCATCTGAACAGCATTTAAATACGTAAATATGGCTATATCCTTCAGCTCCCAAAAATAAAAGGTGAGCTAGTGCTTAACTAAAGATTGTTCCCCTAAAGTGGGGAAACAGAGTGGAGAAACATAATGCATGGTCTTAGATCAGGAAAATTTCAAGCTGGATTTATCCTAGGAATAACTCCATCCAAATAAGGTTTACTTTGCCCTGTCTCACATCATTTGCAGTCCATAAGTCTGTTCCAGGGCATAAATGTTCATCCTTCTGTTTTGACCAAGGAAGAATGTAAGCAGCTTTCCCCTCTCTTTCCACTGGGTTGGCAATTGTCCCTGTTCTGCTAGTGATACGTGTTGATGTAAAATAAGTGGTCAATATTTTAACACCCTGAAAATACAGTAAAATCATGTGCCTTATCTTCTTGAGCTCTCTTTTCCTCCCTTTCTCCTTTTGTATCCCATATATTAAACTGAACATGTTCGTCTTAACTACCAGGAGGAGACAGGTACTCTAAGCTGCAGGTACCTGCGCTGTCTTTTGCTTTAGAACAGACCCTGGTCACAGATTGTTTTACCCTTTCTTTTTCCTTGGACTTGTGTATACTTGAAGTTAATACTTAATTTGTTTTTTTTTGAAGCAGGATTTTTCATATTGACTTTTTTTTTCTTCCATGAAATACAGGATGAGTGTAAGGTGCTATATAACCACTAAATAACCTCAAATCCAGCAGGTGGGGCAGGTTTGGGGTGCACAAGTTACAGCAAATAAATAAATGGAAATACCATGCATATCTGTCAGTTCATCCAAAAGAAGCCTTTTGAAATATGCTTGAATGTTGCAAAATCCTTAGCACGTTCCCACTCCTACTGTACAGGTGAAGGTGATGCAAAGCTGCCCTATGGCAGTTAGTGTCAGGCACTGCCTGCTCCGACATGACTTTCCAGACTGGAAGCAAGTGTTTAGAAAAAGAACTGTTCATCCTTGGATTCAGCTGCAAAAGGTTCTTCAACTGTGAGGAGAAAGCTGAGAAGCATAGCCACTGACACAGTGGAAAAAAAAAAATGTCTTAAGCTAAAATGTTTGTAGTTCACGTGCAGCCCTAAAGAAATCTCATGTGCTTTTACAGAGTTTTGTAACTAGTCATAAGCATCTCAGCTTTACTTCTAGCCTTGTAAGTGCTGTGAACTCTGTAGAGAATAGTTTGAAAATGTTCAGGGGAAAAACAGATATGTTTGCCTATCTGAAGCCTTCTGGTAAGATTTACCCATTTTTCTTCCCACCAGGTTTGGAGGAGACCAGCCAGTGTACATCAATATTATTAGAGATCCTGTCAATCGATTTTTATCCAATTATTTTTTTCGACGTTTTGGAGACTGGAGAGGAGAACAGAATCACATGATCCGTACCCCAAGCATGAGGCAGGAGGAAAGATATCTGGTATGTTTAAACAAAGGCTCTGATTACTGATCTACCTGTGTAGATGCATAATGCTGATGTTCAAACTGGATGCTTGAAAAGCAGGAGACAGAGGCATCTTCAGTGTTACATTTTTCATCTGTTTACATCTTTCTTGGTCCTTAGTTTGGCCATCTTTAATGTGAAGTCTGTTGCTGATGAATTCACTTATCCTGTATAAGCTGGCAGCAAGTCCCAAATGCCATTGAATTTCAGTTCTCCCAGTGAACTGGATCTGGACGGTACAGTAGTTAGATGTAATAATTCTGCCAATAGTCGTCATTGGGAATATTCAGACAAATTTTTTGGGTTGAAGCTGCAGCCTCACTAGAGGAAAATTGGAAAAATGAGCAATTCAGTGTGCCCAGGTCTCTGATATTTTTGCTGTTGAGTTGTGCACTCTTTCTTCGCATCTGGTCTCTCATCTGAATTCTGGGTTTGGCTTTGTATTCTTTTTTGCATTAAGAAGATGGTAATACTTGATAAACTGCTGCTCATAACAACAGTTTTTATTTTGCACAACTGCTGAACTATCAAAATGCCATAAACTTTGTCAAAGACCAGGATCCCATGTCAGTAGGCGTTGTACAAATGCTGAGTGAGAAACATGGAAGTAAAGGTGCTGGTTTGTTTGAATCCTGATAACTGGTTTATTTGCATGCTCACCACCACCTACCTAAGAAGGCAAAAAGGTGGAGTTAAGATTTAACTTCTCTATAATGGAGGTCCAGTTTGGTTGGACTCAGCCTTCAGCCTCACATGAACCTGCAGAGAGGATTCAGTGACACAACTGTGACAGGACAGCTTGATGTTCTCCTATGAGATGTTACAAGCCAGATATACTGAAAAATATAGATGTAATCCCTGTTGTATTAGTGTGGGTTTTTAAAGCTAAGAGAAAAAAAATCACCTCTTATTTTCATTTGTGTTGGGGTATTCTTTAGGAAGTTATGTTTAATTATTTATATGCATGTACACATATGTACACATACACAAATCATTAAAAAAAGCTACAAACAAAACGAAATATTACGTGGCCATCTGTTGAGGACATTAGTTGTTTTGTTGAAAAGGCTGTTTGTCATTCTGAGATTCTGATCATAACCTTCATAACCTTCATCAAAAATATTTTTCTTTTTTGCTTTGATCTCCAATTCATTGTTAGAAGCCCGGAAATGTTTTTTGGAATCTGACCTCCACCTCTCCTTGGCAAAGTTTGATTGTCAGTCACACTGCTCAAAAAGAGTGGTTGTTCCTGTCAGAGTAACATATAGGCCACCTGCCAGTGAAATTAATTTTAATGAAAGCCACTCATTCTGAATGTTAAGCATTTTTAAGACTTCTGCTATTCAACCAAGTAATGGATTATGTGACTGCATTTTAATCTTTTCCTCAGTGGTGCAAAAGAATCTGCTGGCATGCGTTTTAAAACTCAGGTAATGGATTTTGTGGTATAGTAGCTTCAGAAGCCTGCTAAATCAATTGCCTGATCTAGCTGTGAAGAAACTAAGCAGTTGGTTTTACCTCTGTGCGTGTGAGCCAGTGCAGCACTTTAGCACACAAGCGATGGCTGGCCTGATTGCTGTCCTTCCACCTCTCACAGTTCATCCCTAGTATTTGCCTTTTTATTTTACTGAAAATTCACCATAAAGTCTTGCTTTTTTGCAACTATCTGGAATGATAAGCTTGAAGTTAAGAGATCTCAATTTCAAATGCTTAATGATAACACTAACATATTAAATGACTGGAGAATCTGTAAATGTCTAAGGCCAAGTAACTCCTGTGTTTTACCAGAGCCAGGTTCACATGATGAAAGGTGCTCAGTCTTTGAAACTGGTATATTCAAGGGCTAATTGCATTGTTCTCCTATCACTGATGTTCCTGGCTTTGCTTCACTTGGAAGGTGTTTTGGCCACCCTGGCATCATGGTCAATGACAATGAACACTGCCCTCCTCTCTTGAAAAGCTAAGAGCATGCGTTTTGTCTCAGAAGCTTCAATGTAAAAGTGTGGGAGCTCAGCACCTCTAAAAAGTGGGCTCTTAAATAAGGGAAGGAAAACATTTTTAAATGAGGTTTTGTAAAGTTCTGTACCCAGTGAACTCCTGCTGTGCCATCAAGTTGATATCCTTCATGGAGGCATTTCCTCCCCTTAGATCTGAAAAAAAAAAAACAAGGGGTAGGGGACTGGACGAAAAAACTTGAAGTCTTTTTGTTCCTTGGGTGCTCTTTTTGACTGTGAAAATCCTAACTGCTGACATTGCAAAGATGACCAAAAAAAAAAAAAAACAAAAAAAAAAAAAAAAAAAAACAGAAATTTCCACTGTTCACTGATCATTTGAAATCATCTCTGAATAGAGCTTCAGGCTTTGACTCCACTCCAGAGAAAACAACTATTCATTCAGGAGTCAGATAAATTGTTTTAAATGTTTCGGCAAATGTCTGTGTTTACCAAAATTTAATTCAAAGCCAAGATAGAAAACAAGTCCTTTATTCACGAGCCAGATACGGTGGAGGCAGCTGCTGCAATGTGAGACTTCCCATCCAGATTAGCCAGCTCCTTGCCCTGCCCTGGCACTTTCTCAGCTAGAGTGAGTTACTGTCAGTCACCTAAACAGATCACTTCCAAGCTATTTCAGAATAAACAGTGACAATGCTTTATTGTGGAATACTGCAGAGAGGGTGCTGGTCTGAAATCATAGCAAGCACCTCAGGTAAACTCTCAAGTATGTTCATGAGAGAGTTGCCCTATCGTATGTTCCTGTAAGATGGGATAAATTCATGATAATGAATTCAAATTCATTGTAGTGGATGTGTTTCAGATTGATCTAGAATAAATACACTTCAATAAAGCAAGTAACCCCTTGTCAGTACAGCTGTGATCACTGCTTGTACCCAGCAAGAGAAGACTGTGCACCAGACACAGCTTAGGGCCTGAAGGTGCAGAAGGTAAGCAGTGCTCCTGACAGGGTGACTGCCGTAAATGTTTCAAAGCTTTGCATTGAAGTTGTCCTTTCCGAAAGGTCTGTTGATGATTCTCTGGCACTTATTACAACTGCAGGGTGAAACATCGAAAGCAAAAGATAAGTATGGCTTTCTCATCTTTCTTTAATGCATTATAAAATTTTGATGTAGGACTGCCAAGCCTGAATGAAGGTGTGAAGCAGTGTGAGCTGTGCCTTGTTGACTGAGTTGCAGAAAATCTGGCTCTGTGCGCTTTGATCTCTTTTAATTCTGAGGTTGTTACTAGCATGGGTTCTAACTCAAGACCTAAATATCTTTCAGCTAATTTACCAGGAGAGATTTTATGTAAAGAGAGAAAGAGTGATAGAGCTTAGTAAATTAAGAACTTGCCACCTACGTATAGGATGTTTCAGATTTTCATTATAATTAGTGGTTAAGTTTGCAGCGTATCTCTGCCAGGCTCAGCACAGTCTTTCAATATCTCAGGAAAATAAATAGGAATTTCTCATCTAAAAAAATAATATTTGATCATATTCAGCTTCTGTTACATTAAAGATTACTAATGCAAATAATTCTGTAAAGGAACATCTGTCTTTTCGTTTTCTAAGTTAAACTTGTAAAAAGTGCATTAGCATCACTCCAAAGGAACAAATTAAAATTTGAAGGATGTTAGGAAACTTTCAAGTCAGATTTATTGTAATAACATAGACATCTCCTCTGACAAAGATTGGCTTTTCTTACTAAATTTTTAAGGGGCCTATTGGTTTTTTAGTTATTTCATAACTTTTAAACAAAATTCTATAAATTGCTGAACAGTTAAACTCCATAGAACATTTTTTTGTATTCCTGAATTATTCCTGAATTCACGAATTTGCTTTTATAACTACCATGTTTTTCATTAATATGAAAATATTCACTAAATAAGTTCAGGAATTTTGTTACTTATATCCCCAAATTTCTATCTAGAGAGGAAAATGCTGTTTTACCAAATTGTATTGGTTTTCTGGTGGCAGCTAGCTGTCTTAATCCCCTTGTTTATATGAATAAGAAAAAATATTTAACTATGGCTACCTGTATCTTGAATTTGTAGTATTAGTTAAGACACCGAGCTTTCTCCTTCATAACTTTAGCTAGGTTTATTGAAACTCTTCACTTTGCCAGAGATGGGGCCTGCAGGAGAGGTCATGGTGCTGGACCCGTGGCTCCCCCATCACTGCTGCCATTCTCCTGCGTGTTTCTGTTTAAAAAGAAGTGGGAGAGTTGCTTGCCTGCAGGTGGGCACATTTCTATGTGGAATTTTTCTGCTGAGGATCTCACAAATGACTAGATGTTGATTGAACCACAGACTTTTTGGAGGGTCTGGTGAACTTTGTATCGTTGAGATTTTAAAACTGAGGCATGCACAGGTTAAAATGATTTGCCTGTTTTACACACCCTCAGTGTTTTCCCTTCCTTCCCAAACATACAATCGTCATTTCGCTCCCCGTGCCATATATTGGTGCTGAGATGACTTGAAGTGATCATTTGCGGCCCTGCAGCGTGTCCTGAGCTGCGGGGCAGCCTTGCAGCTGTACCCCTGGCCAGAGGATCACACAGTAGCATCAATCACTGCGGCTGCCGGGAAGGCACCGCTGAAGCGCAGCCACCTGTCAGCTGACCCAATTAGAACAGTTTGCTGCTTCTTCCTTCTAATGAGTGCTTTTAATAGTCTCCAGCTGTTCTCTTTTGCTGTATTAACTCTTCACGGCATTATTTTTTTCTCGTGTTTTTGTAACTCTTCGCCTGCTGTGTTTGTTCCAAAGCACTGAGCAAACTATCCTGCCTTCAGATTTTCCCCATTTTGTATTAATAATATATTGGGCCTTGAAGTTGCAGATAATTCAGACTCAGTTGGAGGAGAAACTGATTAAACAACTTATAAAGTAACACTAAAGGAAATGTTTTCATGGCTGACATTTACTTTTCAGTGACTTTAATTTACAAAGTGGTATTTTTTAATGCTCCCCTGTGGATTTGCATTCCTAATGCTGCAACATTATGCAGTTACATGAGAGTGAGAAAAAGGGTCTTACTAATCTGTTTTCATTTACTGATCTGAGTCAATTGCATAGGGTAAATAAGCAACATATAATGGTTTAACATTGCAGCACTAAAATCTTTTATGCAATTCATAATAGATATATTAATAGCAAATGTACAAAGATACGGATTTTATTAATATTGCTCTTTTATTTTAATTATATCGTTCTCTATTGCATTCCTTTTCGTGGAGGCAGGATACAGGATAACCACAATATTTGCTTGAGAATTTAAAAACATGAGGTATTTTTTCATGCAATGTTCTAGTGGGCAATTATATGTGACTGAAAAATTCTGCCTGTTGCAAATGTTAAAAAGCTACATGAGAAATCTGAGGCCTCAAAATAATAGTCCTAGCATCAGCAATAAACTGTACGTGGTATTAAAGCATTAGTATATATAATGATTTACGTTCTTATATTTGAGGACCTAGCTGTATTAATCCCAATTGAGAAATAGAAATCTTCACTTTTATTGTGATTTTGCCAAATTAATTTACAGCATTTTTATGAGTATAAAGAATACAAGATGGTCTTGATGGTCTTTTGGGGGGGGTTGGTTGGTTGGTTGTAAATGCATTATGGTAGCATGGGGAACTAGTTTTCTGCAGCTTCTCTGTAGGAAGCAGTAGGGCAGAAAATCCCAGATGCTGAACAGAGCATCTACTGCATTGATGGTGGCCTTTTTAGGCCAAATAAACTGGATAAGGGAAGAAGTTATGTCCATGTTATATTTTCAGAATGTTTGGGAGATTTAGAAGGAGAACAAAAAAGAGCATTCTTGTGTAGCCCAGGGATAAAAGCCAGCCTCGCCTTCAGCGCAGGCGGGAGGGCAGTTGGAGGGGTGTGTAGGCCTCATTTCACAGAGGAAGCGACGTGGTCTCAGTGGACACTTATCAGTCAGCAGGGCCTGGGGTGTGTGGTGGATGGCTCTGCAATAGCATCAGCTCAGTTCTGGAAAAAAAAAAAAAAAAGGCATATCAAAAGCCACAGAGAACAAAACAGCGTCACTGTGTTTAAATCTGTAGTGTGGCTGCATTTAACCTCCTTGAACATTTGTGACCTCCTGTTTCCAAAATGGGTTTGGAAGAACTGGAAAATATCCAGAGCTGGGTAGGAGTAACGATGAAAGTATGGAATAATTTCCATGCAAGGAATGACTAAGTAGATTAGCACGCTTCTAATGAGGAAGAAATAAAGAAGGGAGAAGATATAACAAGACAAATTTGCAGGAGGCATGGGAAAGTTGCATAAAGAATAAATATCTGAAACTTATCTAAACTTATCTGAAAAAGATAAGAGACAAATATATTTAAGTGTGAAATACACTCATAACTTTGCATTGTGCCCTGTTACTAGTATAGGTGCCAAAACAGAAGATGTTAAAATAATATAGTGCTTTTAAACTTTTTTTAAGTACATGCTTTCCAAAATGTAGAAATCTATTGTTTTTGATGTGCAGTTGTTTCGGTAAGGATGAGTTTCAGATGTTTTGATAATTTTTGTAACCCCTGATTGCATGTTCACATTTTCAGTTCTCCTCATGTATTTCATGTATTCTTGATTGCTGTCAGTATGAAAACAACAGGAAGGCGCAATTAAGGTGACTACAATTAAATGGTTCCCAATAAAGGGTTACTTACAATAATTAGCCAGTGAGAACCCATTGTATTTGAATAGAAACAAAACTTAAGAGAATCTCTTTGTGTGATGTGTTTCTGTTAAATGCACGGTCCAACATTTTGTGCTAAGCTAGAGTTCTGTGCTGTAGCAGTCATCAAGTAAAACCAATTTTTGCTTGATACTTTTTTAGAATGGCAGTTTTTTTTATCAAGAAGAAAAGAATAACTCCAGCTTCCTTTTCTGTTAGCATAAAGTTTAAAATTAATGTCTTTAAAGTTACATTCAATACATGAGCTAAATAACATAGACTTTGCATTAAACAACAAATAATATTTTTAATACCATATAATCATATTTATATATTCAACAATAGAAGTCTGATTTTTTTAAATGCTTGGTATTGTATTAATGATTAATTTTAAAAGGTTTGAAGTCTTGTCTAATGAAGTCATAGTAGCCTTCACTAGAAAACCCTACCAAATACCCTCCTAACTATGCTTCTTACTAGATCTTTTTTTCCTGGTTGCTTTATGCTCTAACCACATGAAATCAAAAATGTTTTATTGACAGTGTGGTGTGGAGGGAAACTGCAGGACCTTTTAGTCCTCTTTATAGATGGCTGAGAGGGAGGCATGCCTCCTCTTACAGTCAATATATTGAACATGTTCAGCTTATGGTGTAATAATATAATTTCAAGCAGTCAGGTATACACTTCATTCTGTAGGTGTCAAAAAAAAAATGCAGGAACTGACAACCTGTCAGGAAAAAAAAATATATATATATATTAGCCTGTTTTATTTCTTGTCTGTCACTTTCTTTCCTCTTTCTTTTTTGTGGTTGATACGTAAGTTTTCTGGCTGTCAGCACTGCCAGCAAAGTGAAATAAACTGAAATCCTGATCTCTAAATTGTCTTTGCTAAAGCTTCCAGAAGGTGGAATCGCAGCGAGAGTTCAGTATCCTGGGCTCAGCAGAATAACCTGCCTATGGCACACTGGTAGCATGGTAAAATATAGCAGTGGTTTCCTAAAAAGCATTCAGGACTATACTGTGCTCTAGATTTTGGGCACATTCACAGCTGAGATATTTAAGGTATTGTGCAGTGTTAAACTGTTAGTGTGCACAGTTATACCAATGCCCTGAATGTATTCTAAGTTATCTATTTCTCTCCTTATCATTAGTTTAAACTGGGTATCATCAGCAAAGCATTTTCCAGGCATGTATTTTTTTGGTGGTGTGGACTCTTCTACTGAATGTGGAATAACTGGATAAATTCTATATTTCTAAGACTGAAGTGGTTTATGCTGAAACCATGTGCAAGCCAATATGCAGCATGTTGCAGAAAAAAAAGAGACCTTCATTGCCCAGGCATACTCAAGACTTAGCTTATCCTATTCCTTGTAGATTTCTTCTGAATTTCTTTCTTCTTCTTCTGAAGTCTTGTACCTACCCTTAGTGGCAGCTAGCACAGACCCAGGGGCCTGCATGAGCACACCATGTTCTGTACTGGTCAGCACCAGGCTCACATTGCTGGAGCCAGGGCGCACGCAGGGTGCCCAAAAGTCCCTGGGGACACAGCTGAGGTGCATGTCCCTGCTGGGACAGAGGGAGGCAATTCCAGAGGTTTCTTTCAGATGCTAAAGCTAGTATGTGGTTTCCTGCCCAGGCTAAATAAAAGTCCTGGTGCCTGTGACTAGTATCTCTTCTGTTGCGGCAACTCCTGTGCCAATGCCATCTATTTGGACGATGTTAGACCATGGATTTTTGGCTTTTCTATAAAGCCAAAAGCAGCGTGCTCAAAATGCTAAGAGAATAGGGTGTCTTATTTACAAATAAAATTGGCTGTAATCATTGGCTGACTAAACACACAAATACAGGCAAGAACCCTCTGAATGACACAGTGAAAATGAAGCACAAAATGCAAATTTCGTTTTTGTTTGTCTCCTCACAGAATGAACACATCAGAACTGGGGAGCAGTCTTCCCAGCTAACAGATGTAGTCTGTTTAGTCTTGCTTTGTTTGCTTCAATAAGCTCCTTAGAGGTAGAAATATGTATTTGTGTTTCTACAAAACAACTTCTAACTAGATACCAAACACCACAGATTTTTGTTGGCAACAGGATTTGGATGTTCTCTCCAGTGCTTGGTGCCACTTGGCAAGTGGCTGGTTTGCTTTCTCACAGGAGTGTCTTCAGGTGTCAGATATTCCAGATATTCAGATTTTCCATCTTGGCATAAAGGGTATTACAGTGGGTGTTTTTCCTTTTTTTTTTATTTTTTTTGTAAGACTTAAAGTTTTATTATGAGGTTATCAGTATGCTAATAGCTTCAGTTAAATGAACTTAAATGAACTTTTTAACATGGAGGCCCTGGGCTGGTATTTAGTGTCCTTCCTTCTCATATTTTCCCAGAGGGATATGAAAGGATCAGGGACAGTGAGTCAGAAGATTGGCTTCTTTGCCAGGCCGATAATCAATTACAATCAAAAGAGCATTTGGCAAGTGCTTATTGCAGTTGCTTTGGGAAGAATAGTGGTTTCTGTGCCCTGAGATGGGGACTGATACAAACCACATGCACTAAGGTATCTTGGCATCTTAATGAAATGAAAAAGCCCAATGGAAATAAACCCAGGCATCTGAGGGGTCACTGATGGTTGCTGCGGGTACTTCAGAAAACTGTGCACGCCCTGTTTCCTTCGGCCTTTTTGTGATGGATTTTACTTGAATTAAAAAGTAAAAAACAAAAACAAAAGCAACTTTTAATAGCATGGCAAGGTGGTTTTGCCAGGAGAAAACTAGAGGGAACAGACTGTGACAAGCTGCAAACCTGTATTTGTTGACATTGAGTGGGGTTTGGGGCATTTGGCCATTGTTTCCTTAAAGTCAGTCAACTAAGGAAAGGGATTGCTGCCAGGAACTCATTTTCTTGTCTTTCTTTATAATTCCCCGCTTTTTTAAAGAAAGAAATGAGAGGAAACATGAGACAGACGTCAACTGTTTCAGATGCTTTATTTTTTTCTTAGGATGACTAATGTTAAATAACCTTACTCAAAAAGCACAGCCACTTACAGACCTGTTGGCTGATGATGCTGGTTACAATTTGATCATTACAAACTACCACGGGAGATAGTGGGGACCTGTCTGGAATGAAAAGGTAAACCCTTCATCCAGAAGCAGCCATAAACCATACATACCAGTTAAGAAAGTATGATGTCCATGAACTGTTTTAAGGTAGGGAAATTTTTCTATTAAGTAAAAGCAGCATTCGCTTTTTCTGATTTTTATTCTAAGCATTCTCTTCTTGTTTCTTGTTGACTAGTGTTTTCAAAGATCCTATATCCCTTGCAACTATAGCTGCTATACCTAGACAAGAAAAGAAAAAGAACAAAACAGAAGAGTGTTTAGTTGGTTATTAGGGACTCTGGTAAAGGGACTGCCATTGTTTCAGCAAAGCTGCCTATTGGTCAGTCAATTATTGAAACACAGTCTAGTCAGGTTACCTTGAACTCAACTTTTTCCTATGAGCTCTGGTCCAAGCAAAGCCAGCTACTATTCATAACTAAGCTTGTCAAGAGTAATTTCCTTTTTCTTGGGGAAAAATCCACTAACTGGTGGCAAATAGGAAACTTTCCATGGTGAATGGGGGTTGCTAAATGAGATTTTTTAGAAATTAATTTTCTGTTCCCTTTAAAAGGGGAGAAAAATAAAAGAAAACTATGCATCAGTGGTTGGAGGAGAAAAGAAAAATCAGAATTTCTTCAGAAAGTAATCCAAAGAGATGATGTATTTGATTAAAAAAAATAATAACAACATTTTTTCCTTTTTTCCCTCTTCCTCCTAGTAGAGTTATTAACGTACATGATTTTATAATTGATCTTGTTACTTGTACCTTTTGAAGTAGCATCTGGAATGAGATGATAGATTCTGGATTTGCATGTAGGGAGGAAAGCATTTTTCTGTTTTTCAACACTCTAGAAAAGAATTTCAGCAGATGACTCAAGGCTCAAAAATAAAAAAGAGGCAAATATGAACATTTTATGTTTCTAAATCTTGTTAATTTAGGGGTTTAAAATACTTGGAGTTGTCCATACAGTGATTGTCTTGTCAAACTGACAGATGAAATCAATACGTTTGTTCCATTTTGTTTCTGCTATACAGAATGACACTGCTAGAAATAATGCAAAGTATTAGTAATCATCCATAAAAACAAAAGCATTAGAGCTGTTCAGCATGGGGAAGATTATAAACAGAAAAATTAGATGGGGTCAGCAGAGCATCCCCAGGTGCAGTAGCAGGGAAGCCACGTGCAGAAGCATTTTTTTATTCTCTGCTTTTTGCATCTAAGCCCAAGAGGTGAAGGAAAAGATTCAAGGTCAGCAGACACAGCAGAAATCTGATAAGAAAACAGAATTAGGGCACAAGTCACACTTCTAGCTCTTTTCTCACCATTCAAAAGGTTTGTGGTAAAGTGCCACCACAACTGAAGTAGGTTGAGAGGATATAGAAGACATTTAGACCTTGTTACTATAAGGAAGCCTGTTGTTTTTTCATAAAGTTCAATACTGTACTTTTAAAAACTATCAAACTTTAAAAAAAAAATTAAAAAGTAGCTAAAACAAAGGAATTTATTACCTGTACTGTATGATGACGATCATACCTTTTCTCATTGTTAACAAGAGGACAACAGTGTCCTTTTAATTTGCTCTTTTTTTTTTTTTAAGGAAAAAAAAAGTTGGTTTTTTTAAGTGTCTTTTTTAAGTGACAATTATTTCAGGTACACATTGTAGGCTGTTGGCTACAGTCCCTTTCCCTGAAACATCATTGAAAGAGAATTGGAAAGAGAATGGCTGGAATTCACTAGAGAGCTAGACTATGGCTGAGCTGTATGTTAAAATGAAATTTTAAGCTACTCAGTGTTTCTTTTCTTTAATGAGAATTTTGCTTCATCTTCTGATGAGAGAAGCTTAGCAATGTAAATAAATACTACAGGCTTCAGGAAAGCTGTTTTGTTTTTGTTTGTGTGTGTGGCATATTTTCCCTTCTCCATATACATACTCTTACTTTGAAGATTTATATTGAATAAAGTAAGTCCCTTTCTCCCTAATTTTTGCCATATGATCTTCCATTACAGCATGTGCAAATGGAATGGTCTCTTGTTTGTTCTCTGTCTTGATAGAGTAAGACAGCATTCATGTTTAATGCCTATTCCCAATGAAATTAATTTCTCTTTGGCTCATAGATCATTTTCTCTCTGGTCAAATCTTTAGTGTTTGGAACTCTGATATTAGTTTTAACCAGCCTTTATTTAAAAATAATAATAATAATATAGTTAAAACTATTTATTTGTGGAGTTTTACTGAAACAGTGTAATGTTATTGCCAAGATGTTATGGAGTTCTTACAACTTAAATGTGTTTCTGTTAGTATAGGTGTTTTGAGGTTTTTGCTAAAATCCAGTAAGCATGATTTCTGAGTATGAGGTCAGGGTTTAAAAGAATTGACCTGGGAAAGAAGACATGAGAAAAATGTTAAACTACAGAAATGTCATGTTATTAAAACAGGCCTTCCTGTATTACAGCAACTAAGCAATATTTTGAAAACTTTAAATCCCATGTTATCTGTGCAAACAACATAGTGTCATAAGTAAACATGTGTGAACTTCCTGCCTTGAGTCCTCGTTGGGAGCTGAACGTGAGATGAGATGTCCTGGGTGAGACAGGAGCACACATCCCGGCTAGGGAAGGGCTGAAGGGCTGCTTCCCCTCCAGCATCCTCCCAGCTCCTGACATTCGTCAGCTTGCAGATTTCCTCAGCCGGACATTGTTTTCATATCTGTGTTTAATAACCCTCGATAGACCATTCTTCCTTGAATCTCTCTTATTTTTAGATTTTAAAACTCAATTACACTTTTGTCATCCAGAGTATGCATTTACCAGCCCTGAATTTCTTCCAGCATTTCATCACTTAATCGTTTAGCATTATAGGGTTCTTCTATAACTCCCTGAGGTCAGATTTCTCATCCACTGTCACTAATATTCCCTGAAAAGCATTATTTCACTGTTAAGCCTTCTCAGTAATGCACAAGCGATGTCTCAGAACAGATGCTGTGCAACCCTACTCAGTGTCTCATTTCACTAAGAAAACTAGCCATTTTATTTTCTGCCTTTAGTGTCCTATCCTTTATCAGCCCCTCCTCTATTTTTTTACTTGGAAATTTAGGTACATAAGACTGTCTTTATCATATCTTCAGGGACTGAATCACAGAACTGTCAGAAATTGGAGAGGCACAGCTATCTCTGCTAACATATGTTGATTCTTCCTCTTGCACTCTTCATTATAGTGTCCTTTAATACTAGCTGGTTCTGGCAATCTTTTCTTCTGTTCATTTTATCCATTTTTCCTAAAACATCTTTGTCTGTCATGTCATTTTGAAACTTTTCTTCTGATTAATTCCCTCCATAGAGGTTCCCTTTCTGTATGTGAAAGCATCCTGCCTCTCCTATGGGATAAGAGATATTTTTCTTCTGATATGATTTTTCATTCCAAACAATCTTTAATGCATATTATTGCTCAGTTCTGAGCAGGACTTGCTCTCCACTCAGTACACACTGAGTCTAGGTGTTGTAATGTACTTGTCTGGTCAGCAAGGCTTTTAACATAAAGAATGGTATAGTAGAGAGGTGATGATGTTCTGCTGTGTTTTACAATGATTTCTTCTGTATCTTACCCATTTTTTTTCTTTAAATGTGTAGCACAAATGGTCTGTGGGATCCAGCATTTCAAGTATAACATAAGATGCTGGTCTCCAGGAGCCAGAGATGTGAAATGATTCCTTCATTCTCCCCACAGTGTGCTCTTCTTCAGAAGAGAACTTCCATAAGACATCACCAAGGTCTTTTTGGCTTTCTTTGGAGCTGGAAAAGCCTATGTTAAAAGTGCTCTGTTTTCAGACTTCTAAGAAATTGAAGAGAGTCCAGAAGATGGCCTGAAAATGGAAATACCGCAGGGAAATGTAAATCTTCTGAGGAGTGAAAATGTGTTGTGCAGCAGTTGTCCTCCAGTTATTCCATGTGTTCATCACAATTTAAGACAAAAAGGAGTTTCCTTAAATTACATAAAGGTGTATACACATCAGGTACTAGTAATTATTTTTTGACTACAGGAATAGTAAAGCACTGATATGAATTAGAGAGAGAGAGGATATGGACATTTTTACGTACACATTGAAGAAATGACAACCCTACTTTAGAAAAACATAGTTCTCCCTTAGCGAAGGATGGGCTAAAAGGTTTCTCGAAGCCCTGGGTTTTCTGTAGCAGCCTTCCCCCCAAGCACAGGTAGCAGCCAGAGCTGCGCTGCATCCCACTGTCCAGGCACAGAGGCTTGCTGAGGTCACAGTGGCCACTGCTGCCCCACCTTTGCCCTGGGCCCTATAAAACAGGACGCCTGCAGCTGGCCCGCCACCTGCTCAGCTACTCGGTCCTCTGAGAGCCAGCGTACATGGAAGGAAAAAGGCTAGAGAAGGAGCAAGGTGAGCAGCAGCCCTCCTCGGTGTGAGGACAGCGAAGCGGTCTGAGGAAGCACCGAGAAGGATGGCAGCTAACGAGAGGAAGATGTGTCATGGGCAGAGAGAAAGCACCTCTGGCACAAAAGACACCAGTGCCTGGGGGACGTCTGATGCCTGGCCCACAGACACGTATCAGTGATACCATGGCACCGCAGCAATGTGGGGAACAGGCGGGCCCCTCAGACATATAGCAGCAGGGGGTCTGGGCCTAACCAGCAGTGCAGTGGTGGTGTAGGGCGAAGGCTGGATCCTGAGACAGACAGCCATTGGGGAGCCGAGGCATGCCTATCGGCCAGAATACAGCATGGGACCCAGCCGTTGCCATAAAACAGATGGCAGCATTGACTCCATGCCTGGAAATGAACTGGACAGCAACATGGGGCCTAAATGTGAAACTGGCTGACCCCTTGGTTTGGCACCCTGGCCTGAAAATATTCCTGATGGAAGGCATCCCGTGTGGGCAGTCCCAGGCAAGGACTGGCTTGTCCTTCTGCCCAACACTGTGGAGCCCATGGAGGTGGGTCCACAAGAAGAGGCGGAGGAACCCATAGAAGTGGATCCACCTCAGCCACATCAGACCTGGGACTACCCCGGCAGATCATTGCTCTGTGTCATCAGAGAACACCAACAGCTTCGCAGCAGGGCCCGGTGAGCTCCCTACTCATCGTTGCTCAGGCTCCATCCCAAGCGTTAGCTTGGAGCCACCAAACACCCGGCAATAAAGATCTCTTGCCGATTCTCAGGGTTTTGTGAGAGCTTCTTTCCCATCCACCAGCCCTTGTGTGAGAGGTGGCATCCCTTCTGCACAGAGCCTCGAGGAAGAACAAAAGAGAGGACCCAGCTTCCTTTGGGCTGCTGTGCTGGGGTGACAGGAGGAGTCCCCAAGGGCCACCATGTGCCTTTAACATTTGTTAAAATAGACCGAGGGGTGAAAATAGTAGTGCATAAGCAATTATAGGTGGCTAATTTCTTATATTAGGAGTGAGTTTCTGTATCTGAGTAATTGGTAACAAAGGACATGGAGAAGGCTGAGGTACTCAACAACAACAAACTCCATCTGCACTGGTAGACGGGCTTCCCAAGTCTTTCATTTCCCTGAACCCGTAGGTGGAAGCTGGGGGATCAAAGTTCCACCCACTGTAAGTGAAGAGCAGGTTCGAGACCACCTGATGAATCTAAACAGGTACAAGTCTATGGGACCTGATGACATGAATCCCAGGGTCCTGAGGGAACTGGCTGATGGAGTTGCCAAGCCTCTCTCCATCATAGCTGAAAAGTCCTGGCAGTCGGGCAATGTCCCTGGTGAGTGGAAAAAGGGAAACGTCATGCCCCTACTCTTCAACAACTGAAATAAAGAATTGGACAAAGAGCGCAAATCTTCAACAATTAAAACAATTAGGACACATTCCTTCTCAGAAAGAGCAGTCAGGCATTGGGACAGGGAAGTGGTGCCCAGGGAAGTGGTGGAGTCACCGTCCCTGGGGGTGTTCAAGGAAAGGTTGGATGCAGTGCTTAGGGACATGGTTTAGTGGGTGACATTGGTGCTAGGGGAATAGTTGGATCAGATGATCTTGAAGGTCTTTTCCAATCTTAAATTTTCTATGATTCTATGATGATTCTATGTCCCTACCTGTGCCACCGCCATTGCCATGCTGAGCCTCCACTGCCATCTGCATCTGCTTCAACCCCACTGACTTCAGCATCGCATTCCAGACTGAGTCCATCATCTGTAGCTAACTAACTTTATCCATGCTCCACAATTACCTTTTGTGAGCTGTGTTTATCTGTTGACTTGCTGCTTTTCTCGCGAGCATCTGTTGGCCAGCATCCAGCCACTGCATTCAGAAGGGCTGAGAAATCAGTGAGGTAGAGAGTATTTCCTGTTCAGGGCTTGCAGGATTGAATATGTGCCATCCTTAACTGGCTTTATTAGGGGTTATCATCTGAGCAAACTAATTTTCCAGATTCTTTTATGAAGAGGTGTTGGTAAACAGAAGTGACAGATGTACTGTCTCGGTGCTGCTAGTTGCCACTGCAATTCATTCTTTATCACAGCATAATACTCCTGCGTAACAGGATGGTTATTTAATGCTTAGATACTTCTTCCAGTTGGCAGGTACTCTTTCTTTTTCTGGCCTAATTTCTTTCTATTTTTTTAAATATATTTCCTGTATTAAGATTGTTTGAGGTACAAAATACAAAATCAATGGAAAAGGAAGATGTCAGAAGGTACCTACTTACACCTGTTACAGAATCATAGAACAGCTCGGGTTGGAAGTGATCTTAAAGACCACCCAGTTCCAACCCCCCTGCCATGGGCAGGGACACCTCCCAGAGATCAGGTTGCCCAAAGCCCCATCCAGCCTGGCCTTGAACACCTCCAGGGATGGGGCATCAACAGCTTCTCTGGGCAACCTGTGCCAGTGCCTCACCACCCTCTGAGTGAAGATTTTCTTCCTAATATCTAATCTAAATCTATCCTCTTTTAATTTAAGGCTTTTTAGGCTGCAGTGAGGTCTCCCTGGAGCCCTCTCTTCTTAGGCTGAACATCCCCAGCTCTCTCAGCCTTTCTTCATAGGAGCGGTGCCACAGCACTAAGGAATGTTTTGGTTCTGATTGGTAAATCTGTTTGTCTACTAATTAATATTAAGATTTCTGCTTACAAAGGAGTTATGAATTAGAAAATTGGGATTTGCAAATGCATTTGGTGTCCGTCAGTTACATGTGAGAATTGTGGGCAGAGTTCTTCACCTCTGCTATGTTAATGACAGCAAAAGTTTGTATATGAATGAATAATTTATATCTGTGCTAAATGAACATGTAGACAGTTAGCAGAAGACACTATTTTGTTAGATGCTGCTTCACTCGTTGGGATGCCAGGAAGAAGAGCTGAATACATTGTTGACAGAAAAGCCAGGCAAACTAGCTGAGCCAAAAAAGTCCGTCAGTAAGAAAAAAGTGGGAATTCAACTTGGCAGCATATTTGCTTATGTGGTCTGGGGGAAAAATGAAAAACACACATTTTGCCAGAAAAAAGTGGAAAGTCAATTCAAAGAAAACACAGAATTATCCTTAAAAAAAAAAAAAAAAAAAAAAAAAGGAAATCTATAAATCTATGCTGATGTTAAGACAGCATGGTTTGAATCTAAGCAAACCATAGGCTACCCTAGGCTAGCTTTGAAAAGCCAAGTTCTCTCAGTTGAATAAAATTAAAAGAAGGCTAAGAAGGCTTAAGTGAACTAGTCTTTGCATGGTAACAGTTGAAAATATTTTTGTCTATTTCTCCAGATTTTCATAATAGAATTTTCTCTTGAATAGTTGTACTCTTATAATACAGGATTTTTAATTAAAGAAAAATTATCTCACGCTATGAAACGAAGTTTCATTAAGTTGTGAGTATAAATATCTAGCTTATCAATGCAGTTATTCATGAATAGTATCAAAGTATGTATGTGTTACTTCTTACGCTACCTGATATCTTACACTACCTGTCATTACTTCTTACGCTACCATGTCATATTTGGTCATCCACAGTAGCCAAGGTTTCTGTGAGCTGCGCATCCCCTCTCTCAAATACAGCATTAGTCCGCTACCCTGGGCAGCATGAGATAGAAATATTCAGTAGTAAGTCTGTCCTGGTAAGCATGGGTAAAGGAGGCTTATGGAAAGCAGCAGGGAGATATGGGCCTGGCAGGGTGGGGTGGTGGTACTCTTTGCCCACCCCAAGGAAGAGAGGAGGTGGCCGTACACCCAGGAGCCAAGCAGAATTAGCCAGCCACGGGGCTGAGGAGTGAAAGGCTGCTGGGATGAGTGGCTGTACAGTCACCGATATCCATGGCACCTCGACTAAATCTGTTTCTGTCTGTGGGAGCAGCAGTACTGTGCATCGGTTACCACAGACATTGTGTGCAGTTGGATGCTGGTTTGAGTACAGAGGTAAGTTCAGTTTTATCTAACCTTGCTAATTGGTGAAAACTCATTCCCTGGAGATGAAGCTGAAAGAGAAAACAATATTCGCAGGCTTGCCAAGATTTTATCACATGTACCACAAGTACTTCTAAAGTTTGTTTTTTCAAGTCAACTCAGAGCACTTGCAGGCAGCCCCCTCCACCCTTTCTCAGGATGGCTGGTGGCCTTGCCCCTGCCTGGGGGAAGGAGAGCTGTCTGGCCTGTCTTCTCCTGACATTGGGTCTCTGAGCTGGAGGATCAGAAAGGGGAAGTGGTGCAGTCCTGCTCGTGGCAGCAAATGCCACACTAAAGAACAGAACAGAAATACTGATTTTCCCTTAATTTTATTCGTATTGGAAGACATTTTTCAAGTTTCTCAGGTGTATTTTTCTTTAAAGAAAGGCTTTTCAAAGCAGAGACTTTTATGTTCCCCACTTTATCTTTGCAACATGTTTTATGGTATACGTTGCTGACTTGCCTCAAGTGACTTGCCATATTGGTGTGACTTGCTACCCAGATCGATACTACCAGAGAGGGAACTTGCTCTCAGAGGGTACAAGATGCCTCTGGAGCCTTTTGGCAGCCCGATGAGGCAGAAAGGCAGATGTGGAGAAGAGCTAATATGCAGGCATTTGAACGTTGCCTCTGTTTGTGGGTATTTGTTTTTTCCCTAGAACAATTGTGTACGTGGCAACTTCACATAAGATTCCTCTCAAAAATAGCCCTGAGAATACTCCCAAAAACACAGGAGGGTCCAGTCCTCTAAGTTGTCCTCATTGTTTCCCATGGGCTCCCGGGGGACCTTGTGCAAGAGGCAGGGCTGGCATCGGTGGTCCCTGAGTGCTGACAGTGTTAGGCCACCACCTCTCGGTCTCCACATATCTGGTCTAGTGAGCAAAAGGCGGCCATCCAGAGGCAAGAGGTGGGTAGGTAAGCAGTCCCACCATCAAAGCAAGTAGTTAACTAGTGCTTTGCGGGCAGAAGTGGGGTTGTAAGAAGCATTTGAAGAACTGGAAAAAGAAGGGAAGGGATTTTTCACTTTCTATTTCCTGATAATAGGAAACAAAAAATCATTTGGAGAAAAAAATATATATATTTTCAGTAAACCATTTGTAAGAGCACATCACTTTGTTCTACAGGGTAATTTCTGTTTTGTACTAACCTTTACATCAGATAGCTGGAGGACAGCAGCTTGAATCAAAGGAGCTGGCTCTGCAGGGTGCTTTTGCTCTTCCAAGACACTGTTGCTAAGAGTCCCTGAAACTTTCTAAAGGATATTCCATTCCTTTGATCTGTTGTGTAGGCTGTTGTATTGTCTCCTTCACCACCAGTGCTCTGTGCCTTACAGCAGTGTGGGTGATGAGAGGGCTGACTTTTCCATTTTTCTCTTTTCTTCTTGTCATCCTCTAGTTGCTTTTGCTGCTGCTTTTTATCAAATACTCGATTTAGCTTAAGGTGAAGAGCAATTTTTGGAAGAAATGAGGCTTTCCTGGGAATTTATTAGATCAAGGTGTAGTGTTTTATTTTAAAAAAAAAAAAAAAAAAAAAAAAAAAGCGTATTTCGGCTCCTGACAAATATGTGGAAGAAGGGAAGTCGAACACCTTCAAAAATGTGAAGTGTCTGTGCAGCCTTCTAAGAGCTGTACAAAAGCTTTCAGAGCTGTATCTCTTCAAAAACAGACATGCAAAGTGAGAAAGAGTTGAAAGGAATATTTTTGGTGACTATAACCAGCTTAAAACTTAGCTCAGCGTTCAAGGTATTGGTGGTCAGAGGTAAAGCAGTATTGCCGCTTGGCCTTTAAGCAGGAAAGGCATGGTACTGCCAGCTGAAAGAGGTCCCTGGGGAGTGAGGAGTTTCACAGTGCCACAGAAGAAAATGCTCAAAGCAACTCTGGTCCTGGCAGCCGCAGGGTGCATGTGTGAGCACGGATGGGTATCTCCATGGCGGCAGTATTTGGGCACAGCCGGCAGCCAGCGCTGGGGTGAAATGACTACGCGCTCTGGTGACAGTTTCCTGGTCGTTGCAATGACCGCGTTAACAAAATAACTAAAAATTGAAGAGTGTAGCTGAAGACGTTTGGTGTGGCCTGCTTCACCTGGGGAGGGATGTAGAAGATCCCTGGTAGAAGACAGGATCACGGAGTGGCTGAGGTTGGATGGGACCATCTGGTCCACCCCCCTGCTGAGCAGGGTCACGTAGCACATGCTGCACAGGATGGCATCCAGGTGGGTTTTGAATATCTCCAGAGGAGGAGACTCCACAGCCTCCCCAGGCAACCTATGCCAGTGCTCTGCCACCCCCCCAGTAAAGTGCCCCCTGATATTCAGATGGAGAGACCAGGCAATGGAGGATGAGAAAAGGGTTTCTGTTGCCTTTTTGAGCTGGTGGAGCTTGCATGAGAGTGAAGGGGCAATTACAGCTGGTGCAGAGGGGCCAGCTGGGCACAGAAACCTGCGTTTTGGTTAGCTAGATCAGCTCTGCCATCTCGTGGAGCTTCTCCCTGAAGTACCCGCTGCTTGCTTTGCAGTCAGCCGTTGGTGTTCAGATAGTTTTGACCAGCGTGCTGTAGTCTCCAGAGGACAATCATCTGCTTGGGAAATCTCCCGTGCAGTTTGGCTCAATCCCCCCTGCCTGGCAGCAGTTCTTGGAGGGGCTCGATATCAGAACAGCATGGGCTGGGAAGCACTTGGCTTCAGCTGTGCTGGCAGCGCTGGTCTGGGAAGTGATGCCCAGCGCCTGCACGCCTCACAGCCATCTCCTGCCAAAGTTGTTAGGCTTGATGCACCACCAAGCACCAAATTCTTCCAGAGTCTGAATAAAGCAGGTCACATTGTTGCTGCATGGCTCTCATTACCCAAATGTTTGATTGTGATTGAATAAAACCCAAAAATATCAACTGATGATGTAAAAATGTTTAACTAGGGTTAAAAGTATGTATGGCATTGTAGTTTTTTTCTGAAAAAAAAATAAGTAAATAACTTTTGCTGCTAAATAACATTCAGTAAGAAGTTACTTTTGTATTTGAAAGCCTTAATTCCAACTATAGCTTGATTTTTCAGTTTCTCTGGAGCAAGGTATGTCTTTCTGCAGCCTTACAAAGTAGAAAATCATGCATTTCCTTCTTTCCTTTCATATTTACACTTGCAAGGCATTTTCTGAACTGTGTTGTTTACATTTTCTTCCCGGTTGCTCTGTGATACCCGCAGCTCCCTAGCCAGGGGTCAGAGGAAGAGGCAGATTATTTTATTTTTTTTTATTTCCATGTGGTTGTATTTAGTTTGTGTGATGCAACGTTGTCCTAAGGATGTAATGGTCAGCTTGACCTCCTTACAAACACTGAGCAAGTATGTGAGAAAACATTTAAAAAGCCATGTGAGAGGATTCTGGGGTCTCTCAGCAGAGAAGAAAAATTTTTCTTGGCCGCCCATGGTGAGGACTAGACTGGGCCATTGACTGCCACGGAGTATTAAGAGCAACCTTGTAAGCAGGAGAGGTCACCATAGACTGGGCTCACTCGCTGGTTTTCCACATTAGGGTATTTCATTTCCTTTCATGGGTATATTTCTCCTTGAAATGTATTTATTTAGTTCCCTGGTTCCTCTGTAGCCCTCATGACACACCTTCACTTCACATCTGCTGCCTTCAGTCATGAATAAGGAGCACGCACCGTGACCCAGCTGTGAGCAGGGTCTCCTGGCTTTATCACAGAAGCCCCAATATCCAACCAGGGCAGGACATGGAAAGACTGTCTTATTTTGCATGGTGATTGTGAGAAAAGGAAGGGCCATTTTTTGGCTTCCCACAGGTTAACGGATAATTAATGGAAAAATATTTGCAATGCATCTGTGTATTTGAGTTATGAGTCTTTATTTTAAGTTGTTAGTGGTATCGAAGATTGCCATGCATCCATGGCAGAATCTGGTACTTCTATAACTTTTGACTGAGACACTGAGGATCAACAAATATGGAATGTTTTGAAGATCAAGTTTTCTTTTAACTTAGGTGTTCCATCTTCTGGCAAAAAAAAAAAAAAAAGTTTTTTTTTTTCCACCAGTACTGTTAGGATTTTACACTGGAGGAAAAAAAAAGTCTCAAATCTAAGAGTGGGTCTTTTGGTATATGATACAATATTTGCAATGAATTAAAGACATTAACTTAAGTAAATTGTTTTATGTTTTACAGGAAGTGCTTTAAAGTTTGGTCTTTTTATGACAGCACTAAAATTCCAGAAGAAATTTTGTATCCATAATTTTTTTAGCACATGCAGGCTTCCTCTTATAGCATATATGAACATGATGGAGCAAATAAAACAGTTCTGTTATTAACTTTAAAAAATAATAGCACATCTTTGATACACCTGTGATAGATCAGTAGTCTGACTTGTTCACAGATTAGTGTATTAGGGAACATCATTATTTTTATATGAAAGACAATTTTACAAAGGAAATAGACATTACTGTTACCAAAATGCCATTCCGGCCAAAATTGTAACAATAATAGAAAAACTCTTTTTAAAAGAAATCATTTGTTGTTACTGACAGCCCCAGGGCCACAGTGGGAATGGGACCATTGCTGGTTCCGGGCAGCCCTCTGCCTCCCTGCAGAGAGAAGCCCAGCAGGACATGAACAGTGTCGATTGCATCTGAGAGCTGAATAAAGAAGGAATAAAGAAGGATCCCTTTTACTGTGGAGAGGTCTGATCAAAGTAGGTTGTCCAAAGCCCCGTCCAATCTGGCCTTGAACACCTCCGGAGATGGGACATCCGCAGCTTCTCTGGGCAACGTGTGCCAGTGCCTCACCACCCTCAGAGTGAAGAATTTCTTCTTTATGTCCAATCTAAATCTACCTCCTTCCAGCTGAAAAATGTTGCCACTTGATCTGTCACTACAGTCTGTGGTAAAAAGTCTTTCTTCATCTTTCTTATAAGCCTCCTTTCTATACTGAAAGGTGGCAATAAGGTCTTTATGTGTGTATATATATATATGTATATATAGGGATCATAGGGATCATGAACATAAATCTTACAGTATGCATCTTCTCAGTATGCTTGAATACATTGTGGGGAGCAGGGGAGATGGGTTGGTTGTATTCCAGTTCGCAATTATTATGCTGTTTTCTTGATAGTTCCTCACCATATAATTTACTTTGCAGTCCAGGTTCTCCTGACTCATTCATAAAACCTGATTTACAGAAGTGTAAGATGGGAGGAAATGGGAAAGTACTTTAAACAGGCTTTTGGACCCAAATGTGAAACTATCTAGGGAAGCCCCAGGATTGCCCAGGCCTGAGGCCAACTGAATGAAGTTCAACAAGGCCAAGTGCCAGGTTCTGCACTTGGGGCACAACAATCCCATGCAACACTACCGGCTGGGGTAAGAATGGCTGGTAAGCTGCCTGGCGGAAAGGGACCTGGGGGTATTGGTCGATAGCTGGCTGAATGTGAGCCAGCAGTGTGCTCAGGTGGTCAAGAAGGCCAACAGCATCCTGGCTTGTATCAGAAATAGCATGGCTAGCAGGACTAGAGAAGTGATTGTCCCCCTGTACTTGGCTCTGGTGAGGCTGCACCTCGAGTATTGTGCCCGGTTTGGGGCCATGGAGCATGTCCAGAGAAGCTGGTGAAGGGCCTGGAGCACAAGTCCTGTGAGGAGCAGCTGAGGGAACTGGGGTTTTTTGGTCTGGAGAAGAGGAGGCTCAGGGGAGACAGAATCACAGAATTGTAGGGGTTGGAAGGGACCTCGAAAGATCATCGGGTCCAACCCCCCGCCAAAGCAGAAAGAGACCTTATCACACTCTACAACTACCTGTAAGGAGGTTGTAGCAAGGTGGGGATCAGGCTCTTCTCCCAAGCAAAAAGTGACAGGACAAGAGGAAATGGCCCCAGGTTGCACCAGGGAAGGTTTAGGTTGGATATTAGGAAAAATTTTTTCACTGAAGTGGTTGTGAGGCATTGGGACAGGCTGCCCAGGGAAGTGGTTGAGTCAGCATCCCTGGAGGTATTTAAAAGATGTGTAGATGTGGTGCTTAGGGACATGGTTTAGTGGTAGACTTGGCAGTGCTAGGTTAATGGTTGGACTTGATGATCTCAGAGGTCTTTGCCAATCTCAATGAGTCTATGATTCTATGGTTAGTCACTGGTTTTCTGTTCATGTGTACCAAGGCTATTGCATTATAAAAGCACGTGTTGAAGAATGACAGGAGAGGGCTTTTGCGAAGATGTGATTTTCATCTTTGCTTATGTTGTCTTTCTTTCCCCAGTAAGTCCCTTTGGAATCAGTGAATCTGCCTGCAGAATAAGGGTCTAGATAAGGGTGATGGAATTCAATCCCACTTAAAGGAGTGTTTCTTGTTTACCTGAGTAAAACTAGAAATGGGATGCAGTTCCTCAGAGTTCAGTAGCTCTGCCTAGTCTTTTGAGAAATGAAAGACAGTGCCTAATTAGATGACTGATGAATATGGAAAATGATAAATACTTTCTAATAAGATCTTTTCTCAATGAGGGTTTACACAGTAGGCTCAATTCTGAACATCTCAGGAACGTAATCAATGGTGATGTATGTTTTTATATCAGCAGCAAGCTGTGTGAATTAGAAGTTACATTTGCTCATTCCAGTCGCTGTATTAAGCAGAATAATATAAATAAATAAAACAATCATTGTCTAAATTTGATTTATTCTGGCCACGTCTTGTTTCCCCTTGGGTGTATTCAGAAGAAAGAAAAGTCTGAAAATGGTATCTTAACTATTTTAAATATAGAATTCATTGTGAAAGTCGATCCATATGTCGTGCTTTGAATCATGCATTAATCTCAAAATAAAAACTGTAGGTTTTGCAGAAAGACATTATAGAACAAAATAACTTTTTTTTTTTTTTTTCCCTTCTGCAACTTTCTAATAAAATGTAGCAAGTGTTAAAATGACTGGTAGATTCCTTCTCAGGTATTTGTATAGCCTCAGCACAATTCTTTGATTCTGAGATGTCTGTATAAAGAGTGAGATAAATAAAACAATTGTTAATAAAGGAAAACACAGAATTCAACCTCATTTTCTTTTCTTTCACCCACAGGACATTAACGTATGTATCCTTGAAAACTACCCTGAATGTTCCAATCCCAGGTTGTTTTATATCATACCATATTTCTGTGGGCAGCATCCAAGATGCAGGTAAATAAATATAAAAGGTATCTCAATTTGTTCACTAGTAGCCATTGACAGCATTTTGTCAGAAACTGGTAATTTGAGACAACAGTTAATTTCAAGTACAAGAGAAAAGTGTAAGTACAACGTAATTCTGTATGTGGCAACTGCATGCATATATTTTTGGAATAAGAGGGGTAATATACAAACATAGTATAATTATTTTTATTTGAAATCATACTTGAATAATGTATCAAATCTGGATGTATTTATGTGGATATTTTTTTTCTGAGTTGGCAGAGTGACCTTATGTGCTTTTTAACCATTTTACCTGCACTGTAATTTTTTTAATACACATTTTAGTTTTGCTCAGATGCTTATACCAGGTCTGTAACTTAGGAACACCAGGTTTCTCTTTCTATATAAGAAATTGTGATCATGTTTAAAATTATGTAGTGTGGAGCCTTCTACTACTGTAATTGAATTAGATCATTTTTAACGTGTCTATTTTTGCCATTCTCATGTTGCTGTATTATTGATGAGGCATAGTAAACTTTCATGCAGTGTGTGAATAATTTTAAATACCTTCTTGTTTTCAAATATTTTTATATTTTGGGTCACAGCACATTCTTAAGTAGGCTTGTTCAACTTCAAGGTATTATATTTATTTATTATTACCACTTCTCTATAATGGAATAGCTGTGAATATTTTCAAAAATTTATTTACAAAGCCATACATTAGCTGTAATAATAAGCGAAAATATCTTCATACTTTTGTCTCTGTTTCTAAGTATCTTTGTTCTAAAATTCTTCTATATTTCTTGGCATAAAGGAAGATAGTATTGAGAAACAAAACAGATTCATGTCTTCATTAAACATTTTTTTTAATATATTTTGGCTTCATTTGCAAATGCTTATGGTTACATATTTGACTTGTATATATGAGTAATCCCATCACCAAGAGCGGCATGCATAAATACTTTCACAATATATATCTATGATGTTCCTGAACATTAAAATACTCGGTTTTAGCTTGTTCTAGATCTGTCTCCTATCATGTTCAGTCTTCAAGTCTGAGAAGCAGCATGTCTTTAAACTGAAGGTTTCAAGATGAAGTTCAGCATTACAGCCTCTTCAGCTGAGTGTGAGGAGTCACAGTATAAGACCTGCTGTCTCTAAGATGTTATGGCCTCGCTGGGAAAGCTTAATGCTGTCTCCAGCAGAAGAGCCGGAAATGATTTTAAGAGAGATCCTAAATCCATATGGGAATTGGCTAGGACAGACCACCTATCTTCATGATGTTGCACAACTGAAATACAGTACGGTTGTCTGTTCAGACCCCAACACACATGCTTTTGGCCATGTGGTGGATATATGTCCAGCCACGTTTAGCACCACATACAGGTTTTCTGTTGCGGGAACAGATATGTGCTTGTCATATGACATAGCCTGTTGGTATGATGGAGATGCAGTTGTTTCCTGCTAGTTTCTGTCAGTGGGGGAAAAGATAGAATAACCCCAAAATGATCTTCGAAGCCAATAGCTGTCAGAGAAAACAAATATGAATCCTATATCAGATCTGCAGGGCAGTCATGGAGTACTGGCAGAAAAAGGGAAGCTCCTGGAGACTTTGGCAGGCTTTGTCCTTAAACCAAGGACAAGGCAGGAAACAGACCAGTTGTCCCCTCTGTGGCATTCACTGGATAACAAAAGGCAGTGGTTGCATGCAGCAGTTCTCCTGGTGTTCTTCAGAGTTATTCCCAGAGTCATCGCCCCAGAGGTGTTCATCACCCAGAAAAATAATTCCTCCAGCAAGATGGGCTGTGCTTCTGAGCAGAAAAGTATGAATTCACAAATGTGAGCTTTTAGACATCTCTGTGGAAGTTATCTATGGAACTGGGTACTTCCATACAGTTTATAACCTCATTTTAATGTGATCATGGTTTTACTTGTCAAATCAAGTCTAGATGTTGTGTGGAAAATCTCAGTAAGGCGTGCAAGATTTTTGTTTTGTTTTTTAATCTTCTGTTGGAGGAACAGCATTCAGCACTGAATATTTTTCCCCCTGCAGTTGTCTTCTTGGCTTGAATTTCTGAAGTAAATGTATATTTAAACAGTCTTTTTTATTATTATTTTTAATTCCATTCCTCTCCCTTCATTAATTTCATACAGGGAACCTGGTGAATGGGCCCTTGAAAGAGCAAAGCTGAACGTTAATGAAAATTTTCTGCTTGTGGGTATTCTGGAGGAGTTGGAGGATGTGCTGCTTTTATTAGAAAGATTCTTACCTCATTATTTCAAGGATGTGCTTAGCATCTACAAAAACCCAGGTAACTTTTTCCATTATACAGCTATTTTCACAGAAATTTTGGCAAAACTTAAATGACTACTGAAAGGTAGAGTATTTGTCTTATTTAGTCAATAAAGAGCTTTGTCTTCCTTTTAGGGAGCAGATTTGATTGATGGGGAAAGGTATGTGTTTTGCTTTTATTCTTAACACCATTGTGTGGTTTTCATTCCCAGGCAAGCACTTGGTGCTTCAGTAATCTTGCCACATGCTTGAAAGCTTCCCAATTATCACTAGAGTGTCTTTTTCTTCTTTTAATTCTGGCATAGTGAGCTCTCAAATAACATTGCCAATTCTCAGAATGTTGCCAGCAATACCTACCTAAGGAAATCTGGAAGAAATTGGTTGGGGAGCTGGACCATGGGGATTCTTAATTACCAGGTTATTTGTTTTTCCTTATTCTTGAGTGAGAGTTGCTAAGATTTTAATCAATTATGTTGAAGTAACTGTTTGCTTAAACAGAGATTAAGTCAGTACAGATAAAAATACAGATTTATAGCACGCTGAATAGAAAGCATGGTCAGAAAAAAAAAGACTTAGGTGGCCTTCAGTAGATAAATGAAAACAGATCTTAATCTACCTCTTAATTTGCACCGTGGCATCAACCTGAAAGGTTTCTCTCATTGTGTTCAGTCCATCCCTCCCAATGTTTATTTTTTTGTTAACTTCTTTAGAAGATGGTTTTGTGTCCTATGCTTAAATCGAGAAATAAGATGTTCCTGTTTTTGCAGAACTGATCTACTGCTTACATTTGACTGGGATATTAACATGGTATGAACTAAGGAGGGGTAAAACTTCCCTTCTTTCCTGGTGACTCGCTTGCATTCATGTCAATTAGAAATGCCTACAGCCACTGAAAAGTGTCTTTTGTACCAATTTATATATCAAAAACACACTAATAATACGTTGAATTTTGTTTGTAGTGCACAAAACTTATCACTGGCTTTTGATTGAGAGCAGCTGTAACAGTAATCAGTCACCCTAGAAAAATTATGGGTTTCAGTGGGTGACTGTCTCCTGCTCCCTATTTCTAGGACAGATCTTTGGAAGTTCTGTATTAAGCCATGATACAGATATAACAGGGAAAGAGTGGCATTCTCTGATCTTTGTAAATTAAAAATAAAATAAAATAAAAAGACATACATACATTTTTAGCATGAGGAAGTCTTCTTAAAGGTTTGCCCAGTTCTGTCACCAAGGTTTTTCCATAGGAATGCTAGACTGGAAGGAGACTGGGGATCACTAGAAGGACACTCTCTGCAATCAGTAGATTTTTCTGTGGGAATCTGTAGGGTTTCCTCAGCTGTTCTGTGCAACATAGATTTTCACTTCTTTTCCAGTGTGGGAAGCTAACAAACAGCACATAGGATCTTGATTTTTCAACAGGGTGCCCTTGAAATTATCAGAAGTGAAATAAATAATCTCCCAGAATCATTAAGTGCTGGATAATCTCTCTCTTCTCTGTGTATATTCCAGTATCTATGGGAGATCTGATCCCACATTTCAGGGCAGTCATTTCCTCTTCTCTGGGATTTCATGCATAAGACTCTTCTTGTCATTTCTTTGCTTCAATATTCTCTATGTGGATCAAAGTGTTTTTTTTTTTTATTATTATTATTCTTTCCATTCACTGATTAACAAGGAATAATAGAAAGGAAACTGTTTCCTTGTGTTAACTCTTCTCTACTCTTTTCATATATGCAAGGGTGAGTTTTTTTAAGACACAAAAGACTTAACAGACAGAAAGAAAAAGAATCCAAGTGCTTTGTAAGAAATCCTACATAGTTCTTTTCAGTGCACCTTAGACCTGATCTGCAACACCCTCTGCTGTTGCATCACGAAGCGCTGGGAGGAAGAGATGCTATTCTCCTGCCCAGCTGTGTGGTACTCTACAAAGCAGCAGATAACTTCAGGCCAAACACGACCTTTTGTTGTGACTGATGCTTGCAGATAATTCTGTAAAATGTACAGTTCTGTGTGCTAACCTGCTGCTCCACCTGAGATACTATTATGGCAGTCTGTCTCCTCTTCATATTAAAAAACTTAAAGCTTTGCCAGAACTTTCTTTTTTATCCATTTAACATATTCAGATAAGAAAAATACAGTGGAAGGCCCTGTATGGGGCCTGTATGTGATTTGCTCCCAGGCTAGTGAATCTCTGCACCAAAACTCACTGCAACAGGCAGTTCTGGATTAGATACTTTTCAAAAATTGGATTTATAGAGCTGCTTAGCAGCAGAAATTGGTTGAAGGAAGGCAGTCTCCATCCTTTAGTGGATTATGTGGATTAGAAAGTAAAGTAACAAGTTGGTAGTTGCTCTCCCACCACCATCACAGTCTAAACAAAATTAAGAGCACCTGTCTCCCATTGTCGGTAGTAAACTGCTGGTTGTAATCACGTCCATAAAATCACTTGTGCTCCACAGGGTGACCTTTGGATGTGCCCGTAGCTTCACTTCTTGATCTGCTGAAGGCTGCTTTGGGCATCTTGAAAAGCATTTAATATACAGCTGTGTATATTAAATGTATATTAAATTGTATATGTATAATATGTATACAGCTATGTAAGTTGTATACACAGCTGTGTATATTAAATGTATATATCTGGGTAAAACCCCTTCTTCTTCCCAAAGTTTGGGCCAGCCTTCTCATTACGGGTGCTCTGGGTGGGCAATACAGATCCCATCTGAGCAAAGTTGTTCTTACCAGGAACCTTCAGTGTAGCACAAATCAGTAAATATGGAAACTTTTTTTTCCCTCATCTCTGCTTTTTTAACTATGAAAGTCTTATTCAAGTGTTTTTATTCTCCTCTTTGTCTGCAGCAGGATTTCTCATCTGAGACAGTTTTTAATAACTTTTAATGAGAGACTCTTGCTCAGTGTTGTCCTAGCAAAAAACAAAGCCTGGAGCCTTTTTACCATCAGAAAATACTTTGCTGTTATTGTTCTGAAGCAGAAGTAAAACTGTGGCTCTGTTGATCAGATAGTAGGACATTTACATCAGAGAGAACATAAACTGCGGCTGTCTATCTATGTATAGTGACAGAGATAACTGCTCAATGTGATGTGACTTAAGTGCATTTGGTGGTAACACAAGATTTATTTCATTGTGTCTTACATAAGCTAACAGGAAGGTAAACTTTTAAAGAAATTTCAATGTCAGAGAACACTAGGAGAATAATTGTCCTCACTGCATTAATAACAATGGTTCGTTGAGCTAATCCATATGCCAAATATTTTGACTTGTGTATTTTATAACAATGTGCAACAAAATGTGACAAGCTCTTTGTTGTACTAAAGCTTTCATTGGAACTATTAATCTTGTAGCATTCTTTACAGCTGTAAGCTTCCTGTTTTTTTTGTGTGTGTGTTTGTTTTTGTTTTTTTTGTGTGTTTTTTTTTTTCCTTTTCTACTCTCTCCTTGAAATTAAGTATCATGTTAATATCAGTTAATATCAATATCAAATCAAGGATTGCAAAGGGAGTCCTCTTTTTTAAGTGCCTGTCTTGTCCAAAGTAAGAAACAGAATCACAGAATGGCCAAGGTTGGAACCCCTCTGAAGATCATCTAGTCCAACCCCCTGCCAAGAAGGTTCACCAGAGCACACTTCCTACGTTGGTGGCCATAAGTGCTTTTGACAAGAGATCAAAAGTAGGGAGAGGATAGTGCAAAATAGACATAGAATTAATATATATATATATATATTACTTTGTTTACTGGATTTCTGTTCTGTGCTCAGCAGTAGAAGCTGCTTACTGTTCTGTCTTTCCTTTTTTTTTTTTTCCCCCATCATTGGAGCAGATAGGGTCCAATTGCAGAGCCTTGGATTAGTTTTACTGCAGAATTTGAAAGTTCCTTTGCAATGTGAAAGGCCCAAAATACTTACAGAATAACTTCACATGCAAAATCTCTCCTCACTCTCAGGAGCACAACTGAAAGAAAAATAATTGGTCAGTCCTGTTCAATTTTGCTGGTTATAGCTCGTTTCCATGGTCTGGCTGGTAGCCAGAAAGCGGAGAATGCTTACACAGTTTATTTTTAAATGGGCACGGGTGGGTTTTGTATCTTTGGTGTTTTAAAGGGGCAGAAAATACAATGCACAGCAGAGCATGGAGGGTTTCTTTTTTGCCATTTCAACGTCTCTGACATGGGGTAAAAGTTAACAGCATCTAATGTAAAATAATAGGCAATAAAAAGTTTTTCATCACTTCAGAAATAAGCCTTATCCTCTCACTTTTCTGTAGGTGTTCAGAAGTTTTCTTTGGCACTAGAAGCCCTATAAAAACACCTCTTCCCGATACCAGACCTTTGTTTCTTGAACATTACACTTTGCTACGAAGGACATACAGATCTTACTGGAAAGCAAAAAGACAAACTTAGACTTTTCAGACAGATATTTATTGACTGTAGCGAAACTACTCATACTGTCAGCTGGAACAAAATATATTGTTCAGGTAAAGTGTAAAATGATTTTTTTTTTTTTAATGGAATTCTTAAAGACAATCACATTTGCAGAGATTGGTTTTAAGTGTAGTAGTAATACTGTCCTAGGTAATATAAATATGCTGACTTTTAAAATCCTTTTTTATTCATGAATGCTGGTGATAGAGGTTTTGATTTTTTTTTATTTTTTTTTTATGAGCTTCTCATTCTCTTTAAACTCAGGAGGGCGCTGCTGCCATTTGTCTTTATCACAAGGCTGAGATCCTGTGACACAGATAATAAACCCTTCTTTGGTAGAGTTAGGAAAAAGGTGAGATAAACTTCACTGAAGGTGTGACCTGCCTTCAGATGGTTCTTGTGCTGGAAGTGGAAAAGAACATTTTTTCCACTCTTTGTCAAAATAAAACTCTTTGCAAGTGGAGAAGGCTGAGAGAGGTTTTTCTTTCCTTATCCCCCATTCATGACATCACTTTTTTAGCAGTGTTCCCCCTGAAGAGAAAGACAATTCTGATAAATTTAGTACTAATTTCTCCAGGCAGCCTTTCTGCCATCCTGTTCTTAGAGTGCTCCAGCACCCAAGATGTGGATGCTCTGCATTTGGAAATGTTCAGGAACTGATTGTCATTGCTGTGATATGGAGAAATCACAGGGAGGGCAGGAAGGATCCCACTGTGTTTTCCATCCAAGAAATTAGAGGAAAACCTTTGCAGATGTGACTTCTAAGAGCAGAAACTCTGAGTAGGAAAGGTTGAAAGAAGTCTGATGTAAGGAGGCAGTGATTTTTGTGCAGTGTTAAACAGTGATTGTCTTGTACTCTGCCTTTGTTCAATGCAAAATGAAAACTAATTTTAAAAGTTAGGTCAAGTGATCTGTAGCTTCTAATATTCTACCTACTTCTCAAGAGCAATACTTTCTGGAGAGGCCTGAGCTAGCACTGATAGGTGGAAAGAGGATACATTGGCCCATCTCTTGTGCACAAATATACAACCTTTCTCTCTCCTACAAGCTTCTTTACTCTTAATGTGAGAAGAAAAGCAGCTTGGATGAGATTAAATCTAAATTCTCAGATTTTTTGCATCACTTCTTTGCATCTTTTACTTTCTTAAAACAGAATTTGGGAAAACTTTGAATACACTCAAATATTCAAAAACCTTGGAGACTCCAAATATGCTGTCTATTCTTTTGCCTCACACTCTAAAACAGCTTTGTGCTTTCCCTAAATAATACTCTGAAAAGGAATCACTACATATAAAAGTTTTCTACAGAAGAGGAAAATCATAAACTATGCATGAAGTTGGACATGGGAAGTAACTAGCTGTATAATGCTTTGATGGCATGTTTCCATCCATTATGTGGAGCAAAATAATTGTATGTGTGGCTTAAAAAGTTTTGTCCAGAAGGTGGTGTAATCTCCCTGCTTTTTCCGGACTTTCAGGGAAGTTGAACACTGTGCCAGTGGTAACAGCACATGTGAAGTTTCATTCGGCCTGGGTGGCGTTTTCTTCTTTATCACCCAACATCCTGTTCTGAAAAAGAAAATAAAAGCAGGAATGTGGATGAGCCATGCATTTATTCTCCCTCTGATGTCTGAACTTTCAAAATTATCTAGAAGAATGCTTCAAAATAATCTGTATGCTAAAGCAGGTGGTTTATGTGCTAGGAAAAGTGTTCAATTACATTATTTACTGTATTGTAAAACAAATTCCCTGTTCTTTGTGTGCAAGAAAGATGGGGAGGGGAAGCCACAGCACATGTCCCAGGGGGATATTTGTTCCCCTTTTTGTTGATAGCATCTAGAACAGTTTACACAAAAAAAATCTGCTCTTTGGTTTGTTCTATAAAGCTGAGGACAGTGTAAAAAGCTGTAGATATATTATTTAGCTCTTCAGCATTGAAAATAAGGTTTGGAGAGCAGGGACAAAATCAGACTGCCTGATCTGGGGTGCCTTGAATTTAGTGGATGTGCCAATCTGTGATATGCACAATCAGTGGAAATATTCTTCCTTTTTCCAATTCCGTAAAAGGAAAATATGTTGTTTCCTGACAGAGGATTCAAATCCCATTGTGAATAAAACAAGCTGTTTTAAGAATAGGAACTCTTGGAAGCATTTGAGTACTTCTAGACCTTCTCATGGCTCTATTTTTCAAGAGAGCCTCTAGATCTTTTGAAGATTCATCTCAGAAACTAAACTTCTCTATGGCAAGTTCTGCAGAAATAATTGGCATCTCATAACAGCTGCAGTTTTTTATTTTGTTCAGGAAGGTGAGGCCAGCCCAGAGTATGTGTGTAATACATGGGAGACATAACTGTGGCACCAAAAGATTTATCCAAGATAGTTTAAATCTCATTATTAAAATACCAGCAACACTGAAGTTGTGGCAATAGAGTTTGGCAAGGCTTTCCAAGCCCACAGGGAGCTTGTATGCATCCAGGATCAAGCCTGCTGAACTTACTGTTCCCTGCTAACATCTACTTATTAGACTGGAGTTAGTCCATATGTGCATGGTTATGCAGCAGAGCATTTGTTTATAAATGGTCCAAAATGAATGGTCCCTTTTGAGCCGAAAAGTGAGGTTGCTAAGAGCTTGACATGGTTACGGCTCTCATCCAGGGTAAATCTGCTCCTTGAGCTTAGGGTGTAGGAAAGTTCAATTTGTGGGTCCATCTGCCAAAATTATTGCAGTGAAGTGAAGATGTAACGGAAGGTGAAGTCCCTATTTCCTTGAGCCATCCTTTGAAAAAAGCTAGATCAAATGTTTCTCTTCTACTAAAGCTTCTAAACACGTGAGCTCATTAGCTGTGACAACTTAGAAGGTATTGCAGAGATAGGCATGAGATATTGCAGAGATATGACATAGAACTACTCAGTCTTTCCTTTTTTTGTGCTATAATACATGCTAGCTGGATTAATATTGCTGGCTTGGGCACCAAGCTCAGTTCTAGTAGAAAAGGATTTCTGTAAGAGACTGAATCCAGTTTCTTGGCATGCTTGTCATAATTGTTCTCTCTCGTTGGCATGGTGTTCCCTTGATGCGCAGCTCTCATTGGTGCTGGTTTCACCTGCTTATATAGGTGGTTCTTTGTGAACCTTTGCAGAGACCAAGCCCATACATCTCTGGCTGGCGTTCAGAACTGCAGGCTGTGCTCTGCAGTCACCTGCCTTTTTCTTATTCCTCTCTGCCGCCTTTTTCTGGTCATCAGTTGGCAAAGTCTTTGCCTGAAGCCATTTTATTGTTTTGCATGCTCTTGTCTGTACCTCTCCACCATGAACAGAGTTTCCCCTCTCTAAACTTTCTGTGTAATGCATTTGTATCTGTAGGTTTATGAAGGCCAAGACTACCTGCAGCTTCATCTTCATCTTGCAGTGCAATTCCAAAAGACTTTAGTCTTCAGATCCTGCATGTCATCCCCCATCTTCATGATGCATGCATTCTTTCAATTTCCTTTTGTCAGATCTATTGATGGGCTGTCCAGTTTTGGACTAACCCCACACAGATGTAATTTCATACTTTCTTGGAGTAGAAACAAAATGTATTCATGGTCTAAATCCCAAGGGGTGAGTCAGCCAAACCCTTGCATCCCACATGTCAAGAATTCATGTGTATTCTCTTGTGTCAGGAGATCATTCTGAAGCATTGATGCTGGTACCTTTCAAGAAGCTGTAATGTTTATCTAATGAGCGCATCAGTCACTAAAGATGTTACGGATTTGTAACAGTGCTCCTGCTATTCATCCAAGGTTGATTCTCTGATGCATCTTTTCAATGTTTCCTGTTCCTAGTATAAAAAAATAAAAAAAAAACCTTGGGGAAGCAGCGTTGTTAAAGCTCTAGCACACAGGGAAAGCTGCATTCAGGTACAGCATTAATATCTCATAAATAATCCAGGGTCACTGATGACAGGATGCCACAATCTTTTTAGTGGCAGACAATTCAAGCTTGCATTAACAGTTCATTCCTTCTTGAATAACTTACCAAATAAAATCATAATGCTATTTTAATAACTAACATTCCAGCTAAACCTCAGTTACTGTGTATGCTTTTAAAATAGCATTTGAATAAAAATTATAATAGTAACACTATGCAAATTGTTTCTTCGGCAACCTTGACCTCTCTTTAGGCAGCGTAAGTCATAGTGGACAAGGCGGGTGGCTGCTAAATCCCAAGTAATAGGCATGCTTCTGGTCTCTACTACAGCTCCAGTACATTTGCACAGGTCTTCCTTTCACCTGCGTGGAAACAACTGAATTGCACAAGGAGGCTGAGGCTGGAATACGAGGAACTTCTGTTACTAATAGGCCCATAACAACTCAACATTTGGCTTGAGCATGACTCTGTGACACATTACTTTTTCAGGGTTAGTGTTTGAGTAGAAATATCTTTAACTGAAGATTGAGCATTAGTGACATTGAAGAAACAGCAACAGTATGGAGCAGATCGGAGCTGACTATTCACTTTGCTTTCAGGAACATAATCATATTTTCCATGTTCAGAGAAGTGGTTGTATTTTAACCTCAGACTAATCATAAGTTGTGCCTATTGCAGCAGCAATAGAATAGGTTACATGTTAAACTGATTGTTCTTATCCTGGAGACACATTGCAAGAGCAATGTGAGTACAATGTGAGAAAGTATCTTTGACGGCTCTGAAATGTTTTGAAAAATATTAAAGGTAAGGTAAGTACAGAAAAGAAGTATAATTAAACAGCCCCTTTGCTGAAGACTGAGATCCCCTTTACCTGCCCTGGGGTAGGAGGCTGTCACAGTGCTGCTGAGCTGACCCCTTGCTCTTCCAAGAGCAAGTCTTCCTTGGAGTTTATGCTCCCCACTTCCTTTCCCAGTTGGATTTTTCCAGCCTTTTTGACCTGTCCCTCTTGAAAACTTGCTTTCCAGAAGCTGTACCAAGAGAAGAGGTTTTTACTAAATATGGCTAGGAAGATTCCTTTTTTCTTCTTTTACTTTGATCGTGGAGTTGAATCACACATTTACAAGTGTAGTAGCAATGAGCATGTTCCCCTCCACTGCTCTCTGGCTCATCTTCCCTCTCTCAACCCTTTCTTCTGCATTGCAATCCTATTGTATTCTTTAATTATCGTGTTATTTCCATTTGGGCTGCTTTTTCTATCCCCAACATTTGCAAAACGGTTACTGCACTTTAAAAATGTCGTATTATGAGTTGTACATATATTTTTGGACTAACTTTGAATAACTTTTCAGTTATTTGCAGATGCCATCTATAATACAGGTAACAGATTTGGTGCTAGGGCATATTTTTTTTCTCCTCAGCTATCTTTCTTCCTTGGCAGTGTCAAGATGCTGCTGTCGTAGCCACTACTCACAAAGGAGGTTTCTGAAACTGTAATTTCCAGCTCTGCTGTGTGTCCTATCAATCCGCAGCTACACTGGAAGAACAGAAGGTAGTTAACATGACTCCAAGTTTTTAAAGATCTGAAATGGTATCTAGACAGCTGCAGATGAAAGAATCCCATCTAGGTACATCTAGGAATTATAAGAAAGAATGAAATGAATAGACATTTGAGAAAATTCAATGTGGCTTTTGTAGAGCCTCAAAAATCAACTAGTTCCTTGGAGTCAGCAAGCACATGGATGTAAGATGGCGCACATTTGATTTTCAGCAGGATCTGTTCAAAAGCATTTAAGGAAAGTAAGTTGTCCAGCTGTGAGAAAAAAATGTTCTCCTGAAAGATAGAATTGGTTAAAGTGGTAGGCATTAATTGTCTGGTAGTCTCCCCTTACTTTAAACAAGCAGTGAAGTCCTGCAGGGACTGCTCAAGTCTGGGATAAATTTTCTCTTAAAAAGATGAGAATGGGGTTAGAGTGCTCACTGCCAATATGAAATCACCAGGAAGCAGCAAGAACAACACTCAAGTGTTGTAGTGTTTGTAACAAAGAAAGCAACATATTAAAATTCAGCTTATGTGTAGTTCAGGGGGTCTGTCCTCAGCACTCAGGACTGCAGTCCACTCGTCTGCTAGGTCCTGGTTTGTGTCCAAGTCATTAGGAAAGTGTACATGTTGTCAGATAGGTGAGGGTGGTTTTTTTCTGCATAGAGAAGCAGTCTCCTACAGATTGCCTGAGTCACTGCACAGCAGCATTTCTATGGCAATGAAGTTTTTATTGGAAGGTAGATCAAGCCACGGTTCAGTTTTTCTGGATAGCAGAAAATGATGACATAGGACAGGAAGGCTAAATCCTGGCTAAATCATAGGAGCAGCTGAAGGAAAGGCATTCACATTTGAGGTGCTGTCCTAGCTGCAGACGTAGCTGCTCATGCAGCTGTAGTCCTGATCTACCCTTAATTGCAGATACGTCAAGAGCTATGTCAGTACATACCTGGTCTTGCTCTGATTTACCAGTTCTCTTTCAAGTCCATGTTCAGGGTAGGCAGAAGATGGTGAGGACGACAGTGAAGCCAAACAAAGGCAGTTTATCTGTAGAAACACTGGGCCTCTTTTGCCAGCTAGATTTACCAGAGGAAGAAAGAAACTGTTGAGATGGGCTCTGGTTTTCTAGCAGTGAGCAGCAGCTGTTTTGGTAGCAGTAGCAGCAGCTCATGTAACAAATGTTTCATGATGAATGCAAACAAAAGCCAGCCCTGAAATTCCAGCTCCACTATGTACATATAAAATATAAAACCAGTTCAAAATAACATAAGTGCTCAACTTAAGGGATTTTTCCCCCCTCTAAATAAATTCCATATGAGCATTAGTGTTTGGTCTGCTCGGTTCTCCAGGGCTCACCCAGAAAACATTTTTATCTTACAGGCTGAGGGCAAAAAGTAAGCATAAAAACAGACCAAGAAGAAAATATTTTTAAAAGAAGTGCACGTGCAAAGAGGTGTGTGGTTTGGGGGATGGCTTTCAGAATACCAAACATGCTTACTCGAATGAAATTACTGCTGATGTTTGTGAGTTGGCTGAATTCACTTGCCTCCAAAGTAGGTCTCGGAGGAATTCTTCGTGCACCTCCACACAATTCGGGTTCTGAAGATGACTTGTGGTTTTAAAGGCATCTTCATGTCAGAAGAGTGTTATGCCCTCTAGCATGAATGTCTTTCCAGAACAGCTAGTGGGAGGATTTCTGAGGAATGCAAGTTGCTGATGAGTGCATACTCAGGGGAAATGAGGGTATTGAAGAGAAAGAAAAAAAAAAAATAATTGGAGACTCAGGAGAAATAGAAGAGCTATCCAGGGGGCAGTGCCTTAAATAGGCATCTTCCTGCAGTTTCTCAGTTAAAACAAGTAAACTCAAGCATTTATCCATCCCTCCCTGCTTTGTTGCTTGTTGAAAGCCTGCAACGGCATCCGTTGGCTATGACACAAGTGCTCCTATTCTGTTCCCAGGCCCTGAAATATTCTCTCTTCACAATCAATTTACTTTCCCCATGGCTTTCTGTGATTCCTCTGTTCTGGCTTTCCTGTAACTATTGGATTACTCAGCTCTTTGTATCCACCATAAGAAGAAACCTTATTTTCTGTGCTATGCCAGGTCAATGGAAAAACAATGTATCCCGATCCCACATCTTTTGTGGTATGAGTCCATAATTTTGTGTAGTGAAAGTGTTGAATAGGTAATTGCAGTGGCCTGTTCTCTTCCATAGCCTTTCTCCCAGCTGAGTTTTGGAAGGTATGTGAATCTGTTGTGTGATCGTGTGATATATCGTGCTCCAGGTATACGTGTACCTGTAAATCATAACAAGTATTGCACCTTTGGTGTTACAGAGCATGAAAATTTAGGGCTCAGAGCAAAGTCTGTATGCTTGTCCCAGTCTCTTCTGCTCCTGCTGTTTGACCGTTTTGCTTCATTTACAGTCAGCTGCATTATTTGATTTCTTGCTTTTCTTGGAAAGGAAGGGAGAAGAGGAGAGGGATAACCAGCACTGTTGAACCTAGGAAAAAGGAAGGGAGGGAGGATTTTTATTTGTTCCTAGCCAGGAAGAAATGATAGGTTATTGGGAATGCTAGTGCAACATTAGGAAAATGTCTCTAAAATTGGATTGATTTAAAACAAAACAAAAAGGCAGCTCCTTACTAGGACTCTCAGTGGCCCTCTTCCTGAATGTTAGGAGCTAGAATTCAATTTTCACCTGAGCAACAGTAATACTTCTTTTCAATCACTTAAATATTTGCCTTCTACTTTCTGTTTTACTGCACCCTTTAATTTTGCATCCTGTTTCTCATTGCTTTTTATTTCTGATCTTTTTTTTTTCCTCTCTCCCTCTCCTCCCAACTTCTTTGTCCTCCTCACAGTCATACATCAGATAGTTTTTCAATACATAATAGGTAGTTTCAGCTGATGTTTCAGCTTGAGATATATTGGAAATAAGGTTACTGCTGTCACTTGAATAAAGGGCATGACCCCTTACTAAACTGGTAGCTGTTATAGGATTCGTCACACACAGGACCTCATGCTTTGCAGAACTGTGCTCCTGTTGCTTTCAGGGCATTACGGAGTTTCAAGGTTTACTGCTTGGGCAGGAGCATGCACTTTTTCTGCCATGTGGAATGAGAGTGGGGGATTAATGTATGGCTGCTATATAGTATAAATCTCCTAAAAGCTAGTGGAAATTGGATATGACAATAGCGAGAACATAGCCAAAGTAAATGTTTTGAGGGGCTTTGTTTTCTTCTTTTTATTTTTCAAGTTCTCTTCCACTCTCCACTGTCACTGTATGTACTGTGCCACTTTCACAGTAGCCATGACTGATCTTTGAAGGGTCTTCAGACCCTTACCAAACCCGGTTCACTTCACTGGGTATTGACTTTATGGAATGTCAGGTACTTTATGAAGAGCAGCTGAACTCAACATGGTCAATGAACAGAAATGAACAGCTACTTATCTCTTCAGGAGGTAGTTTGATGCCCTGAGTGGCTGCCTGGAGTCCAGAAGTATTCCAGAGAAATATTTCTCTCTTGTGCTGTACATTTGTATAAAGTAGGGTGCAGATGGATGCTGTGAAGGAGCTTGCATCTGGTATTGTTTGTAGGAGCAAGGAAGAGGTATGCTTATAAGAACTGAGGTTATGCCATGCCTTACTAGTATTCTCCTTGCCTATCCAATAGACAAATATGTGTATATGACTGCTATTTGAGCTGCTTTGGGGAGGCGGGGGGAAATGTCTGGGTGTTTGGGTTTTTTTGGTTGGTTGGTTTGGTTTGGTCTGGTTTTCATAGCATCTTTTGTAATATTTTTTTTTCTGTGGTGTTCTCAGGAGCAAAGTATATGGCCTGGTTCCCTGTACGGCAAAGAAGTGCAGTAGAAGCTCAGGACTTCTTTGCCAAGAGCAAAGGAGATCGATGAAAAGAAAGATCTATTGTAGTAAAAGCTTGGGAACCCCCTGTGTGGAGACAAATGCAGCTGCTAGAAGAATGCTTAGAGAGAATGAACTGCAGAAGGCAGGAAATCTGAGGAAGGAGTTTGTATAATAAAACTGAAGAGATCTTGAAGAGGGTGAAGTGTGGCAGGGTCAACTGGGGCAGAAAGTGATGATCAAACTAGCTTGGATGTTTGGCAGTGGGGTAATTTTGCCAGCTGCCTGCTCCATGTTTTCTCCTTGGCTTTTTTTTTGTATGCAACCACGTGTGAGGTGTGTCTCTGGTCTTGCCCTGTCCATAGCTCATGTTTCACTGTTTGAAAAGACCTTGATCATTTTTTCTGCACTGAATTCTAGTTCATAGTGACTATTGTTTGTTCAGTTTCACCATAAAGGTATCAAGTAATAGAGATTTTCATGTCCTCCTTAGGATTATTGTTTGAAGATTTGTGGATCCTTCAAGTGTTGTTTTTTGTTTGTTTGTTTGTTTGTTTTATCTTCAAAATCTTATCTTAAGCCTTCCCATTCTGAATTTAGCCCAGTCAGATGTAGTGGCAAGTTCTGAGTGCCTGTGGTGACAAATACCAGTAGAGATAGGGTATCCAGCTCAGGACTACCTATCTATCTCAGGACTGAGAATCCCAAATGCCAAAGAGTACTTTGAAGAGGTCATGGTCTGTCCTGTTTTAGGGTACTCAGTTCAGCCCATGATTCTATGTGCTAAAACAGCTGCTTTTCTTTACTGACAGGTTTCTCTTGTTCAGATTATTTTGTTTTATTTGCCAATGGCAAATGATTCCTTTCAGTCTGCATGGTGAAAAAGGGTGAAATGAGTGCTGTTGGTGTCCAAGAGCTTGACAGAAAGACATTATCCTGAATACCATCCAGATATACAAGTATACTCATCCTGATATACCAAGAAAAGCTCCTATGGGACTGCAAACCTTTTTCATAGTCAATCGTTCCCATCTCTTATTAGCTGAAAATAACAGGTACAAATTGCAGCTTGTACAACTTTGCGTGTTTGGTGCATCTATGTCAGTGCTGGTGGCTGATAGCAGAAAACCTGTCAAACTTTTGCAAACAACTTACCAAAATGTCAGCCCAGTTCATCTGGAACTTCTACCAACAGAACAGCAGTGAAGTTGCAAGGCATATTTTTTTGTGTATTGAATTTCAGTATTTACTTGGCACTGCCTTCTGCTGCTGGTGGAATAGCATGTGGTCCCCTGCTAGCTCCAGTACTTTTTGCAGTTGCAGAATACATTATTTGGCCTATTTTAAAGGGCAGACTCACTACTTAGCCAAAGGTTTTGCTTTGAATTGCTGAAAATTATTTTCCTTGGTGCATGTTTTTGCAAGCTGCTTGTGGAAGTCAATGGTCTGAATTCTTGTTTAATTCAGCTATTTAATTTACAGTCTGTTTCTGTTATCCTTCCAGACCACATCTTGGTGTACATCCCACTTGTTCAACAGGTTTTATTTTAACATAAATAAAAATGCAGAGCATAGACACTTCGCATCTCATGCACAGAAAAGGAAAAACTCCAAGCCCCACGCATCTTTTTATACTGTATACGTATGTGTGAGCAATTTTGTGAAAAAATAGCACATGATACGTTGGTATGTTTTATTGGCAATTGGCAATGCCAAGCCAACATTTTGATTTCAGAGTGGAGGCAGAACTTACACAGATTGCCATTAAAATCAAAGGAAGAATCTAGTGTCCATAAATCAGAGCAGACAGACTGGATAATTGAAGACAAAAGAAGCACAACAAACATATTTTAATAAAGAGATGGTGGACACTTTAAAACATTGAAACTGAGTTTAATTTTTCCCATGCTACATAAATAGACCTTTCACTTCCTTCAACCTCGTGGTTTTTCATTTCCCACTGTTACTCCGAGCAAATGAAAAAAAAAAAAAAAAAAAAAAAAATGAAGTTATGTTTATGAGGACTCTGTATTTGCTCAATTTAGGGATTTTAGTTTCTTCAGTAAATGTACTTAACAAAATTAAATGCTCTAGGCATATGCCAGAAATACTTTCAACCACTGTGGCAAGAAGATGGATGAAATGTCACCTGAATATGATGTGCCTGGGTACCGTGTTTGTTCAGAAACTGATGACCATAGTCACTGGCCACACCAGCAAAGAATATTTTTTTAAAAGACCTCAGAAGCACAATTTCATAACCCCAATACTTGTAGGAGAACTTGACCTTCATTCAAACACCAAATTAGAGAGTTTTGAAGAGTTCTGGGACCCATATACACAACACTAAGAATAACCTGATTATAACCTGATTATACGTGCATTGGTGTCCAAAGGAGAACTGAGTCAGTGTCCTAGTGTGGGCCTTATGGGCCTCTTGGCATGTGTAAGGGCACGTGCACATCCAACACGGTAGGTGTCCCTTCCACATAAACTCACTCCAAGTCTCCCAGAGACAATCTCTCTGGTTTTGGATGGGCCATGACAAGGCTCCCTTGATTTTTATTTTTTTATTGTTTCTGTTACTATGGAAACCCTGAATGTACCATTCTCTCAGATAGGTTTTCCACAGAACTTCATTAAAATCTAAGCGTTTATTCTTCTGATAACCTTACAAATAGGATTTGGATTCCATAGATTCAGAATCCATTAGGGATGGGAATTTTTATTAGTTTTTAAGAAATAAAAAAATATAAGATTAGTATTTTTGAGGATTATCTGGTGAGGATTTGAGGATTATCCCATTTTTAATAACACTTTCTATGTTACTTTACCAGATAAATTAAATTTACTTGTAGGTGCCGCTCTTGCCTTTAGAATTAGCCAATGAAGTTGAAGAAGTCTCTTGCACTGAACTGCCTTTGTTCTAAAAGTAAAAGAAGTATTCTCAGTCTGTGCTTTGGGACAAGCAGTATTTCAAACCTGCGTTAAATCTGTGTATTTACCTCTGACTCTTGCATATGAAAAAAGTTGAAATTAGTTATGTTGTACGTGCTTTTAACAGTAAATTGCAGCATTTTCCCTGAGACTTCATTAATTATCTGTAGCTTTAATCACACTCTCTCAAAAAATGTCTAGCAGAATTAGAGAAAGTACACAGCAGGAGCAATCAAGATGGTCAGAGACGTGGAATGGCTTTGGTAGGAAGAGAAATGGCAGGCCACCATTCCGATAGGCAGCCGAGTGAGTGAGTGGGTACTTCATCTTGTCCACTGTGCCTGTTACATGCATCATGTGTGAGTTATATGTGTATTCAAAGTTTCTTAGACAAAGGTGTGACAGGTTTGCCCACACCTGACAGCAGCTGTTTTTACTCTGGAAATGTAAATATGAGGTAAACGATAATGGCAGATGCACGCTGGCAGCTAAGCATAAAGGTATAAGCATTCACATGGACATCTTTATCAAACTAACTGGTTTCTGTCTTCTCTCGTTTCTTCTAACATCTTGGCATACAACCTACACCCACTTTTCATTTATCTACATATATACACATTCTCTCTTCTTATCTGTGTCTTGCCTAAAACATTCTAATTTATACTTTCTGATTTGTTTGGCATAGAGGGACTTGTCAAAATTACCTCATCAGTGTGATAACTGGGAGTAAAATCTCTTCTCCTGGCAGTTTTCATGCTAGAGTCTGTGGAGCCTGTAGGAGCTGAGCTCTCCTATTCTGGCTTTGCTCTTGAACAAAAATTTGTCATGTCTTTGTTTTAAAACATTAAATATGACAGGGCTACAAGTACTCAGGTGGCTCCAACTTGCTGAAAAATTGAAAACTTGACCCCCAAGGAAAGTACAAAATAGTGGTTCTATCTACGCTGCCAAACGTGAAGGGTGAAGTGAAGCTTTTAACTTGTGTCGGAGTGACCAGCCAAACACAAGCCCAAGTGGTGACATGAGTGCCGAAGTGCTAATATGAAGTCAGAGATAACCTCAACTGAAGTTATTGCCTTGGAGCCACACAGAAGAATGACTGGAATTGAGGGACTGGGAAAAAAGATTTATGTTCTCAGAAAGGCTTTACACAGCCGTGCAAGACGGCCACGTACCAGTACAGCATGAAAGGTCCTCATCACAGACAGAAGTGATGGACAGCAATACACAGCTGTGCTGGGGAGAGACATGGGGCAAATGACAAGGGTTTTTTTAGGCTAATAGTAATGTGGGAAAGGACACCGATGTCTCCAGTTCTGCTGTGTGTGTGCAGGCTCCATGCAGGACCCCGCCTGTGTGTGGCAGCGCTGCCTTGCAGCCTATGGACCTCTCCTGGCTCTGCCTACCAAGCCTTGCAAAGCTGTTAGAGAGCCGCTGTCACTTGTAACAGTTCCCACATACCTTATGCCATCCTGCTTTCTCAAGCCCAGTGCTACCATTATATCTTTTTTTTTTTTTTTAAGTTTCTGCAAGAAGGTGATAATACTATTTTCCTGCCTTCTCTGCATGCTATATCTGACTTTTTTTTATGCATGGTTGAGTCCATGGCAGGACGTGGCCCATGACGCTCACTCCCTTAGGAGTACTGATGTCCCTGTGTCAGTGGGTGTTCTGGGGCTGTCTGGGTTCAAGCTAACTTTCTTCATAACAGCCTGTGTAGTGCTGTGTTTTGAAGTAGTGGGTAAATGCACTGATAACACACCAATGTTGTGTTGTGGTTGTGGAACGCTGCTCACACAGGGTCAAGACCTCCTCTTTTCCTGACTCTGCCCTCTCAGCCAGTAGTCTGGGGATGAGCAAGAGCTTGGGAGGGGACACAGAGAGGACCACTGACCCAAGCTGGTCAAAGGGATTGTCCATACCATGCAATTTCATACTCAGCGATAACAACAGGAGCAGAGGAGGAAGAAGAGGGGTTTTGGTTATTGCTCAGGGACTAGTTGAGCTACTAGTTTAGCTATGGGAGGTGCTGAGTGATTTTACTTTGCATTGATTTTTTATTTTTATTTTTTAATCCATCCAGTAAACTGTTTTTATCTCCACCCAGGAGTTTTCTTCCTTTTTTTCTTCCTGTTCTCTCCCTCGTCCCACAGTAGGGGCCATGGTGGGGGAAGATAGCGAGTGGCTGTTGGCGCTTGGCTGCTGGCTGGGCTCAACCCACCACAAGAGGTTTTCTCTTTATCTTGATGCAACTCTTAACATCGCATGCCTCATGAGCAATGTTGGGGACCTCTGTTTCACCAGTTTTGAAAACTGCAATGTAGAAAATGGCAATCTTCTTCAACAAGAGCCTGGTTTGCTGCAGCTCTAGGGTTCTTTTTAGCAACCTATCTCCCTCTCAAAAGTGATTTTTCTTGAAGAGTTCTCCTTAATTACTGTCACATCCTTCCTGTTTTCTGTCCCATTTTGTACTCATTTGGAGGTATTAATGTTTACATGTGCATACAGAATATAGAAATAGAAAAATATAGAAATACAGAAATAAAAGAAGACAGCAGGTCATTTTTTCTCCTGTTTTCTTAGGCACAAAAGAAAGTTTTGTGCAGTATAACCTTAAAGCGTGGTAGTCATTATGTCAGGGCTAGTATTGTCATTAAATCAAAAAGTGCAGTCATCCTGGAAACTTTGATACTAGCCAGTCGCTCTTATGCTGGAATGAAACTACTGATTGAAATACAACAGACTCAAGGCAATTTTCAGGATCAAGTGCAGAAGTAGTGGCTTTTCATACCATCTAAATCTCCCATTCTGATTCATGTTTTCATAATACTCAGCTAATTCCTTTATCCTGCAATCGAGTTAAGGCTACTGCGAATATACTTCCTGTAAACAAGGTGATGGATGGCAGAACGATGTGCCCATGTATCTCTTCCCCTGTCAGCACAGTAATGCTAAGTTGAATTAAAAGGGATCATTGAGCAAACTCTGTTTCCTCAATGGGTTGCTCTCGTGCTGACGCACAAGAACAGTCAAGGTGTGCTGGAACAGATCACACAAGTCTGAAGATAGATGAGAAGTGCTGCAGGGGAGCCTGTCTCTGCTGCTAGCTGGTGCAGATGAACGTCATGTACACGGAGGCCTTCTGCAAAGACCTTGGTCTTGTAAGGATGTGTCAGAAATGCCATTTCTCCACTTCAGGAGGAAAATCTATTGCCTGTAATAAAGAGCCAGTACATTCATGTGTAAATCCTGATGGTCTTTGAACAGCACCTAAGCACTGAAAAGTGTCCTGTATTAATTTATTTTAACCCAAGCAGATGAAAATCGCACTTCTTGAGTTGGGGCCTGCTTCCGAAAACTCTCAGACATATGAATAATTGCTAGGGGAAGTCTCCTGCAAGAGCTCACTGAGACATTACATCCTGTAATACAACCTCTGAAGTAGCTCACATCACTCAAGCACTTCAGTGCTCAGAGTCAAGTGGGTTGCTTCAGACCTAGAGGTTTTTCTGCCCTTTTTAAGTCCTCAGCCCTTGGCTGTGACTGGGCTTTGGAAGAGGAGGTACTGAGGGTGGCATGGCTAGCCACCGCATCTCTATGTGACCTCTGCAACAGCATCTCCTTCAGGGGTTTTGGGGAGGAGGGAGACCTCTCCGCCTGTGGGGAACCCTGAGTGTCCCATGTTCCCCATCACAGACCAGGGATGCAGGCTCTATTACAGAGATGGCAACAAGCCCAGGTGTGAATCCACCTTCACTATGTTTTAACAGCTTTGTGAAATCCAGTAGGAGCTTTTTGTCACTGTGAATTCCGTAGATAGCTAAATACTTGCCTTCCTTATCTGGGAGAATCTTTAAGGTCTGCTAGGAGCATGGAAATTTCTGCAATCTTTTTATGAGTGAGGACGCTTGCCCTTCATGTAAGCGTACTAGGGCAGGCATAGAGGCGAGTAATGGGACACCTGGGGCTTCCTGAAAAGAAGAAAGATGCATTATTGTTTCAGCAGCCTTATGGCTTTAACCCTGCTGAGACATTTCACTTTCCCTTCTAGCCTGAGGTAGACAGTCAAGACATTCCCTCTTTGGGAAAGGCATGGAGCGAGAATTGCATTAGCCACACTAGGAGATTTCTCTTCTCTCTCAGGACTTTCAGTTAATATAATTCCCCTTATTTTTAGTTTTTGCTCTTGCTGAAACAAGTCTGCCTGTGTTAAACAACGGACCCTTTTCCTCGGTTTTGGCCAGAGGAGGAAGCCTTTGTCCCAATACCCTGGCGGCTGGCCAAGGCAGTCGGGCTGTGGGCCAGGAGGGGGTGAACTTGAAAGGAACAGTGTGTTGTTTCTGCTCTTGTAGCATTCTTCCTTCTTCACTAGTGCCTCAGCCCCTGGCCGCCTTCAGTTGCTCATTATACACAAAAGAACCTAAGGGGAAAAGAGAGAATTTTCTCTTGACCTTCTTTAACTTTTAATAATAAGAAATAAAGCAATTTCAGGGCTTCTAGTTGTCTGTGTGCAGACACAGTTAGGATAAAATCTTCTTAGAACCAGCAGCTTTCTCACAAGGGAGAAGAGAACTGGCACCTTCTTTTTTTTTTTCTCCATTTTAATAACCACTTACATACAGTATTGTGTATCTTCCAGCCCCATTATACCATATCAGTAGTGGTTTTACCTTGGCAATGCATTTTTTATTGGCCATTACTTTAGCTCTAGTTAGCATTTTTGCTCTAGTTCCTCATTTCAGTAGTTATTCTCATATAAAACAATAAGCAGTCTTATGTATATACTAGGGAAGTGCAACGCTTAGAATTAATAATTTTTAAGACCATGTACTCAAACTTTTATTTTAACCTAGTGTTTGTTATTTCACAGTCCTGCAGGGCCTGATATTGCAGGGTGGTGACCCCTGGGCTTCGAACAGCCAAGAACTGAAAATGGTAGCAAATTAGGTGTTCAATATGTTCCTAAAATGACATTCACTTAGGTGTCTCAAAAGGACTCACAAAAGGCTTTCAGAAGTGGTGCTCCAGGCTTGGAAGCTGAGACATGCAAGACTTCTGTAATCTGCAGCTATGAAAGTCTTACACGGACCACTGGATAACCACTGGATAGCTTGGCTTTTTCTGTGCTAGCAGCCACACAATTTCTCCTACTTCTGCACAGAGATCAGTAACTGGAATTGGTTAAGTTATCCAGTTCTGATGTAAAAATAACAAAATACCAAGTGAGGACTAATCAACTGATTCATTTTTTTTTCTAGTGATTAATCACCTTCACCACTTGAAGAACTGTGCTTTATTTCCAGTTCATATTTCTCTGGCTCCAACTTCCAACCCTGATGAAGCATCTGTAGTTTTCTTACCATGAAAGTATGTGGATGCTGTAAACAAGTCACCTCTCAATCTTTTTTTGGTCAGCTGGACAGAGCAAATGTATCTTCTTCCTCTAAAGTCCTCCTTCCAACCCCAGTCTTCATTCCGAGGCTCTTTTCGTATCCTGTCTGATTTAGGATGTGGTTACAAAGCTGAATGCTATATGCCAGTTGCACTCATCAATACTATATATGGAAATAAAGACACCTCCACCTCACTCCATCCCACTTAGACATTGCAGGCTTGCTCTGCAGCTTGCTTCCAAGCCTTCCTTTTTGTGGACACAAATCACAAATGTCAGTCTACTGTGACTTGAAGCACAAAGGCGAGATGCCCGCTCGAGTTGCTCAAGTCTCAGGCTGTATTTCTGTTTGCAGATTTTCTGTGTTACATGTCTGTGGTGTAGCTTTTCCTGCTCATGAACACAGCTGAAACTTGTCTCGATCACTCCAACTTTCTCTGCTCTCTGAAAAAAAAAAAAAAAAAAAAAAAAAAAAAAAAGAGTAATAATGGTAGTATCTGCCTAACCTACTATGTAGCACTGTTCACAAGTGATCTGTAAGAACCTATTTTTAACCTGTGGTTTTGTCAGATTGTCAGGTTGACTGGATTCATTCAGTAATACTTACACAGCTATAAAAGATACATTCAAAATTTCATATGAACTGCAAACCTAGCAATTCTCTCAGCAGCTTGAACTAGAGAATCCTGGCATTTCCTCTGCAGATGACTTTGGTTTTGGCACCTCAAACCCTGTCTAGTTTCAGCTCAGAAGTTGCTAAACAGCAGTAAAAGTACCTGGCCACATTCTCATAAGAATTTGCCTCTTCACTCTACCAATGGGGGTTAATTTTCAACTTCTTTTTTTTTTTTCTTTTCTTTTTTTTTTTTTTTCTGTGTTAGCTTATCTTAACTGGGAATGCAACACATAAATTGAACCAAAGAAAAGGAGTCTCTCAGAAGATCCTGTTGAGATTTGTTATCTGATCGTGTGTGTGAGATACAGCACGTTTCCAGGCTTGGGCAGCACCACAGGCAGTATGTACAGGAGAGTCAGCTGAGGTGTCCATGCAGCTGGAAATCCACTTGTACCCACAGTTTTGAACGGGTAGAGACATGAGCTTAATACTGTGAAAAGTTTCCAAGAGGAGAGTTGGAGACTTCAGGATAAATTCTTCCTAACTGGAGAAGAGACCTCAGAGTGGTAGCTGTTTACAAAGTATGGAGAAATATAGGTATTTGTGTTGTTGAATATGCTGTAAGGCAAGTGTTTCATAATAGTGATAAGATGCCTTTAGTAGCTTAAGCAGTATTGCAAAGCACTGCTGGATTCGTACCATTGTTACATTGTCCAGTCCATGGCCAGGCCAGTGCAGTGTTTACCTCTGCAACATGTTCCTAATATATGTTACATGGATACAACAGGAAGATATTTCTTTTGTTATTTTGAGCTTTACTGACCCAAAGTATTTCATACATTTATGATTAATATTTGCTTTCCCTTCCCTTTTCCCTTCTCCTTCCCTTTCCCCTTTCCTCCTTGTTCTGGTTTTGTCCCTTGCCTCCTTGGCGTTTATATCCTTCAGCATTAGTAATTGATTATGTGTCTTTCAGAATGCCTCTGTGAGCTGTTCCTGGCTAATCTCTTTTTTGGCATTCCTCCTTTTTTCTCTGCTAGGTTATCATTCTATGAGCTCCCTGCAGTTTGTCCACGTTGCTGTTAATAAAATTATGAAATTATATTACGTTAACAGTGACATTATTCTTCCCTTTGGTTTCCTTATACATTGTAGTGGTAACAAAGTAGAAACAGAATTGCTCTAATAGTCTCATCTAGTTCAGACGCTGTCATTGACAGCCATTTTGCAGTGTCTGCGCTAATACAATCTGGTGTATTAGCTCCCAAGATCCCTGCTTGATAATTAGGGCATCAGATTTGCCTAGGACCAGAGGTCTCTGAAGTTCTGGGTGTTTCCTTACCTCCAGATAGCTCTTTTCAGAGAGATCCCTACCTGACAATTAAGAGATGGGCAGTTACTGTGTGCTAATGTGCTAGAGTTTTCTTTCTAATCCTCTGGAGTTGGGAATTGTCTCTGCAGTGAAGGAAACAGTAATTAAGGTAAAGATACTGAAACAAAGCAAGTATTGCTAGTGAGCTTAGCATAACAGTAGCACACCAACGTTTAATCTTTATCTAAATGTTGTTAAATTTTATGCCTTATCTTGTTAATGTGATTAACTGAGAGGAAGAGAGCTAACTTCTGTTTCTGATCCCCAGAGCTAGTAGATGCTGTGGGACAAATTGCTGCCTATTTTTTCATCAGCTTTGTGTTTTAGTACACATCACCTCAGCCGGTGACTCGGAGAGGTCTGCACCGCCCCAGCTCGGTGTGGCCGCAGGCCGCTGTCTGCCTCCTCCACCCGGCCCAGGAGCAGGCCCTGCCTGAGGGAAAGGCCAAACACAGCGGCATTTCCTCTGCTTTCCCAAAAACATCATTTCCCTATTGCCCATCAAGAGCCTAGCTGAAAATTTAAGTCTGAAAAAACTGTGCCTGCAAACGCTCAGCTGAGCTGCAGTTAACTACTCTGAGGGTAGATCACTCCTCACACAGCTACCAGAGTCCTGCTTTAGCGCCGCACCGATCGTTTGAGTGGCACATCAAGCAGAGGCCCTCGGTGCTTCGTACGTCACGTCCAACCACAGCGACACTCATTTCTTTCCATTTAAAACCGTGGAGAAGTAGGTATGTGCTGCAGCTCAGCTGCGTGCGGCTGAGACAGGGGCCTCCCTGCGTAGCTGCAGGAAACGAGTTTGCTCTATCTTTGACAACCATCGTGTTCGCTCAGTCCTAGAGCAGCAGAGCTCAGGGCAGAGTTTTTCCACCTTCTGCTCACCCACAGCTGGCCCGGGCCTGGTTTGCGTGGCCTGGCCTGGCCCCCGAGGCTCTCAGCTCCCCGCAGCGCTGCGTATCTGGGAGCAAGGCTCGGGAGCGCGCACCTCGCGGGAGAAAGCACAACTCATAAATTCTCTTTGGAGGTAGTCTTTAGGATCGTTTTGTCTAAATATGGCAATCCAAGGTTTTTCAAGCCACAAAATGTAAAAAAAAAAAAAAAAAAAAAACCTCCTCCTTCCCCTATGGTTTGGATTACTGCAGTGAGTAATGTCAGATTTCTTAATTAAAAAAGAAGAAAGAAGAAGTGAAATATTAATCACCTGGTAACCCAGAAGAATTTAATTTTCTTCACCCATATCTGTGTACCAATTTAGTCTTCACCACGTTAATTCAAGGCGTGAGCAGGCAGTACCAGGAGGTTTGGTTGCTGCATAGTACATTCTTTTTAGTAATTTAAAAGAACGCCAAAGCAAACACAGTTTAAAAAAATAACCCTAAAAAATAAATGGTGTAGTTTGTTGCCCTCCATATGGTTAGCCGTCTCAAAGGTCATAAAATGGGGTCCTTTCCTTTGGTGGGACAGCTGGGTTTATGTAGCATATGCAGATTGTTATTTTGGCTTTAAGCCAAATCTACATAATTTTTCCATCTTGCTTATACGATGAGGAGAAGTGGTTAAGGTGACTTCAAGGGGCAGTTCTGTGATTTCATTCATATTTGTATTAAAGAAGCCTTTCAAGTGTATTTAAGATTACAAGCAAGTCTAAATAAAATTCAAGTGTAAAAAAATAAAATAAAAATTGTTTTATCAAAATGCTATGCCTGAAGTCCCAACTAGTCCTATCTGACAAGCAGCATCTGACAGCTACTTATGCACTGCAGTTGCTGATAGTTACACTGAGAGGCAAACCAAAAAATGACAGAATATACATACACATTGCTCCTTTCAGAGCTTGTGCATTCCTGTCTGCATATATCAATATATGCACATAGGTACATTCATAGAGCAAAGAATAATTGCACACATCCAGGAATCCTCCATTTCATGCTTACTGCAATTGCAAAGCTTGGCCAGTTCAGCTCATGAGTGTATTTAGCTGCTCACTGGCTCTCCCCCGGCGGTGCCTGCCTGCGAGGGTGGCATGCAGCACCTGGCTCTTTGGCCGAGCTGGTGCTGGCAGGCTGCTCCCGGCCTGGCACAGCACCAGTAAGCCACCCTTTGGCTGGTCCCACCCTGTGCTGGTCACCCCCCAAGAAAACAGCCCAGCTCTTTTCACCTTGTCATCGTTGGCAGCACTCCTGGGCCGAACACAAGTGCCTCTCTCTGCTGGAAGGAGCAGCCACCAAAGGGAGCTGGTGCCTTAAGAAGTGGCTTTTCCCAGTTAGAGTCCTGGAGGGACCGTATAAATAAAGAGCTTTCTCCAGCGATGTAAATGGTGTTTTCTGTAACAGAAATAACCTATGTAAAATAAAAATGCAGTTGGCAAGCAGTTTAAAGGCTTGAACTTAATAAATGAAATATTTAGTAGTGTATATTTGCTGCTGAGTTTGTAAAGAAAACCAGAGTGCAAAGCTGGTGGAAGCTACCAACTAAGCACCCGAACGAGGAATTTTTTGAAGTACTAAATCATCATAAGACAGCTCTTGCTTTCTTTCAAGGACTGACTGAGTTCAGTGTCCTCCCTTGAGCGCATTCATCTAATGCCCATCAATGACAACGTGAACAGCTAATTAAGAATTTAAAAACATGAGACCTTTGTTAGTCTATTTCAGTCTATGGATGTAGGCAGTGTAGAAGAGAATAAGTACTTGTCCTCATTCATTAGCTTTTTATGCTAATGCCAGTTTTAAATGCAAATATTTCATAAGCCTTCCTTTACGCTTTTTCTTAGCTAGACGGCATATTAAAGGTCACCCCCTTGATTATTTTTGAAGTCAACTTCTGTATATTTTAATAGTTTTACTCCTGACTAAAACTATACAAATTGACAAACTGAATAGTCAGTAAGTATAGAGCATGTCATCATTACTGTTGTAATTAAAGAATAAAAACTCTAAGATATTTAGATATCTAGATATTTAGATATATCTTAATATTTAGATATATAAACACTAAGATATTTAGATATATGAGTAAAGATATCTCAGTGTTAAAAATTATGAAGTTTGGTGTAAAAGCTCCATTTAGTTACAGAGCAGCATGTTTTAATTGTCACTAAATAGTGAAAACCATTATTCCTTTAGAGAAGGAATTAAAAGTACAAATGCAAAATAAAATCAACATATAAATATTTTTGTGTGTGTGATTTATAACATTAAGTTTGGTAAGCTAGTCAACCTGTTTGCTTTTTGTATCATATCCATTACAAATTACTGTGCTGTAACTGGTAAGCAAAAATGAGAGGGAAAACACCTCTTTCGGATACAATTTTTTTCTTCTGCACCAGACGTGTTCACATGATAAAGCCAAATGAATAGGAGAATTTCCAGCCCAGCAGCACTCGCTGTCTTGTATCTTGCTGTCTTGCTCTTTGCTTACATGGCAAGTCCTATTCATCTTGCCCAGTCTGGACCAAGGGGTATTCTAAGGCTATTAGGATAATGTCCATGGGTGTCACTTTATATAAAAGTGACACGTGAACTTTGCTGGACTGGAGCACTGTGGTTTCAGAAAACCTGATTAATTATGGAGGCTATTGCTTCATCAATGTAACATTCATCTCCACTTCTCCGTAAGAAAGTTGTAGGAGGGGGGCAGTACTCCCGGAGTTTATTGTTCTCCTCTCCACTGTTGACCTTCAGGTACATTTCTGTATTGGAGAAGAAGAAAATACTTGGGATAGTCTGGCAGCCTGTTGCCATCTGGTAGAAAACAGCAAAATGGATGCTTGAAGTGGTTTACTTTGCACCTTATTCAGATAAATTAGTCTCCAATGGTAGAATAATCTATTGATAGAGGAGGCAAAGAGAGAGGCAATACAGTACTTTTGCTAAATCTTTATCAGCAATAATTGTGTTTTATTTCAGTTGACCAATGCAAAGGTTGTCTGGTGACGAGAAACATACTGAAATCTTCCAGTCCCAGAACACAACAGGAAAATGGACTAGTGTAATTAATATGTACATCAAGATGACAAAGTCAACAGACGCATTCAGTCTTGACATGTCATCTGTTGATGCAACAGTGCTAGACTGAGATGGATTCAGACTGATACATATCTGCTTAGGTCTGAACAGTAATAAAGCACAACTGCAACACTGCATACTGTGTCACATAGGAAGTAAATGATTAGTTCAGCTCAGCTGTGTGTTGGATATATATTTCACATGCATCAGGAAAAATCTCCAAAGCTGGGCAAGATTAGCAGACAATTAGGTACTATGTGTGTTTCCCTAAATGTAGTTTTTGCTCATAATTGGTGTGACCCGATTTGTATTTGCAGATAACCATTGCCTGTTAAGATCCTCAGTGACTATCTGCAATGCCAAATGCTGTGCACAAACTAGCCATATTTAAACATGCAAGTCTAACTTCAAATCAGTAAGAGTATTTACATTATTGAGGAGGCAGACTGAGGTCATTTGTGCCAGTAATGCAGTACAGCCAAGTCTTAAGTCTTAATGTTAACGAAAAAAAAATAAGAAAAAAGGAAGAAAAAAAAAAGTGTAGGTGGTCTCTTTCATCAGTACCCACCATGTTGCTTATTTTCTTTACAGAACATAGGAAACTTGGCAATCTGACTGTGACAGTGAAAAAGACCGTCCCTTCTCCAGAAGCAATACAGATCCTCTACCAACGCATGAGATACGAATATGAGTTTTATTACTATGTCAAAGAACAGTTCCACCTGCTAAAGCGCAAGTTTGGACTGAAGTCTCATATCAGGAAACCACGTCCCAGACCCGAGTTCTTCATTCCTTCTCCCCTGGAAACAGAGGAACCAATAGACGATGAGGCAGAAGATGATGAAAAGTGGCTAGAGGATATCTATAAAAGGTGATGGATGGAAGAGCTATCCTTTCTCTTCTGGTTACCCCTCCAGCTTTCTTAAGATTTTTTAATTATTATTAAAAGTAATTCTTTAAGGAACTGAGTTAATGCGCAGCAGCATTTAAAACAGAATGAAACAGAACATTCCCACATGTTGGGGCAATTGGGAGGTGCCTGGTTTTGTGGGTTTGATGTTACTGTACTGTGCTGGCTCCATAGATTCCTTGCTATAGCATATTTCAAGAGAGAAGTATCTACTGTCTATCACAAAATAACTTTTGGAGTACACAACAGTCCCCTGGGCATCTGCAAAACATGAAAGAATAGATTAGGCAGTATTTCAAGGTGAATTTTACAGACTCTCATCTCTCTCTTTCTCCAGAAACAAGTCTTCATTGCATAATACTGCGGCATTAACTACGGAAATGAGGAGGCAGTGAGCCATTTGGGAAGAGTGCCTCTCTCTGCCCAGAGAGCACTGGTATGCCAGTGATGCAGTCAGAGCCTTTGCCGTGTGTGCACATCCAAGGATAACAGGCTCAAGAGTGGGTTAGATAATGGCTTCTGAATTGCTCAGTGTGGGAGGAGCAAGTCTACTATTCTGGCAAATTAATGCGGCTGGTCATAAGGCAAGTTACAGGAACTAGATGTTTTTGGTAAGCCCTTCTAGTTCATAGAGCGGAAAAAGTTACCAGGTCAGTGAATGGCAAGAATGAAGAGTCTGTGGGGCAGGGTTATGTAAACTGCAGAGTTTTGCTTCTTACAGCTGAGTACGTTTCTATTAGACTCTGAAGGAAAAGGTGCAGTGTGTTTTTTCTGTTCAGGGTGAGTATTTGTAGATTTGTATTTTTATTATAGATCAGAAATCAAAAGATATACAGAAAAAGTTGCTCAATAAAAAGACTTAAAGGGTATGGAGCTCTGATTCAACATAAGCAATGCTTCTGTGATCGCTGAATTTAATTGTTCGTGTCTGAAGCACAGCACAGCTGCCACACCAGCACAAACAGCAGACATCTGCTACTAGTGTGGCTAGAAGTAAAATTAACAACACGGAGACACTCCACTTCTCTAGTTGAAAAACTTCAGAATGATAAAACAAAGAAAAGAAAAAGCTATGCTCTGTAAAGGCAAAGCCAATTCAATGATGCATTGTTAAGAGAGGCACTGTGCAAGCCTGCCCTTGCTGATCTCTGCCAGTATTACCAACAAACACCGGGAAGTGGAGCAGTGTTGGCTGGGAGAAGTGGGAATAGCTCCCATATGTGACACACTGTTGTCTTTAGGGTAGGTGTCCCTGGGGTTCCCAGTGATGATCTGCCTGGACTGTGGGTGCAGAACCAACAGACCTGTACGCAGTGATGGGCAGAGCCACCCTGCTCCACAGCAGAACAGGGCAGCCTGGGGGGTCTCGATGAGGCCTTGGCTTCTTTTGCACCCTTATGCCCAAAGGAAGCTAAACCAGTAGAGGATAATCGCAAAAAAAAATCCTGTCCCAGAGCACAGCTGAAGAACTGCATCATGAGTCCCACCCAGTAACACTTCTGGAGTTAAAGCACCTGTGTCCAGCTCGTGCCCTCTCAAACATCTGCCAGGCGCTATTGGCTCCCTGTCCTGCGGCTGTCTCAGCAGCATGCCTGCTGTCTGCAAGGTAATCCTTCGGTTTGAACTAACAGCAAAAGTTATTTTGTGATGGACGAGACACATGAACTCAGGCTAAGCTCGAATGTGCTTTTCAAGGGTTTCCTCTGCCGTGAGCCTGCTGAGAGCCAAAACCCATTATGGCCTGTCTTCATCAGCAGTCAGGCTTACTGTACCTACATGCAGAGAACAAGAATAAAGACGTGTAATCATGTTAAGACAAGATGTTTATTTACAGAAAATGCTACGTAGAAGACTCTGTTCTCATGATTAACATCCCAGGCTGGTGGTAGCAATGCGCTGCCATGAGGGAGCGCACTAAAGAAAGCTGAAAATGGCACAGATAACAACTAACATGTTAGCTAAAATATGAATCTGCTGCATTGTATATTTTAAGTGGTTTCTATGAAATTACATTGAAAGAGTAATGATTAGTTTACACACTGTGGAATTGTTATATTTTGGAAAGAAAATTAATATTCTCACCTTTCAGAAGTTCTGTTTGAATCCTTTTTGCCAACATTGTAACAGAATAATCAGTCACTTAACACATTCACCCTTCCTGCAAGTTCACTGCCGCTTACTGTAAAGTCTATTTTTATCTGTTTATTTAATGGTATCTTCAGCCATCACTACTTGTAACCTAAATACAAAAACTGTTAAACAATTTACTTGCTAGGTTTTAATGTTGTTGTATTTTTCTTAACAATCAACCTGGCCTCTCCTCCTCGAATGGTACTTCATAAATTTATCTGGCACATAGCATCTAAGATTCCTGGTCCTACAGCTTATTTGTCTGTCATTAAATATATTTTACGTAATTGTTAAAAGGTACGTTTTAAACTGGTTAATCTTTGACTTATTTATTGAAACTTTTCAGCACATTCCAAATTCTAAGTTTCTCAGGAAGAAGTTGATTTAAATGACGATATTTTGGTCTGATGAATATTTCTTATTCAAGGAAAAAAAAAAAAAAAAATTGTTTTTAAGCCTTTAGCCCACGACAGCTTTGTAGGAAGTGCCATGCATGTACTTGTAAATCTTTGTGGGGGAAAAAGGTGGGTGCTTGACATTTATGAAAATAAGGAAACATATGTGTACATTAGCTTAGCTATCGATGAAAGCAGCGTATGTTTTGGGATGAAATACTCTTTAACTTATTCACTACCATCTCCTGAAAGATAAATAAGCCATATGAAGATTTTTCAGCCCAGCAATGTTTAAAAATAAAACTTGTACATTTCTTCATAGCACTATAATCTAATTGCTTACACTAGTTTTCTTGCCTGGGTACACTGGCTGTGGGCACATGTTGGAACGGCACCAGGCGGAACAGGATTTTATACGGCACAGTTTATTATCTAAAGGTCAAAATTCAGCAGAGAGGTTGGGGCAGGTTGTTCCTGGGTTATTTTCTGTGTCCAGAACCGCCTGGAGGTGTGAGATTGAAAGCAGAATTACTTTTCTCACCTGAGATACATGCAGGATGTTCCCTGAAATACCTTGTGTCATCTGCTTTATGGCTGCTTAAGTAGAAAGAAGTTTTATATAGAAAGGAAACAGTTTGGTTCCCATACACAGCAATTTGCTAGACGTGGTATTTGATGGCCAGGCTGAAAAGCTCCAAAAGTCCAAAGCAATGTTATAATGTAAGCAAAACATCAGTGCTTTCACACTAAAGAATCAACCATTGTTAAAATGCAGCATTCTGGAAAAAAAATAAATCTTAGTTTTAAGTTTCAACGACGGTGACAAATGGTCCATTTTTTTGTTCCTGTTTAATTTACCTCTCTTCCACATAAATTGTTCTGATGGTGTGTGGCTAAATCAGAGTATCTGAAGTGTTCTCTACTCGTACACAGAGAAGTAGCTCAGCAGAACTCAAGGTTTGTAAAGTCAGTGGTATGTTTGAGGTATTTCCATTTGTAAATGATTCTTTACCACCGCTACATAGTGTCATAAAGACACAAAACAAATTTACAAATTTAAAACACTGGGGAACACATCTGTGTATGTCAGCCATTGAACTCGTCCTCCTTTCAATGTTTGATGTAATAAAGAAAAATATTCAATATAAAGGTACATTTTTGACTAATAAAGGAAACCACCCTGCATGCCAGCTTAAGCCCTCTTTATCAAATGAAGGTGCGTGGTCTGCCAGAGAACAGAACTCCCCATCTTATTAAAAAATAAAGCTCTGTAATTCCCAGTTAAGGGTAATGGTGCTCTGAACTTTTCCTCCATTTTAAGAAAGGGAACATCTGTGACAGTAGACCATAGCCTAAAATGACAGCAGCAACCTTTTTGAGAGCAACAAGACTGTAATACAGCACTGCACCATTCTTTTTGTTTTATTTTTTAAGGTTTCAGACTTTATTGCAAAGATTTGAGCAAATATACAAAATAATGTCGATCAATCTGCTTGCATGAGCCAAGACCAGAAAAAAAGAACTGAGCCTTGTAATGTATAGACCTCTATAAATAGACTCCATGTGAAAAATGAGGAGCATATGGTAAGATGCTTGAAAATGCCCGCCCAGTGGTGTTGGCATTGCTGGGACCACTTCTGTTGTTACAGTGTGGTGTCCCAACGCAGTGTTTGCAGAATTAGGCTCTGCTTAGGTGCACGGAGGTACGGTGTGAAGTGTGCTGCAAGACAGCTTGGTGACAAACTGATACCGGGGAAAAAATGCAGAAGGTTAGACATATATGGAAGGGATCGTGCATTGAAGGTTGAAAGCTACATCTCAGCTCCTCAGCCAGCATAAATCAGCTGCTAATGTCTCACTTCCAACTGAAAAACTCTTGTATCTGTTCTTCAGTTTGTCCGTGCATGCCACAGCAGTGCTGTCGTGGCAGAGTGTGTGGGGCTGCCACACTTCGGGAGCCTGGAGGTGGGGTAGAAGGTTGCTCTGGGGGCAACGGCGGGTTGGGAAGGGAGGGGATTTTCTGCAAACATCTATTCGGCCTTTCAGATGCTGGAAAATGGTAAGATCTCACCAATGGTATATTTGGATGTGGATTTTGAATATAAACGTGGATTTCCTTTTCTGAGTACATAAAGGAAGAATGCAAGTCTGTTTTTGCATTTAACTGATTGTGGACAAATTTAGCTGTCATGTAAGGGTAAGTAATAACACTGCTGTCAGTGAGGCATGGTAGGAGTGTGTTTTATTCAGACTTTCACCATCCTTCAGTTCCCTTCCTCCTATCAGATGGGCAGAAAGGAGAATGGCAAAGAAATCTGCTAGACTGTGGGGGAATTAGTGCTGTGAAAAGGAGCATGTGTACATGTGTACGTGGAGGCAATGCTGTTAAGTACAGTAGTCTAAACACTAGGATGGCACAGAGCATCCAGCAGAGGTGTTACACAAACTCACTCTCGTTTTGTCTTTGGCTCATCTGGAGAACTTGAGAGCATGATTTAAAATAAAATGCTGCTTCATATGTTCTTGTTTTTAGTTAGCACTCGCTCAGCTTTTCCCATGCACCTCCAGATTGCTACCCTACCTAAAAAAGCTTGGCAGAGCACACAGCCTGTACCTGTATCTGACGTGCAGGACGTGCTGATCTGATACAAGGATTAGATCCTTCAGCAGCCCTCTCTCCAGGCTGAGTGCTGCTGATAAGCTGTTAAGTGCAGCAGTGCTGTTAGCAAGCTGGGTAGTACTCAGGTACAGTGCCACAAAGGAAGGCACTGCCACAGTTTCCGGATGCCAGGACAAGGCAGGAGACTGTAGATGCCCTCGGGGCTTGTGGGAGTGGAGTCAGATAGCAAAGGCCAATGACATCTCCCAGTTTTGAACTCATGATCGTCTCCAGATCAGGTGCTGGAAAGAAACAGAGCCCCTGCCAGATGCAAGAGAGAAAGTCTAGGGCATGGCTTCCCATGGCACATGGGGATTTCTCCTTTGGGCACCACCAATCTAGCCTGTGTGGTGATAAGCTCAGGAAGGGAAAAAGGAAGGGGAGACTAACTACACAGTTGCTAGTCTCTTCGCTGATTCCCCAAAGAAGACAAGATTCATAAGATCATGGTGAAGAGATTTGCTGAAGAGGTGACAATGAGGCACCTGTGCCTCCCTGAAGAGCTGCAAGCCTTTCTTATTTTTGCTTTCTCCATTTGTTTTGCATTTGAACAAACCATAGACTGGTACGTTTCCCAAAGTCAGTCTGTGTAGGGTATTTCTGCACTAACAATATTGTCTAAGCGTCTTGGAAAATGATTAATACCTTTATCCTTTTGATCCACAGTGGAGGTAAAGAAGTGCTGTTATCCCCATTTCATACACTGGGAATGGATACAGCAAGTGGGTAAGTGATACTCCCAACATTGCGCAGATCGGTTGTGAAGAAGACACCAATTACAATTTAGTCAGTGTCTTAACCCTTTACCCTTCTTTCCTGCCCTAGATATAAGAAGACAAAACAAGTTATGTGAAAAATTTTAGTTCCTTTTATGTTTTCCTTGAAACTTCCAAACTTTTCAGGTAACAGCCCAAATAGGAATGACTTTTTAGCCATTCATCAGATCTTTTATGTCCTTTGGGGACAAAAGTTATTTCCTATCTTACTTGGTTACACAACAGGCACCTGTAGAAATGGAGTGGCTATACATCAGCTTTATGTTTGTGAAAGGCAATCCTGCAGTAATAAGGAAAGATATGGGGATGGATGGGGGGATGAAATCACATCTTGCAAATTTAACCATTTGCAAGAGTATGGTCACTTTTTCTCCTGAAAAATATCCTACCTGAAAAGTCATCAAATCTGTTTGCATACATAGTCTAAAGCATTTTTTCCTTCTGTTTCCAAAGTGCTTAGAAGCCCAGACCATGATGTGATGCCTTCCTGCTCATCAACCAACACCAACACAGAGCGAAAGGACAGCCCCCACTCTGCCCATCGTGCCGTTGGTTTGGCGTGGAGTATCCCCAGGCAAGACAGCTTCTCCAGCTGCCAGGCAGGGCGTGTGCCTCTCAGCTGACAGACACGGCACTTTCCCTCATCTCCTCCCTGCCTTACCATGGTGCCCTGGCATCATTGGACCTTTGCCTGTGTCTTCTGGGAGCATCTTCAGGGAGAGTGAACAAGCCTGGATGTAATCCCAGCCCCTCTGCCTGGGTGCTTTGTGGAGGAGCGAGAGCTGCTGAGCCTTGGTCTGAACTTTGCTACCAGGGCAAAAATGTTGAGGTTGAGCCCACCCTGGAGGTGTCAGCTTCACCCCTGCTCCTGTTTTTGCTCTGAGTACTGGGGTAGTCATGGCCTGCCTCTGCTGAAATAACTGAGGCTTAGCAATGCCAAATCCGTCCCCTTTGGCTTGGGGCTGGGAGGCTGAAATGCGCTAGCAGGTGAGAGCACCAGGGTGCAAAGAAGTCTCAGCAGCGTCAGGCCTCAGACACAAGAACAGGCTCGGTGTCAGCAGCAGCCCTGGAGGCTGGTGTCTGAGGGTAGAGAGGGAGACGGAGCCAGTTTCTCCGCTGTAGCTAGCTGGTGGGCACTTCTGCCAAATCTCCTTTGGACAACTCTGTGCCAGTCCTGTCAGCACTTGCTGTGGGAAAAACCTTTCTTCCCACACTTCTTGGGACAGAAAGCTGGCAAGCGGAGCCCGGCAGCACCTCTCTTCCAGGGAGGCTGGAGGCATCCAGCAAGGACAGCAGCCTCCTGCCTGCCGGCCGCATGGGGGCTGAGCTCCAGGCTGTTCCTCTCCGGGCCCAGGCAGGAGCATGCAGATGGAGGACAGCACTGCTCCTCGGAGCATGAAACTGAGCTCCTCACAATGGGGTTACTTGTCCAGAAACTTCGCTGTGAAAACTCCCCAGATTCTCCACATAGCTGAAGCTTTCCAGCAGGTTTTGCCCCAGTGAACATGATGTAGCCCATCAGTGCTGGCTGGAAACTGGGCTTTTGAGTGACTCCACAATCCTGGCCTTGTCAGTCACGCCACTTCGGTCCGTGCATGGGGCTCTTTGTGATAAACCTCACTGGAATTTGGAAACCATTCAGCAAATTTGACCTCTACTTTGTCTTATAAATATCACAGTGTCAAGCAGCATCGTGCATGTCTTATCACTCAAAAACTGGGAGAAGGGGATGGAATTATGATGTAGTCAGCTCCGATTTTCCAAAACAATGTCTTCTGAGACAAAGGAAAAGCTTTTGCTTCTCTGACAGGAAAGCAAATGTCCTCTTTCTGCCTGGGGGAAGGAGGCTTTTCTGAAACGTGCTCCGATCCCACATGTGCATGTACCAATCACCCCGAAGGAGCTTAAAGCATTTTTGTACAGCATAGGTAACGTGCAGCGGCAGCCAGCTCCTGTGAGGAAGACAAGACGAGAATGGCCCAGTTTCTCTGTTCTCATCACAGGAAAGGGAGCAGGGGCAGCAGAAAAACCTTGGCCAAGCCCAGCTCTGACCAAAGCTGAGAGCTTCTAAGTTCCCTGCAAAACAGATAGAAACGTGCAAAATAGATAGGAAACCTTACCAGAGCAATCCAGAGAGTCCTGGGGGAGGGCGAATGGGGAAAACACATTTAACTCTCAGATGGCATCTTCTAGGTGAGCTGCTTCTCCTCGCTAAGGTGAGCAAGGTCAGACCCTTTCTTCCCTAAAAAGTGCATGTGGTCCTGGAGTACCCCTCCCCAGGCTGCAGTGTGGGTCGCGGTGTGGGTCGCCGTGTGGGTCGTGGTGCTGTCCCAGGCACAGAGGAGCGCGCAGAGGCACACACGGCTGCCTCGGGAGCCCCACACAGCTGGCGGCCCAGCCAGCTGCCGAATCGCTGTGTGGCCTGGCCTAATTGCTTAAAGCTTTCCCTCTCCCTCGCTGCGAGGGCTGGAGCGTAGTATTTATCTACTCTGCAAAACTTTTATGAGGATTGGTGCCGTTTTGTAGAATTCCTGAATAACACGGATCACAATAGCTGTGGTAGAGCCTGGCTTCGCAGGCTCAGATGCTTTGCAGTGGTTGCTTTATTTACATGCAGCCTCCGAAGCCAGGGTCTCATTCAGAGAGAGCAGAAAGCTTGCCCCTCTGCTCCCACCAGCTCCAGCAGCAAGTGCCCTGAGGAGCTCCAAACCACCTGGTTTGCCCAAGGCTTCAACCTCCCTTTTCCAGCATCTTTAATGAGCCAAAAAATCCTTTTTATGCAGAAGAATCCTTATGCAAGAGGAGGGCAAGTGCAGGTTAAGCTGTGGGAGCCTCTTGCTGAGAAGGACCAGGTTACATGCCTTGATGCTTGGAGCATTGCTAGCTTTTCCTTCTTCCCTCCCCTCCAGTGCTTGCTAGTCATTTTTGTTTAGATGAAACAGCTTCTTATAAAAAAAATAGTAAGCCCAACAAAACCAAAGTATCCATTATTTTTCCAGCCTGTCCCTCCAAAAGCAGTTTTCTTTAGTCCAGTGAGTTGAAAACTATTACTTACTCATCATTCCTGTTTGCATTTAAGACTAGAAATGGCATGAACAACCCCCAAAAACTGCACTGGAAGCAACTGGGGCTGGTTAGCTCCCCCCTGGGGAAGCAATGCATTAGCTGTTGCTTCAGGCTGGGAGACTGAGTAACGGTTACGGGTATTTGGCCAGGGCCAATGGAGCTGGCATGGAGGTGCCACCACAAAGGGTGCTGCAGCCTGGAAAAAGTCGAGCAGAGCAAAAACCGGGCTGGCACATGCAGTGATGGCAAGGTCCCTGTGTAGCACTGCAGTTAGGCAGTTAGCACGTGTTGGGATGCTGGGTGAGGTGGTAGGAGCAGGGCTCTTGCAAGGGGCACCAAGGGAAGATATGTCCCAGGCAGGTGTTAAGGGCCTGGGCATCCATACCAGGGCTCACAGAAAGGCAGTCGCAGCCTCTCTGGCTCCACTCTCCCTGCTGCTGTAGGCACACTTCATGAAAAGCCTTTGCCTGATAAAAGTCAGGAGCACACAGCAGCAGGGAAAGAATTCAGCCCCAGTCCAGAAGTAGTGATGGGTCCCGGTGATGCTACTTAAAAAACTCACCAGCTCTCATGTGCTGGAGCCAGCCTGAGGGAAGCGGAGCAGAGACAGGCGCATTGCTTCCTTCAGTTCCCTTCAGCAAAGGCCACTGCTGGTGCAAGCTGATACCGCACATTTATAAAAGGAAGCAAGGCCGCCTGTTGTACTGTTTCAAGCTTTATTCTAGCAACCGGCCAATATCAGCTTTGTTTAAAGGTTTTCTCTCACTTCTCAGCCCCAACCCCGTGCCCTCTGCTTCTCCAAAACAAAGTGCTGAAGCCTAGGGAGCCTCCGGGCTGATTCACTTTTCTCAGGAAGGTTTTTTCCTCCCTCCTGCTGCTGCAGCCCCTTGCTCCCGGACCTCGCAGACGTCAGTGCAGAGCCGTGCTCCGCCAGGTGCAGCCCGAGCTGTCACAGGCTGCATGTTTATGTCACCTCCCCCCAGCCCAGCGCCCTGTTTTGGGGAAAATATCTCTGTAATGGGACGAGGGGGAAGCGAGCAAATGTCTTCCTTTCTCCCTTGGCTCCCTTGGGTTTTATTTGAGGGGGGGCTTCTTATTTACAGAATAACCACGAAACATCCAGCAAGGCAGCGCTGCTCCCTGCGCAGACATGCGGTGCCCTCCGCCTCCCGAGCCGCAGCCCTGACGGATTACCGCTTTTCCCTCGAAGAAAAATAATAAAAATAACGACAAAAAGGGGAAGGCCCGGCTGCCTGCGGGCCGCGGGCAGGTGCAGCCCCGCCGGGCGCTAGGGGGAGCCGCAGGCGCGGCGATGCGGCCGTGGCCGGGGCCGGGGCCGGGGCCGGGGCATGGAGGGCGGGCAGCCGGCCTCGGGAGCCGGGCGGAGGTGCTGGGGAGCCCGGCGGTGGGAGCCCGGCTGTGTCCGAGCTCCAGGAGCCTGCCCCCGGCCCCTGCGCCCCGCAGCACCCGGAGGGTGCGGGTGTAGCGCGGGGTGCGCCCGGCCGTGGCTCCCCGCTGGCTATTTCGGTCGGGACGCGGGCACGGAGGGATGAGGTGGTTGAAGCCTTCTGCCTCGGGCCCCTCTCCAAGGAAGAGCTGCCGCTGACTTACAGCTGTCTCGTGCTCTCTGTGGAATGAGAGGGAAGTCCATTCAGTCTGGTGAAAATAAACCCACCGTCATAGCTGGCATTCCCGGTGGCAGTCTCAGCGCGGAGGCCAAGGATTTGAGGGCTGTGACACATGAGGCATCTCGCTCCTAAAGAGCCCGATCTGGGTTGAAACGTGTCATCAGGAAAGCATGAGGAGCCTTGTGCTCCCGCTGTCAATACGGTACTTGCCCTCTTCACACAGACCAGCCTGCCTTTTCTGTCCTGCCAGGCTGGCACCGGGCATGGGGACCATTTACTGTACGCTGATGTTAAAGGAGAAGGACACGCAGTTTCCTCTCACCAAGCTCAAGGACTCAACCATCAATCCTGCACCCAGTGCTTCTCCATGACCATTTGTTCTTCTCTCCTCCAGGATAAAAGGCCGTGTGCGACCCCGTCACCTCCTTTGCATGTCTATCCCCCTCTCGTGTTCCCTGGCTCCTCCTGCACATGAAGCTGGGTGCCCAGGCGCTGTCTGGATACGGTGACACAGGGATGGGCAGGCTGTCAAGTGGGAGACAGCAGTGAGATGTCATCCCGTTACGGCCTGCTGAGGAGGAACCAAGAGTCTCTGCAGACATGACCGCACCACAATGTGCCCCTGGGCAGTGGTCATTGTGTTTGCTCTCCTAGCAGCTGTGAAAGACTCAAGAGACACCTCTGGCGCTCTCCAGCTCTGCAATATCAGCCCTCTGAGCATCTTCAAACAGCCGGACTGCTGTGAGGAAAAGTGCTTCTGTTTTCTGGAGCACTGCTGGCTGGAGGGCCGTGAAAATTGTGTGCACACATTTTATTTGTCACTCATCACATCACTTCCAATGAAGCTGCTTCGAGACATTGCAAAAGGGGATGTTAACAGAGTAATTAATTAAACCTCATAGAAAAATTGCTCAGCTCACTGACCTGCCCCAGACGCTGCTCTGACCAACACGAGTATCAGCAGCTCTCCAGGAGCACTGCCGAAACATAGCACTGTACGTGCTCTGCCTCCCCTCTCAGTTTAGGGTCAGGAGCAAGTCCAGGGCTGTGCAAGATGCTATTCCAGGCAAGAAGTGTTGACTACAATAAGGATGATATGAGAAAGCAGAAGCTTTCATTATAGATGCCTGGAGTTTTTTCTTTACTCTGTTATCAACAGATCTGAGAGTTTATACAGGCTCTTCATAAGGGGTGAGAGCTGTTTTGAAGCTGGTTTCGTAACGTTTCCTCCTGAATTCACATAATAGTGTGAACCTAAGTGTAGCACCCGGAAAGCAGGCTGCATCCCACAGTTCTGTGAGACAAGAAGGTACAGTGAGCAGGATGGACAGGCGTGGTGGTGGGACACACCACCAGCAGAACCTCAAGCACAACGGGAAGCCTTCTAGAACGGTTACCATCCATCAAAAATGATTTGCCACCGTACATCACCACTGCAATGATCTCACATTTCACAAGCTTTTTCTGATGGAGCCCAATCCAACTGCCAGCGCCTCTGTGGATGAAATTAAAGAGGTGCATCACCCTGGAGATGACCTGTGATCTTTTTAAGTAAAAGAGCACTCAGACAAATAAATAAATAAATAAAAGGACTGAAAAAAAAAAAAAAAAAAAAAATCTGTCACATCTCCAAGCTTTCCCAGGCAATTCTGGGTGGCCCAGTTTGATCTCTTCCCCCTGCAGTCAGTGACACAGGTGTTTTCTTGATATGACTTCCACACACGCACTGTGAGCCCTCCTCAGACCTGAACACGTTATGTTCTCATACTCCAACTAAAAAAAAAAAAAAGGCTGGAAAATGTAAAATGCAGTGAGGCCGTGCAGACAGTCCTTCAGAGTCTGCAATGCCCAGCTCCTGCACACCTTCCCCTGAAGGATATAGAAACGGCTTTAAACTGAAAGGTGCCGAGAGGAGGGGAGGCCCACACCTGCTTGGAGTCCTTGGGTGAGGAAGGGAAGAGAATAAAAGAATTAGGGGCAGGTCTTTCACGCAGCTGATTAGTGCACTGGAATGTCACATTCGGCAAAGAAAGTTTGCTTATCAAGCTGCAGATTTATTAAATGTGTTCCAGACTTGCATTGCTTCATTCAAGTTTAACAGAGCTGTAATACTTAATATGCCCTTTAGCAATTTAATACTCTCTTGTACAAATCATTGGAAAATTTAAAATAGAAAAATATGTCCAGGCTTAACTGTAAAAAGAAGGGGAACTCTTTACAAAAACAGAAGAGAAAGAATGCATGGGTAAAGCTGAATATTACTGAATATATCACCACATGTACTATTCTGCTGAGTTATTAGTACATGCACTCTCATCTGCAGGCCAAAGGAGGAACTAACAGTAATAAGTTACAGAAGAACAATTTTCAGCATCAGGGCTCGAGACTGGCATCACACCATGCCCAGAAATTACTCTTCAGAAAACACGTTTTATACATTTTTTGCCTTCAGAGAGTACAAATGTGGGTTTCTTCTTTAAGGAAATGAAAATCAGTTGTTGGTCCTGCTGGTAAGAGACAGGAAATATTGCTGTCAAACATCAAACAACCACATTCACAGTAAAAAGGGATGTAAACATTGGACTGGTACATCATTAGGACATTAAAGACACTATTTGTTGGAGACAGAGAGAGAGGACAAGCCTGTAAAATGCCTAGCTGCTGCATAATTACTTGTGAATATAAACACATCCATACAAACATAGTTGTGCATAAATATTTTGGGCCATAGACTCTGTAAGAAAGCTCTTTTGAGGCTCTGCGTGCCCAGCGTGTGCAGGGATGTGTCCCAGTTCAGACAAGAAGACGTTATTTAATATTGTGCATGCATGTGGGAAAGAAGAGAAGGGCTTTATTTTGCGGCAGTCAGTTAGAGTGCTCAACTTCTGCTTTTTTTTAAGGAGTAAAGGCTCTTAAAGCAGCCTTCCCAACCCATCAGCTGCAGTGTAGATGCATGCTCCTGAATCTGCAACTGCCCTGCAGAGGGCTGGAGCAGAAGGTGCAGCAGTGCCCGCTGCATCCCACCCGGAGATGTGCCGGGGGGCAGTGACGAGTACCTCCTTCTCCATCCAGGTGCAAACAATCCAAAGCTGTGTGTCACAATGGCCACTTGTAAGGTCCCCGAGTAGCTGTGTCACTCAATATGCTGCTAGCGTGTTCTGAGCCTGACCGAGTGCCAGCAGCCGGGCTGAGTCAGTGGCACACACTGCCCACGGGGCCGCACAGAAGCTGCGAAGACAAGGCAAACTCATTGGGAATATAAAGGACAGCGTGCTTAAGGCTTTGCCAAAACTCACAAACTGCGTTAAGGACAGCTGGGCTCTGAACCTCCCCTCTCCTGCCCTCCTCACACTCGACCAGGCCCTAAGCCACTTTTAACAATTATCGTTGCCTTCCTCTGGTGACCTCAAAATAACTCTTTCCAGCCGCAGGCCTGGAAGTGACCTCCTGAATCACTGATCCCAGTCCTTTCTAATTGGAGGCGACCACATCATATGATAGCAGTCAGAAATGCCTCAACGTGAGCGGGCGGGGGGACGTGTGATGATTTCATCCTTCCAAATTCCATGGGCAACACCCAAGCGTCTGTGGCAGCGATTGTCTCTTGCTCAGACCTCATGGGAAGACGACCGTTGCCTGTTAAGGAATTGGTGCTGTAAGGTGGTTTGTTTTGCTTGCAGTTTTCTTGGTGTGGCTGCGGCAATGCGAATGGGATGGGGTCTGGGCAGAGCAGCCACTCATCTCTCCCACCACGCTACGTACCGATGGCATGAAGTACTAAACAGAGGCTTGCCAGCATCTGAAATGCTAGGAGAGTCTGCTAGATTTCAAACAGCCCTACTAAAGCAGAAGCTGGTGCAATATAATGAAGGTCAGCAAAATCTGGCATATGATAATGGAGACTAATTTAGGTATGAATTTGCCTTTGAAAGGCAAATGTTTCGTGGCCTGTGGGATGCAGAGAATCTATTTCCCTGGGCAGGTGAAGAGGGCTTTAATCCTCCTTCCCCATTAGCCTCCATCTCCCACTGTGCTGTAGCTTTAGCACGGGGCAGCCTGCCCCTACACCTGCAGCAACGGCAGGAGAGAGGAGCTGGGCAGCAGGCGCTCCATCTGCAGGGTGCAGGTCTGAGAGAGAAGGGTTTTCTTTTTTACCTGATCCACTTGGTGGAAGGGGTGCACGGTGGGATCAGCCCTCTGGTTTGCTGTGGTTCCCATCCTGCAAAGCACATCTCCTACCGGTCCTTTCAGAGGCCACAAACCAGGGAGCAGGGTGGAAGCAGCACCAGGCACCTTAGGTGGGGATAGGTGGCACAAAGAGCAAGGCAGTTGAGCAGGGTTGCTTGGATTTTGAGGGTGGGATCAAGAAGCAAGTGACTCAAGAGGTGTAGGGCTGTCACGCCAGCCTCTCTGCAGGCTGCTGGGGGTCTGGGTCACCTGGATGCTGCTTTAGAAGTGCTCTTGGACACAGGTGATATATGAGGGAGTCTGAATGTGGGAAGAACGGGTAAAACGGATGGAAAGTACTTTGGAAAGAAGGGAATGGATGCTTGCAGCAGTTCCTGGCTAGAAAGCAAGGGCTCCTAGCAAGTGTCGGATTCTCCAAGGCATGGCGAGGCCCAACAGCATCTTCCGTCACGGCATGGCAGAAACAAGCATCAGGAACCCGGGACTTCTGGCCTTCCTTAGAAACAACCTCCTTGTGCTGGTGTCTCCAAAGAAGCTGCCAAAATACGATGGTAAACAGCTACACATTAAAGAACAAAGGCCCATTAAATATCAAATGGTGTTTTAACTTGCTCCAGAATCCAGGGATGAAATTCAGTTTCCTGTCACCACTGAATTGTGACAAGCTACCAGCTAAAGCTACTCTGGAGAAGCTGGCATGGTTTCCATAGCTGATATCCACGAGCTATGTAGAATTATCTGTGGCAACAAAGTGAGAGTAACGAGCAAAAGAGATTCTGTTGTCAGGAGCCGGAAAGGGGACTCACGTAGCTGAGATGTACCGAGGCAGAAGATCCAAATGGCTCAGGGGTTTTTTAGTCCCATCTTCAACAAATACCTAACATGACTGACCAAAGCTGCTTTCTCAGGACGATGGAGACAGATCACTTGTATGCATTGTGTGGATCTCATTCATGTATAATTAATAAGCTGCTACTATTAGTATAACTCGAGTACAGGTTGTTTTACTTACATTTAAATTTTAAAATTTAGAAGTAACTCCCTTATGAGTCCTGCGATGTAGGATAATGTAGAGTAGTGTAGGCTAGGAGTCAAGATCTGGGATTTGGGTTGGGAAGAATTAGTGTGGACCCCTTCTGGAAAATTGCGCACTCCTAAACTAATGTCTTGAGAGGTCCATCACTCACAGCAAGGGATAGGTACAGAGAAGTTCAGCACAATGCCATGCAGTTAAAGCTGTCATTCATTGTGAGGAGCTGCAGTGCAGGGGCTTGGGAATACTTTGTACATCAACAAATGTTTGGGCAGCCAACACACTCCAATTTTTCTCTGTCTTCTCATAAGACCCTGGCATACCCTTGGGAGCTGAATTCAGGGAGAACCTTTCAAGACACACAAACATACACAAAGGGATTCATCCATTTCTGCTGGATATTTATCTGGCTATTTCTACATATGGTTGTGAGAAATTTCTTGGCAAAGTTCAGCTTTTAGGAAGGATATTATAGAATAGAGATTGTGCTGCATCAGCATTGTGTGAAGAGATACTAAAAATAGACATAAATAGGAATGGCAGGTGTTGGTAGCATCAGTCTTCGAGTCAATCACATGTGGTTTCCATAAAGTCCTTTCTTTATGAAAATCAGTGCTAAGAAAATATGACGACTTCTGCACCTACTCTGGAGACAAAGACATCGCTGTGCTAGCCCAGAGGAGAGCTCCTCAGCTGAAAATGAAGCAGCGTGGTGGCAGCTCCCGCTGCCTTCATCTGTGCCCTCAGCCTGCTGCTGCTATTCCTGGTGCAGGAGCCGTGGCAGGGCAGCAATCAAGGAGCCAGGACTTTTGTTCCCACTGCTCTTTCTTACCTTCCTTACGACCATGTTTTCTCCCAGAGCTGATGAGGAAAGACATGGTGTGGGCACAGGCTTGGATGGGAAAGCAAGGAGGAATTAAACACAAATATTTTTGCATGAAGACCAATTTGGGACGTGCCCAGATGGGGTGGTAGTGGCTAGCAGTGACGTAACAACACTGTTCAGTGCCCGTGGCAGATCAGATCTAAAAGGCTGAGAAAATGTGTGGTGTGCAGCTAGTTTTTCCCAGTAGTTTATGTTGCCACACAGACCAATGGGATCCACCTGCGCAGGTCCAAGGGTAAATACTCATTGCAGGTAGACAGACCGGGCTGTCTCTCTCAGGTTTCACGTTCACCAGCACATCTCTAGCAAGAGCAGTACGTTTGGGGCACTGCTTTTGTCCTACCTGCTCTCCCTCCTCCCCGTGTCTCTCTGGAGCAGCACTGGGACAAGATGAGCTTCCATCCACCAGAAGTGCACTCTCGCCCTGCTCCTGAGCCATCTTTCCTTGCTCCTCCACCAGAGGTAACTCAGTCTCACATCACCCCACCTTACAGCAGACCTGGGGCGGGGGGGGGGGGGGAGCAGCTCCCAGCAGGTCCTGCAGCAGACCAGCCTCTGTCAGCGAGAAAGGATTTAGCCTGGGGGATCTGAAGATTTTAATTTCCTTTCTTCTCTCTCCGACTTTACCCATTTCCTTCCTCTGATGTCTTGTACATGCACAGCTTGTAAACAGCGGGGAGGAGAAGAAGGAAGGGTCTCAGTTTAGCCTGACTGCATGGTAAACTCTGGTCAGGTGGTGATCTTCACAGGGCTGTGGGAAGGTGAGGTGCCAGCCATGGTAAAGGTGAACTGTGGGAGTCCAGCCTCCAGGATATTAGAGAGGGAAGACTGTACATTTCAACAGAGAATTCTTCACTTCTATAAGGAAAATATTCAGCTTACATTTCCAAGAAAATACTGGCAGTCCAGACACGTCTTCGCTGTCATGATGGATCTATTACAGATGTGGGAAAATGTTCCCCCACCCAAATCTGGGACTTCCTAAGCCTCCCACTCTAAGCGTCCTACTAGAGAAATCAGAAGGTGACTGTGGACTACCAGTTTCTTAATAAATGCTTCCATTTCTTACAGTATTTGAAATGTGATCCTGAGACAATGATTCTAGGATTGCTCAAGAGCACACGATGCAGCCTCTCTGGGGAGCTTGCCTCGCTCCCCCCTCTCCGCTCCCTGACTGGCAAGGCAGCTAATAAACATCTTCTGGAATGGAGCTTGCTCACATTGCCAACATGCAGCTTGTCTTTTTGTTCTTCTGAGGCAAAGATGTTGAATGATGTAAACCGAAATGCCAGTCAGTTGGGTAACACCAGTTAATATTCTGTAGTCTGGAAAAAAGTTCCTGTACCTGCATTCCTTCCAGGTGCAGCTCACGTAAGCATTTCAGGTAACCACCGAGTGAATACTCTGGGACCTGGAGCCAGCAGTGGTTAAAACACAGAGGCTAGCTTGCAGAGCAAGTTCTTTGACTGGAGAAAACGAGATAGAAACCAGCACTTTTTCCCGGGGCACAAAATAAAGAGGTTAACTTAAGAGCTTGATCAGCCTGCCCTCTGTTACAATACAGTTCTGTCTCAGCTGATTCTGTGGCCAGGTCACAGCAACGTGCCCTGGCACATGAGCTCCCAGGCCCTGAACAGCTCTGAACAGCTCCAGGGCCTCAGCATGGATGAGGCCTTCAGCTGCTGCACTGTGCACCTCACGGCAGCAACAGCGGTACTGACACCACTTGGGGTTGGGCAGCCTGGGTATAAGACACTGCACCCATGGCTTTGCGTCTGGGAGCGTGAATCCTTTACCTCCAGGTGCTGCAGGTCAGTACCTTCCTGTGAGCCACGGATCTCCCCCGCAGGTGTTTTGCGAATAGGGGTAAGACCTTGCCCCTTGGTCCAGAATGCTCCCTGGTCTCCCTTGGTTGCAGGCAAGTCCAGCAACCTGGACTGGCATTTTAAAAATTCCAAAATAAAATAAAACTTTAAAAAAATATATAAAATATAAATCAATAAATAAATAAATGGAGAGGAGTGAAGAATCACATTTGCAAGGCCTGCTGACAGAGCTCGGAGGTGACCCTGTTACAAACAGGACTTGAGACTTTATTTTCACTGTAAAGAGTTGTTTGCCATGCTAGAGTGTATTCTTCCACTGCTGAAAATGAAAGTATCTCTCTTCTGAATGCCAGAACACTGCGAGCAGTGAGATGATACCAGCTGAGGACCAACACCTAGAGGCTTACAAAGCAAATGTGACGCAGGCGAAGGAGCTAACGGTGCCAGGACACCTGCCCGTTTGTGACCATCACTTTCAGTAAGCAGCCGCTGGCCTGGCAGCCGAAGCAAGGTGGAGACTCATTTGTAGCAGGGCACAGCAGACACTCATGCAGGGCTGTGCAGTCCCTGGAGTTACAGGCTGCTGATGTCTGTGTTAGCAGGAGCAGGGCCAGCCCCATGCTTCCTTGGACTAAAATGTTGAGGAGAGGAGAGCCATAGCAGATAGGCTAAATGGAATCAACATAGGTTGGGTACATCAGTGGATCTTCCCAGTGGAAAGAAGCTTTTCCTTTGGTCCTCCCCAAAAGCCACAAGAAGCCCTAGTATCTGGGTGAAATGAGTATTTTGGTCGGAGATGGCCACGAGCTTGACAACCCAAGCTGCTGTGAGGTACTATGAAAGGCATACGTCAGCTTTAACTAGTTGAGGGATAGGCTGAAACCCTGCCTATCCATCTGCAAGTTTCTTCCCAATTTTCCTGGCACAGAACATCAGCAAGGGGAGGGCCACGTTTCTGGCTGGCTGAGCAGAGCGAAAACAACGGAGTTTGACCTGCGGTGTAGAGCTGCTGGCTCCAGTAAGCTCCCTCCCTGCTCTGTGAATTAGTTTTGAACCCAGAAGAGGCTTGATAAAGACACAGAAGTGGCAGAGAAAGTTGAAATGTGATTCAAAGGCAAAGGGAAATATGCAAAGTACCTCTCCCTGCAATCCTTTCCTGGCTTTTATCCTTACCCCGTCACTGCTAAAGCCACTCTGAGTGCTGACTTCTTTCAAATGGTTAAACCCTGGCTGTGCTCAGGGGAGGGGAGAGGGTGGTTCGAATCATAAATAATGCAAGGCTAAGGTCGGGCAAGCCAAACTGATGTTTCAACACCCAGTGGGCTGTACACTGGGCTGTATTCTCAGTTGGACTCTGCAGGATATTAATAAAAATTTGCCTCGTTTAGCCCATCTAACTCATCTCTCATTTTCCAGTGTACAACGCTAGATGTTAACTCCACTGTTGCTGTATTAACAGCATCTCGTTCACAGTCTGTAGCCTCGGGCTCATACACACACACACGGTGAGACAGGTCAGTTTCGTTAGCCCTATTCTGTATCTGGGCTTCAGAGAGAAGGTGAGGGGCCAGGCTCACGCAGCAGGTCAGTGAGAGGGGCCCCTGGGAAGAATTAATACCCCAGCCCATGGTGCAGCATTCTCCAGTTTAGCGGAGATGACTGGGAACATTGTGGAAGGTGGCAGCAAAGTTTTGGCAAGCAACCATACAATCAGATGTAAGACTTTTGTTTCCTTAATTCATGGTCAACCCCTCAAAGATCACTGGGAGCAGAAGGGGATAAATGTAAATGCAGAAACTGAAGTATTTGCATTTTTCTGCTGTAGAAAGTTTGTGCTTTCATATTTTGTTTTCAAGGATAGGCACCACACTTGCTGCATTGAGCACAAAACATCTGTATGTTTGAATCTGTCCTGTGCAGTTAGAGTCATTTAGGGTCATTTAGGTTGGAAAAGACCTCCAAGACCATCTGGTCCAACTCAGCACTACACCCACATGTATTTGAAGCCAAACAGCCTGTTTTTTGGGGTGGCATCAAGGTGGCTGTGTCTGAGCTGCCCACCTGATCTTGCCAACTCTCCACTGACCTTCCTCTGGAAGCGAAGAGCTGGGGTCCAGCGGGAGCACAGCCTGTGCTTTATAAAGCAAAGTCAAGGCAGGTTCTCACTTGGGCAGCATAAGCCCACCTCTTTCACAAATATAGGAGCCTCAGACCATGCACTGGTGAGGCTGAGCCTGGAACACAGTTCCCCCTTCTCATCAGTACCAAATCTGGGCTGTACTAATAAGCCTCTAAGGAGATGCCTATGTGTGCATGTCTTTAATTACTGGAGCTCCACGGCCGAGAAGGCCAACACGTTCAAGCACCCCTGCTCTCTTAACTGTTTAAAGTGCTGGGAGTGCTGCTTGGATACCTCCTAATACTGTTTGCTGGATCAGATATCAAACAGGAATGTTAAACTTTGAAAGCAGGGCAGCAGTATGCCTCGGTAATTGCCCTTCTCTCCAAATAATGGAAGCCCGCTGGACAGGACAATGATTTATTAGCAATACGTCTCTCGTCTTCCCCCTTCTCCACGCTCCATCTCAAGCAATTCAGTCAGTAATTTTTTATCACCGTATTTTATGGTGCTGTAATTAGCCTAGAGGACTAACAAATGTATGCCCCTATGAAACTTGTATTAATTCTCATAGTTGTTGTTGGAATCCAAAATATTTTTCTACCATTGCTGTGTGAACATTTTTCTCATTCTCGGAGCCACGACATTTTGTATTGCTGCTCTGGCTCCCATTCACATTGCTTCCATCATAAAAAACAAGGAATTGCTGGGAGTTAGAAGCAGTCCTGGGGCTGGTGTCTGGCCAGTGAGCTCTTCGCTGCTGTAATAGTTGGGACATCTCAGACATGTCAGTCAGTGCAGGTGTGACAGAGCAGGGTTTTGGTTGGAGCCCCCTCTAAATCCTAGTTGCAGCAGCTGATACAGGACAGGGCTGGTCTCTGCCCAGCAGACATCATGCTCGCATTTAATTTCTAACCAGACTAGGTAATTCAGCATATCTCACCCGCTCAGTGGCTTTATGTTTGCTGAGTTATTAAATTAGTAGGCGAAAAAAATCTCGCTGCGCAAAATGGTTGGATGTTTACTTCTAACATCTGGAGAAGCCTTTCTTTCCATTGCTCGAGGGACTCCACCTGCCCTCCAGCACCGTGTTTGACCCAATTAGCATCCTGGAGGACACAGACTGAGAGCAGCCCATGGTCATCTTCATAGGATCTCCCCGCTGAGCAGACGGAGATGTCAGTCCCTCCCCGCACAGCACACCCTTTTCTCGCTCACTATCCAGTGCCTCCCAGAAAATCTCCTCAAAGCTATTATCTCAGAATCTGTAAATAATAGCCCAGCAGGGCTTCTTGGACATGCCTGTGAGATTGAGCAATAGATTTGCTTCTAAGAATCATGAAATTTGACACTTTTTGTAACAGGGCAAATTTAGCTCCTTTCTGCGCGGCCAATGGGACCGAGCAGTCCTCATTCGCACGACTGTCACTCTTCTCAAGAGAGGGCAGTAAGGCCTCCCAAACTGAAATGGAAGCAATTGACATTTGCCAAGTTCATGTGTAAACGATCATTTATTGGAGTGAGCCAAATAAGCCACTGGAGCAAGCTATCCAAAGAAAGTTTCCAGAAATAGCTGACTCTTGACAAAGCAGCTCAATTCTAACCATCTCTTTCTACTTCAAAGCCTACGAAGTTATGGTGAAACACAGGAAAGCACTCAAAGAACTCTTCTTTCACTGCAATCAAGATAGAAAAGAGAGGACACAACCACGGTCAGTGTTACTCTCCGTATGTGTCAAACCTCCCATCTCCATAAAGCTTTCCCCTCGTTGCTCCCCCGATGACTGCACTGATCTTGAACAGAGACTTGTACGGTTTTGTCCATGAGATGGCTGAGCTGTAGGAAGCACCCTAGGTCAGAATCAAGAATCAGCCTCTGGATCTTTAATAACTTATTGAAAATGTGATAAATGTGCCCCAAATGGATCCTATGAGAACTGTTGCCAAGAAAAAACCCAGATCACGTTTTGTGAAGCAGTGAATCTGTGCTCATCAATCCACTTACCTATTCTTTGCTAAGAAGAGTCACTGCTTTATCTTTAAAGGGGAGACAAACATATTTTTCACTCTGTTTTTTACAGGGCAAATGTCCATCCCTCCCTGTGGATGGCAGCTCGCAGGTGGGCCGTGTTCTCACAGCAGTGGCTGGGTCAGTCAGGGGATCGGGAGGTGTTTTGGGGATTCAGCCACTGCAAAGGCAGCGGGAGGCTGAGGTGGTGCCCGCGGCACAGTCTCTCACCACAGTCAGTTCAGCACAGTCTGGGTCCCATCCGTGTCCCCAGTGTGCCACTGTCCCTACAAACACACGGTGGAAGCAAAGAAGTGACACTGAGAGCAGTCGCATGGCCTCCCAGCACAGGCATGCTAGATCTAACCTTGTGCACCTTCAGAAATATTTTGTAAAAGCAGTCTGTGATGATGGAAAGCAGCTCGTTTGTATCTGGAGGCCTGATCTCAATTGTTTTCCTGGAGCTGGGCATTCAGTCCGGTCACTTGTCCAGAATAACTCAGCAGAAAATAAGGTATCACATCAAAAAGCCATTTCCTGGTAACGTGGCATCTTCCCTGGCAAAAGTTTCTTAAAACAACAACAACAACAAAAGGGCACAACAGATACATTTCTTAATTCCAGACTTGTTTTAGACCATATCTGCCAGACAGTACACACTGCTGGTCACACTGTTAGTAACTTTCCCTTCCTTCCTTATTCCTGGTACAAGGTCCTGCACACACTCCATATGTGTTTACGGATATAGCTCCGTGATTACTTTGGAAGTGCAAAATGCTTGGCGTAAGGGATTGTGACAGAGTTTCCTTGGCTCTGACGAGTCTCCTCTGTGCCTTCAGTTTTGGCTAGCCCAAAACAAAATCTGTACTTCAAAATACGGTTCAATTTTTCAGCAATAAAATAAACATCTCAGACAGTGCTTTCTGGCATCAAATGTCCATCCTTCTTGCTGTCTTCAGGGTTTAGGAAGGAGGCTGGGGGAGGAATGAAGATGCACATCTGAAATTGGCATTTTGGAGGGATTTCTGGCTTTGATTCCTCCTTTGTGGAATCATTGTCTGTGTCCGAGTAGTCCTGACTGGCCATTTCGGTGTGAGCCGCTAATCAGCAAGCGTGTGGGATGCAGCCGCTCCCTGGGAAATGACCTGCACTGGGATTTAAGTTTATTTGTTGCTTAGGGTTTGCTGTGGGATTTTTGCTCTCAGCTACCTCATACCCAAATTGTACAAACAGAGCTGTCTGCCGTCCCCTTTCTACTACCAACCCACTTCTGCTTCTGGCTCCAGGTGAACCTGGAGAGGCCCACGGTAATGCTTGTTACTGAGCTTGGGACTGCTCAGGAACTTTGAAAGAGCTCCACACGACGTGTGCATGGCGTTAGTGAATGAAGTTTTGTATTGGGACGTTAATTACCAAGGAGCCTGGCACAGAACAGGAAATACAAGTCCTTTTCTTACATAAACACGCTCAGTTTTGGTTGGCTGAATACCTGGATACCAATTCTCCACGGGCTGGGATCCCTTAGGTTTATTTATGCAGTTATGTTCCTGTTCTGAATTTAACAACTCCCTGACTATCATCACCATGGTATAAAAAAATATTGATACACAAGGTACAGGAGACAGTTTTATGTTCAATTTCAACACAAACTAAGAAAACTATTCAGCCAGAGGCATCACTAAACAGCTTGCTCTGTTCACACACAAAACTGGATGAACCACATTTGTCATTTTTTGCCACCACACAGCATTTCCCCGTTCTTGTGCTTTCCAGAACGGGACTTAAACACAAGCATATAGCACCTTTCTTTCATGCAAGCTCTTCCTGTGTACCTCTGATAAGAATAATTTGTTGCAGGCAAAAAATAATAAAAATAATAATAATAATAATAATAAATAAAAAATGCCAAAGAATCTACACATGCTGAAATAAAGGGGAGGTGGGGGTATAATCAGAGCACTGCATCCCATGTGGTGTCCAATTGCACTAGTATCAGAGGTTCGTACACTGGAAGAAATAGTGTCAACACTGAAAATGGTCTAAGCAATACTGCTTTGAGTTTTGCTAACATAGCGTGTTAATTTAAGAGGGCTTACAGTAAGTACAAATATTGGCTAATTACGTCTTATTAAGCAGAAAATAGGCGGAGGCTTTCCAGAGATCAAAATGGAGTATACTGCTTCATATAGTGGAAATATATGGGGAAATAGATGGAAATGTGTCTGTGAAGTTAAGTTCACTGATTTATCTACCTCTCAGTCAGCCTTACTCTTTCCCTCTACCCTCCTCCCATTTTGCTTTTGTTTCCAGCATAAGTCCCCAGATGGAGACTTTTTTGAGGGCTGGGGAGGGGCAGATATGACAAATTGCTTAATTAAAAAAATAAAAAATAAATCTAAAGAGGTCTGATTCTCTTGCAAGATAATCCTTGTCTGAAAAGAATTTTCAACAAAAGTGCATTGTACCCACAGAGGTAAATCTTTTGGTTTTCCTTGTGCTAGATAAAGATAATTAGTCACTGGCCTGAAACTTGATAGTAGACTGCCTGTAGCAGCATGATGTTCAGTAGGGGCAAATGGAAGACACTGCTGACAAGTTGAACATATTTTCAAAAAAAAACTTTGTGGAACTGAGAGAAAGAAAAAAAAAAAAAGTAGGTAGAAGAATGATTATTAACTTAGATTATAATTCTTATTACTTAGAAACTTAGAAAATTACTGAGAAACAAATGTATTTGATAGTTATTTAAAGCTGATTTATTAATTGGTACAACTGAAGAGAGAAAGAGCAGTTGAGTTAAAAAGAAGTAAACCAGAACCAAAAGTGGATCTGAAGTCACCCCCAAAGTTGCAACAGTCACCCTCATTCAAGTTTTCTGTATTAGGTGAAATTCAGAGCACATCACAAAAGAGCCTGAATTCCCTACTGAAGGAGATAGATTCTTCTAGAGAATGGCTCAGATGCCAGACATTAGACTGTATTTTAGTGTCTCTCAGAAAATTGCTTCCAGTCATCAAGAGCAATATTCAAGTGAAATTAGCTGTGCACCAATAAGAGAAAGAAAAAAGTAGGGAGCTTTAATAACAGGGAACCTATGTAAAAAGCAGCAGGAGGTGGATAAGAAGGGGGCAGCTTGATTTATGTCATAAGCAATAATATGACTACTTTGACACAATGCTTAAAGGAGTACTAGAAAAGGAAATAGATGCATGACAGATGAAGATGATAAGATGATCAACAGTCACATAGAAAAGATAGACTTACTCTGCTTTTATTTGTATTTGGAAGGCAGAAGCTGATGTGCATATATGCCTTCTTTCCACTCACAACAACAACATAAAAAGAATACATTAGAACACTCTGACTTGGAATGAGTATTTTGAAAATCAGCAGGCTTAGATAACTTGTAGTCAAGAGACCTACAGAGATGGTAGAGAAGATCCTGGCCTAGAAATACTCATTTTCAGTGAGTCTTGAAACACTGGAAGGACCCAGGAACAATGCACAGCGTTCAGCGAACGTCCCAGTGGGTCACAAGGACGCTTGACAGCACTGCAGCTTAGTTTGCCTGACAAGGGATCCTAGGCCAAAAAATGGGAAAACAAGCAGAAGAATGAGTTGTTAATGAAATTAGATGGAAACACAGTCACTAGAAGTCTGCACTGTTTTACAGCATAGCATTCTTGTAAGACTAATGATATACAATGTCTGTGTAGTTCCTTCCAAAGGGATTAACACAGGGCTTGAAGCCACAACAAAGAGCTCATTAGATGGTTCCCTTCAGATGGCCATCCACATGCAGCAGGCTGTTCAGTGTTGCTTAGGTATGACCAGACTGAGCCAACAAGATGGCATTTGGACCACAGTGTCTCCGTCATCAGATGTGGGTCACAGGTAAGACTGAGGGAGCAGTGATCTTGCCACATTGGCAAGGAACTGCTCAGGTTAGAAATGTGTGACTGATCTATGCTGTAGAAAGAGGTGAAAACCTCACAAAGGTCTTTGACAATTTGACCTTATGAAGCTCAGACAGATGACCAGTGTGAATTTGAGCACTGTGAGCAAGAGACACCAGCAAAGCACTGAAGGGAGTAGGACCTCATTATCAACTGTAAATCAGGTCAGCTTCTGACAGGGACAGAAAAAAAAAAATAATAATAATAAGATTGTAAAAACAGTTTACTACCCCAATCCAGTTTGAGCAGGGATGTGATTTTATCCCTGTGTACAGTACTAGGGAGATTGTTTCAATGGCCACAGTTTTAGAAGGTTGTTGAAATACCAGAGTGGGTGCAGAAAACAGCCACAAAAAATTATGCAAGGTCTAGAGAAAAATGCCATAGCAGAGATTTGGAGAAGTCAGTTGGTTGAGTGTAATAAAAAGTTGTAAAAAATGAGTAGTGACTCGCTTACAGAGGATGTCTCCCTCCTGAGGGAAATTATCATGAACTAAAAAGCTCTTAATCTAGCAGAGAAATGTGCAACAAAAGCCAACAGCTGAAAGCGGAAGCCTGAAAAATTCAAATAAGAAAATAATCAGAAATGTTTAACAGTGAGAGTAAGCATTAAAACAAATTGTCAAAGAAAGTGGTGGATTCTTCATGTCAAGTTATCATCACATCAGAGCTCCAGGCCTTTCTAAATGACAAGCTTCTGTTAGAAAAGCCATTGGTCTCCTTATGAGAATAACTGTCCAAAACCTAATAGCCTATTCTAAGGACTGAAACTTAACTGGGTTCAGGAGCCTCAAACCAGAGGAGTTGCTGGTCTCTCTGGCCCTCGTACTGTGGTTCTAGGAGACTCATATGGGTTAGTTTAATTTTTTTTTTCTTATCTACCAGCCTTATTTGTCATCTCTTTCATAATCATCCACTTCCTGCAGCTATCACCTGCTGGGACTCTGCAGTAGGCGAAGAACTTTTTCTGCATGTCTGGAGATGCAAATCCTCTGCTCGGTGAATCTCTCCAGAAATGTACCCTGCAATAGCAGGGGCTTTTCTTTTCTCATACATTTCAATTTTTCCTGGAAAAAGGACAGTTTCTCTCTTACTGTCTGTCTCTCTTTCTCTCTCTTTTTTTCTCTTTCTCTCTTTCTCTCTCCATCTCCAGCCACAATTGCCAAGTCTCCTGGAAAATATTTTCTAGCTTCTGGAATGGATTATTATCCCTGCTTGGTGCAGATCTTCTGTACTCTATTTCTCTGGGTGGTTTTCAGAGCCTCTTGGGGCCCACTATTTCCCATGGTCTGGCAAAATCCCTGACCACCACTTGGGACCTTGGTATGTTTATTTTAACATTTATAGTGCAAAAGGAAAACCCAGAACCAATCGATGCCAACCATTGGTACAGAACAGAAAATTAATATAGACCAAACACATTTCTATCCTCTAAAGAAAGATGTAGAATAAAGGCCCCACCCTGTGTCAAATTAAATAAAGGCCAAAGTTAAAAGTTCTGACTTACGACACATTCTACAACTGTCCAAACTACATGGTAAGAAGCAATAAATACTAGAGCCAAGGGCTTAAGGGGACGAGTCCTCCTGCCTCGTCCCAGTAGCTCAGGCCCAGAGATAGACAGCAGGAGCACTCTGGTTTGTTTCAACTATTGTAAAAATTTAACAGCCCAAGGGCAGATCCCAGCTCCTGTTGGAGAGAGCAGGGTTTAGAAGGGACTCAGCTCTAGGAAAGCTGGTGTCGTAAAAAGGCACACATGACACGGGCCCCAAAGGAACGCTTGTTCTCACCTAGGCGCCTGCTCTTCTGGCACTCCTGTTTTCTTATTTCCCTACTGCTTCTTGCTGGAGGTGGATCGTGGGACTGACTTACTGCATATTCTTCATTTTGGTCTTTGCATCTCTCTCTCTCCCCAGTTTGGGGGATTTCTCTGCTCTACTAAAAAGAAGGGAGGCAAAGGAGTTCAGTATCACCAAGACAACTGGGAAAAGCTGCCTTAGACTTCATTGTAGTGTACATACCTAGGTTGAAAACAGCTATCTGTCTCCATTTGCTTTCCAAGGTCCCTGGCATTGCTGCTCATCCCAGAAGGGTTCCTGGGTTGCCAGCACTTAGTTCCATGGCTCAGACAGTGCCAAAACCATTGTTTTTTGTGCTGGAGTTATGTGATTTCTGTGCCAGAATCGTGAGTAAACCATGAAAAAAATACTAACATTTTTGTGTAAATTTATGTAACTTTTTCCATGAAGACCCTATAAAATGGCAGAAGTCTTTCTTTGTCATTAACCATATGGAAGTGTATGGCATATGTGTGTCTTCTTAAAGGAGCAAGAGTTTGTCCAGAACACGCATGTTTGCAGACCAGCGATGTTCTGAAGTACAACACGTATACAACTCCCACCAAAAGGCCTCTGCAAAGGCCCAGCTAGAGAGATGAACATGAAATTGGTTTTCCAGGCAAACTCCAGTCTACAAGCACAGCTGCGGCTGCTTCCGAGCAGTCACAAAGCATGGCTACAATGCCAATTAGGCTGGGGGCCAAGGACCACAAAAAGACCCAGCAGCCCTTCAGTCCCAACGTGGCACCACTTTTAACCATGAGTGGAAGGGCTTTCTGTCCTGGAGCAAGAGGTCTGCTGGATGGGAGAGCTGTAGTCGTCGCCAGCCATGCGCTCATGCTCTGGGGCCTGCTGGCTTCACCACTGCCTCTCACCGGGGGCCCCAGCAGTGCTCCCTCTGCTCTCCTACCAGGAAACACTATTGTACATGAGAACCCAAACACTTTATAAAGTGCCTTCAGCCTTAGCATGCCGATCAACACTTTGTAAAACACACGGGGATGGAAACACACGTGCCAAGCCCTTCGAGCAGTGAGACTGATTAGCGGTTAAAGGTTTGTCCTGAGGAGGAAATGCTTGCCTTCATGAAATGGCGGGCTGCTGTCACTTGTGTTTGAGCAGCCTGTCATTGCTCAGGAGCCCAGACACATCCCCTGAAATCTTCGTGGATCACCGTGTGTTTCTGAGGTTGGTGGGTGGACACAGCCTATTGCAGAGCCCAGCAATACAGATGCTCAACAATTAAGCTGTTAGTGGACTCCTACACACTTGTAAGGTACACAAGGCCCATGCAGTGCCTGCCAAGTTCCTCAAGTAGTAACAGTTCATGACACTCTTGAGATATCTGCCAGATGCCGACACAGTGTTCTGAAGTTCCTATTTCAGGACATAATTTCAAAAATACTTCTAGCTCAGGATTTAGAGTGCCAAAAAACATTTGTGTATGAATTGTAATGTAAACCATAAACCCAACAGGAAACATCAGAGCCTTCTCCTTTTGTAGATATGATGTGACTAAGGAGTGTTAGGAAAATGTTCCTTTATTGGCAAGAAAACAAATACATTTTACTGTCCCATATGTGCAAAATGAAACAACCAATTAACATATATCTGGCAAGGAAAATGTATTTTTACCTTCCAGCATTGCCCATACATCCCAAATTGTATATTGATTGCAACATTTATGAGCATTGCACAGGGGGCAGATGGTGAACACTCTGCTAAGCACTGAGTTTGGCTGACAAGGAGGCACTGCAGTTTTAGTAACTGAATCAGCAATTTGCTCAGCCTGAATTTGCTCATGTTTCTTGAGCTCATGCTGGGAATGCTCAGTGGCCTAGCAAACGCTTTAACCTAGCTGCTTTCGTATCATCAGCTGGCTGGCATAGTCACTCTCGTAGTACTAGTATAATTCTTATCCTTTCAGTAGATGCCAGAATTAATTGCAATGAAAAAGCAATCCCAAGAAGACACACTTGTCTGCTTTGCCTAATATAAGATATATCTTTGCAGGTTTATGTTCAATAAAAAATAATTGTGTATGTTTATTTTGAAATATTTTTGGCACATTGGAACTTTGAACGTGACTTTATTTTTTTTCTTAACTAAGATTCAGTTGAGGAAGTCTTAAGGCTATCAAGATGCTAGCCCTGTCCTTCCCAGTATATTTTTAAAGGGTAAATACATAACAACAACAATAGGGTGAACAGAATGCAGTTCCAACCCTTGCAGCAAGCCATCCTCAATTCTTGTTCTTACCCTAGCCTCTAGAGCAGAATAAAGCACACTATGTTTTTTCTGGGATATTGTCCGCTGGCTTGTTGTAACCGCTGCGCAGACTCAACTATCCACCACTTTGACACACACACACACATCATCTCACACCCCCACCCTTCCTACCAAGTTAGTGAAATTATCTTTAAGAGGCTGGTGTTCTCTCAAACATAGTTGAAACCAACTAACAGGGAAACAGGCTAACAGATGGGCTTTGTGTAAGCCCTTGTTCCTCTGAGCTCTTGCACTGTTAAGTGAAATTAAAGTGCTCAGGGAGTGGAGTTATTATACCTCCTTAACTGTTTTGTTCAAATGAATCCAGCAATACTTGTAATAGTATATTGAATGTATTTTAAAACATTTTGAAGCAATAGTTTTACAACAGTACATTGTGAAGCCAAAAATGATGAAGTATCTTCCTGAAATACCCTACTGTTCTCAGACCTGCTGCACAAGATCAGCTTTTTACATTGTGTTATGCTAACAAGGAGCTTCTAAACAGCCATTGCACTGCACGGGTATGTGGGGAACTGTTCTTCAGTAATTTACAACAGAGGGAATTTTGCAATTCTGGAAAAGAGACTAGTAAGTGTAGTTAAAGTGCTCTTTTTTCCCTTTCTCTCTCCACTGTCTCCACACCAGCCTGTTGTGTAACCAGAGAGTTTTCTGAGACCTCTGTTAGCAAGCAGAGTCTAGTGTGCAGGCACCAATCACCGATCTTAATATTATGGGAGCTTAGAGGCCTGTGAGTGCAGAACAAATTGGTTTTAAAAGCAATAGCAATTGCTAAAAGGATTGTATTACAATAATAGACTTGAAAGCTTATACTCCAAGCAATGCTGCGGATGAGAGCCAGCGATAGAGACAAAGTACTTTGCGAGCTGCTAGGAGCAGAGCAGGTCCTGATTATTGCACTGACAGAGGTGGGTTGTGGGGCAGCTGACTCCCCATTGAAGTCAGGTCTTTCAAGCCACCCATGACTACTGTGGGACTCAGAAAGGGCACAGGAGCAGCACTATTGATCACAGGCTGGATGAGGGAAGGAGGAGAGTCTGTATTTGCATATTCAAAGTGTTCTGTGCTGACTAACCTGGATGCTGTTGTGATAAATAAAGCAAATGAAAAAATGAAGAAGGGAGCCCCAGGTAATGAGAACTCTAAAGAGAGCTGCATCACCTTGACAGAAGGCACCAAAAGCTATTCAAACAAGAGTCAAGTGGCTGGATAACTTTGAAGATCTCAACCACAGTCTGAAGAGACAGAAAGGGAGCTGGCAGCCTACTAAGCTGCTGCTTGACAGACCACTTTTCATCCATTTTGAGAGGAAGCCTCAAAGGCTGAACTCAGTATTTTTCAGGATGCTCATGCTGTTGGGAATTTCTTCTGCTTTTATTTACCACATCATAATATTTAAATTCTGATTTAGATGTGGTTTATGCATTGGAAGTAACTTGAAATGCTAGAGGTTCCTTTGCCTGGCTGCCTAAACACAGCAACACCTTGTTTGGCAGACTGAAGGAAGGATTAAAAGTGTTTTGGCTGTAAGTCCCGACCAGGGTCAAATCAAGACCTTGATTTCCTTTAACACAAACTCCTCATTAGGACCACACTTTAGCAGCAATGGTTTATGCCTCTAAAACAGAAGAGTTATTATTAGCAAAAGCCAAAACCTATTCAGTCAGTCAGATTTGGTTTGGGGATGTTATGGATGGCATGTAAAATGAAGTACTAATGACTGACAAAATAGCACAGTAATGAAATTCTATTCACAAATTCATGCTCACTAGTTTCCAAATTATTGTCAATGGCAACTTCTTTCTGGACATCAATGGGCAGGAACGGAGAGGCAGAAAAACATCATGAATCACTAAATTAAATGCTAGTGTGTGAACACAAGCATACATGCATGCACATACATATATGTGCATATTATTTTTACAAGTGAGATAACTCCCTGTCTGTTCTAAGTGTTGCTTTTCTGCTGCTCCATCTGTACAAAGGGTTCCTAAGGCTGAAGACAAAGTGAGGCGCAAGGGAGCATATCGCTCAAGAGAGGCGTACAAATCATGAAGACACATACAGTGTGGGCAGTTTGAGCTGGCTCACAGGCAGCATAAGATGAGTCTGTCTCGTGGTGGATGCCACTTTGTGCTCTATCCCATGGCTTTAGTATTTTACAAACATCCTGCTGGCTCTCAAATGGTTGTAGCGATGGTTTTGAAAACGTAAGCCGAAGATAAGCAACTCAAAGGTGTCTGCTCGTGTCCACAGGCAGGCAGAGCAAGATCCTCAAAGATCTGAACTTTTGCCATTCATCTTAATGGTGTGTTATTACTAAAGTCATGCAGCAAAATACAGTTTAGTGTTGTTAACTATTTTGTTGCTGGATAAAATTTGCGAGGGAAAACTAGAGTGACAAATAATAGGTAGATATACACTACCATCTCACTGCCATCTCCTTTGGCCTCACACCATAGCAACATTTTTATCTAAGCTTGTATTTGCATTATAAAGGACAGTCTTGAAATTATTTCATCATTAAGCTGGTTGATATTCTGACTGTTCTGCTGCTTACCTGACAACCTGCCTTTACATCAAGCTTAACACTACTGTGACCGTGAGATCATAAAATCTACACTCCTGAGGAAAGCAAGGAAGGCAAATCTCATGGCAGCAAAGATCAGCAAGAGTCATGCAAGTAAGTGAAGAAAAAAGGTTGATATGTGCTTTGTACGGTGTTGTTATTGGTAATTCTGAAAGTTTTGGGACAGATTCTGTCATCTATTTCACTGGAAGAAGCAAACTTCTCTTCCCCAACTGAACAGAACGTGCAGATCTTTGAAGGCTGTGATGGGACTCCAAGCTGACTAGAACTTTGCAGTAGATCTGCCAATTTTTTTTCTTCTTAAGTTGGGCACTCCCAAGACTGCAAAAGAGCTTTTAAACTCAAACCCATTTTATTGTAACAGAAATTAGATCCTGTAGCTTTTTAAACAGATAAAACTTAGCGTGAGACAAAACAGAAGAAAAAGCATTTAGAAACTGAATTCCTTCTTGCCCACTATGTCCTGGCAGAAAAGGTCCTTTTTTTCAGGCTTCCTCTCAGTTCAGCAGCTCAGGAACTTTCTGTATTGCAACAAAAACTCCTCTGAGAAGATCTCTGAGACTCTAGGAAATATCTTTTGCCCCATCACTGAGGCCTGGCTGTGTGTCTGCTCTTCTCAGCAGTTTGCCAGCCTTTGCCTATGATGCAGGCAGGCTCTGTGCCTGCTGAGTTCTCCTCATACTCTCAGTGTGAGATCTCCCACGTTACTCGGTGATTCGTTATTTTAATGTGATTGCTCTTTAATTGGATTCTTAGGTTATACAGTATCTAAAAAATTCACCTGAAAAATGAAAGAGGCTGATAAGAGGGGAGATATCTGCTGGGTGAGGGGAGGAGGTGTTAAAAGATGTAAACTGTCAGAGGAAGTTCATTTTAAGACGAGCTTGGCACCGAATGTATGTGGTGAAAGAACACCATGAAGAAAAGTCTCTGGCCAAGTCTTTGGGGTTGGTTTCTTTGTTGTTTTTTTTCTTTAGCTTTAGTGCTTAATCCCATATAAATTGCATGCGGCATTACTGGAAGAACTGGCTGGCAGAGAAGATCGGTATGGCTGTCAGAAAAGGACAAAATACTGAAGATCTGCAGAAGGGGCTAGAGGGCACAAGGTAAGAAAAGCTACAAGAGGTACAAAAGCATAAAGTATTGTCAGAAAGAGAAACTTGAATGAAGAGAGATGATCTTGAATGATAAGTTTGTTTTGTAGTAACATTGAAAATACAGTAAGAAATTTCAATCTATATTGCACACAGACTCTTCAAGAAAGGTGATTTTTATGTAGGAAATAAATTTTCTGGTAAGTACACGTTAGCATAAGAATGTAACTTTTCTCACAGGCACTTTTTAATGGAAAAAAAAAAATCAAATACAGATGGTGTTGGAAGACTTTCTTCCTTCACTTTTATGTCATCTAATGCCACTGTTTGGCATAAAGCTGTTCTAGCCCCCAGGTTCAAAATTTTTGTTCTTACCTATTTTTAATTTGGCGTTGTGAAACTAGACTATCAAAATAGGAACTGTTAAAGTGATGGACTGCTGTCTTCCTATGGCAGGTTCCCTACTCTAGCTGCACCCTTCACCTCAGATGTTTAATTGACAGGCTGGAATTTAATTGCCAGTTAATTGACAGGTGCACTAAGAGAATCCACCTCAGCTGATCACTAAAGGCAGTGGGTATTTGACAAGAGCAGAGCCTGCTGATTCAGGACATGGGAGTAATGAACATGCAACACGTTTTTGTTCTGTCCCTTGCCATGCTGTCACCAGCCCTGAATGTTGGTTTTTAGGATAGGCAGGATCAAAATCAAGTTATTTTGTAACTGCCTCTATTTCTAATGGAAAACTAAGTGAATAGAGCAATTGCGTGACTGTGGTCTGATATGGGGCTCCACTTTACAGCCCTATCCCTCTGGTTAAGAACAATGAGTTTTTTTATGGAAAGATTTCAGAAACTAAATATAATAAAACCACTTCCGCAGAGTTCCACTGTAGCACATAAACCAGAGGTGTGCAGAAATATTTTCATGACATCTACTCAATTTTAACCTAGCTGAAGAAACATCAGAATCAAGTAGCTTCTATACAGACCTGCAGCCCATGCTCAGTAAGTGTAACAGACCAGGTTAGGAGACCTGCATGGTGTTTTCCTCAGCCTGCAGAAAGGGGTCTTGGGACAGTGAAGATTCTAGTAAGGTGCAGACTCACTCTAAATTTAATATTATTTTGAACATGTAGATCTAAAGTCTCATCTGTTTGCTGTACATGTTCCTTTCTACTACTGAATATGCAAACAGTATTTTTCATATTTATGTTTGACATTATTCTAATTTAAAAATTGTATTGCTTTTAGCCAGAGAGATAAAACTGTACTAATAACTTCCTTTCTTTTGTTTTTGAAAGGACTGTCCACACAGAAAATGGTGCAGACATTGTAGTCGCTGCACCCTGGGCCTCAGGCAGCCGTGCAAAGAGAGCCCCAGCCCAACCCACAGTCCTCAGCAGATGCAGATCTGTGGCTGTGCATCTGCCAGAGAAGATGCCCCACCACCAGGGCTGTGGAGGTGAGACAGAGACCTGGTCACACTTTGGAGACAGTCGGCTGCTGGCAGTTTATGACAGGGGATGATCCGGGTGCAAAGGGGGAGTCCCCAGCACGTTCATCACAGTAACAGGTTGAAGTCCCAGAGAGGCCAGTGTCACACCACAGCTATGTGCGTAGGAAGCTCTGAGAGCTGCTCCCTAATGAGCCCACAGCGTGCCAGTCTTTGGATTGGCATGAGCCAACCATTCGGGTTTTAATCTCTTCCTCTGCACGCATAGTGACTATTCATGAGAGGATTACTGTGAAGTGCCCTGAAACTAAATGGCATGTTTAGGATCTCATGGCTATGTGAATAAAAGCTGCAGGCAAGCTTGGATAGCACAAGCAATGTTCACATTTTCCATAAAGATCAAATGCCTTGAAGATCAAGTACTCAGTGTCAAGCTCTTGCTCCCATGTACCCAAACTCAAAATGCAACATCAGTTTTAAAAGTTCAGTTGCCACTGCCAGTATGTAAATGAAATACCTCGTATGGGTGTCACCTCTTCAAGATCACCTTGTTCTTATAGATCAGGAAGTCCAGCAGTGGGAGCAGGTAATCACATCGGCTGAGACAAGCCAGTATCTTCTGCAGATCTGATTTTTTAAAATGTTGTAAACAAGCATGTGCCTGCCTGGATTTACCCTGTAAGACAATATAATACCCAGCTATGTAACTGCAGGGTTATTGCTTGCCAGAATAAGACTCCTGTAAAGATGAAGTTTTGCAGGTACTTCAGGCTCACCATCGTCTCCAGAGCCTATTTTGCAGTGCTTCACAGTTAAGGTTACACAGATGCACTCAGCAAAACCAGATCCCTTCCACTTGGGGTGAGGGGAGCAGAGACACAGCAGCTAACTGCCAGCCTAAAGAGAGAGGAAAGTGAGTCACGGTCATGAAATAGGTCACTTCCACTCCGTGTGAACTCGCTTCTCTAGCACTCAGGTTGGTTTCTGTAATAGGGAACGGTCTGGGTTTGAGCACGCTTCTGGGCTTGCTGCTTCTGCTCCAGATAAATGGGAAAATGTAAGGAAATAATTGCTGTTTAAAAAATGGATATTTCCAGCTGATGAATATATGACTGTGGATTCTAGTGAAATTATTCTAACTTCCACTGATTGAACATGTGGTTTAGTTTTGTTTCATGCATCTATGTAGCTTTTTTTTTTAAAAAAAAAAAAAAAAAAAAAAAAAGCTCTATAGCAGCTGCACTGGCTTCTGCTAATATTTGCTTCCCTAACAGAAAAACCTAAGCACTTCAGTAAAAGATGAAAACCCTTTTCTTTATTTTTATTTCAAATCATGTCTTTGAAATGCAAGTTTCTTCTGGAAGATAGAACACAAGCTTATCTATAGCGAGTGGGAGGTTGTGTTGTTAGACCTTCTTTCAGGAAGCCTCTTTGACCCCACACAGGATATTTTACAACGTTTGAAGATTTAGCGATGATAGCAATATTTTTTCCAGGAAATTTCTCAAAGAAGAGGGAGGGGTATCATTATGGTCGTTGTTTTGTTGCAGCAGATAGACCGCCGTCTGGAGACACTGTCCTTGCTGGAAAATTGATTAAGGTTCAGTTTGAAAAATAGGCACTTCCTCTGCTTTCAGTTACCATATTAGGTTTTCAAAAAGGGGAAAAAAAAAAAAAAAAAAAAAAAAAAATAAAGACCTTGTTTCTCATGTTCCTGTTACTTCCCTATGTCACAACCACTTACTGAACGTGAAGCAAGCTGCTGCTGCTTTTTTACCCCCCCCCCCCCCCCCCAGGAAACAGTTGCTTTAGGACTGATTCTGGTAACCTGATACCTCTTGATGTATTTTTGCTGGAATATGGAGCCTACATAAATTGCACCATAAGCAAATTTCTTTATAATGGAAGGATCAGGAAGCTGCAGCTTGGCAGGCCATTTCATTGGTGTGGTTTTTTTAAGGTGGATTTTCCAGTCACTTTTTAACAGATGATATTGCAGACTTTTGCAAAAGGTATTAGGAATATGCAGTTGTCACTGTTTGGACAGAGCGTCCCACCTGTAGACTAAGTGCTATACATTCAGAAAAGATGCTGTCTGCCTGCCAGCTACCATTCTGCAACTGAAAGAAAAATTGTTGTTATTTACTGAATGTGCCTATTTATTACCAGTGTCACATGAATCCAAAGACCCATGCTGAAAGCAACTCCCATCTTCACACGGTCTCAAGTACAGAAAACAAGTTAGTCCCTTCCTGCAGATGGGAACTTGGAAAGAAAAGGAAAAAAAAAAAATAGAAAAAGATGCATCTCACTGAAACATCCTTCCTTTCTGACTGGGACACAGTAGGTGGTACAGGGACTTCTTTGGATACAGGATGGGGAGATGTTGGTGACTCTGCAGTGCAGCATGGTGCAGGAGGGGGTCCGTCCAGCACTAATCCCGTAAAGGAGCTGAAACAGAGCTTCAGGCAGGAGCATTTCTTCTCTCATCTGTTACGGCTAGAGCGAGATTAACCAAACCAGCTGGATCCACTGCATGCTGAGTGCAGCCCGGGACTCCCCTGCAGTTTGACCCTGCTGTCCTTCCCCAGTAAACCAAGCCTGTACTCCAATTTTTTTTTTGTTTGTTTTAAACTGTTTGCATTGGAAGTGATGTTTATTCAAGGAGCCAGAGGGAGACTGAAACCCTTTGGGCATCCACAGGGCATATGTGGCAAGTGTCGCTGTGAGAGAAGCTTCCGCAGGCTGATTTGCCAGCACGTGCTTGGATCCTGCAGGGCTTCACTGCTGATGGGAGAAGAGAAGCAAAGCCTCGAGTCTCCCTTACACCCTCATTTCCCTGAGGATATTGCCAGCCAGGATGCCAGACAGCCTGGACAGCTGCCTGTAGCACCAATGCCCTAGCTGCTAACCAAACTGCCCCGGGTGAGGAGGCAGCGGTGGGTACAGCAGCACTGCCAGCAGGACCCACCATCACAGGCTGAGCTTCACCTGGTGAGAGGCTTCCTGTCCTCTCGCTATAACTTGTGCTTTTTGTCTGGCACAGGCTGAGGTGCTGGGGGATGCTCTGAGCTCTGCAGACCATGCAAGCTCTGTCACTATGTCCCACAAAGGGCAGCTCTCCCTTACAACCCAATAAAGCTCCCAGACCACTCCGACTTGGTTATATTGTCACTGCAGCATTATCTGTCCCAAGGATGGTGCTCAGGGGTGCAGTGTCCACCAGCCTTCACTCTTGCTGCAGCACCAGGATGCACGTTGCACGCAGCTGAGCTGTTCGTCAGGCTGCACAGCACAGGAATTTCTCCTGATAAGGTAAACCCTTGCGATCTGACCAGAAACAGAGCCTGGCCTGCAGGAAGAAGGGAAGAAGATTCCCACGGTGTTCCTTTCACTGGAAAGAATGCTGCCAAGCGACCAGGTTGGAGCAAGCACCAGATGCAGGGCAGGAAGGCAGCTCTTGCCTTATCAGCCTCAGGCCCCCACCTCAGCAGCCCTTTGTCATAGCATGACACGTGAAGGGCTCACCATGCATCAGAAAGGCTTCTGGGTTTGGGGCTTCTGCTGCTAAATAGCTTGTGTGATGATGAATGAGTGCTTTAAACTAACGGCACATTGCTTCATTCATCTCCACAACTAAGCAGTTCCTAACAGGAATTTCACTGGGCTCTCTGGAAACTCAGTTCTCATAAATTGCCTTGAGAGCCTTTCCTCAATGGCTATAAGGATGCAAACCATTTTTTCTTGTTATGTACAAATAGCATAAAAACCATAACTCCAAGTTGTAAATTCACAGCCTAGTGATAAAGTCTGACTCCAATTCACACTGCTCAGGGTTTGTCTGCCCTGGAGCAGGCTGGCCACATCCACTCTGTAGTGCCTTTGGCCTGGGTGTCCTCTAGGTCCCATGTATCATAATCATGGCTGTGAAACTTAGCTTTTCTTTCACATGTAACTTTTCTGTTACTTACTCTTTAGTCTTATGCATTAACTATTCAAAAAAAGGTATATCATTAAAAAGCCCCCTTTAAAATACATGGTTAGAATACGTGGCAACCTGGTTTCCCTAAGCAAAAGTCACCTCTGCTGCTTGCTCCCAAAGTCATCTCAGCTTGCAAGATATCCATTGTCACTAGTTCTGAGGAAGGGGAGCTGTTTCTTTCTGGTTTTGTGTGTGTGTGTTTTCTTTTTTATGTCTGTTTGTATTTCATTTGTATTTTCATAATGTATAGCAAAGAGGGAGATGTTTTTTGTAATCAGTTTTCCACATCATGTTCTCCTGTCCCCCAGACTGTGCAGTGCTGGCTGCCAAGATCCCACGTCTTTCTTCACAGAGGCCTTATCCCATAGAAGGGCCAAAACCTAGAAGTGAGGCAGGAGGCATGAATGCGGTAGGAAATGTGTCATTTCCCTGTAGCTGTGCCACAAATGGCCAGGTGCTATGAATGGGCATTAAGGTAGCAGAAGGAGTCATACCTGTGAGCATCCCTTTCAGCACAGCCCTAAGGGTACGTGGTTAAAGGGCTGGGGAGGCAACACACCTAATGCACAGATACATGGTTATGCCAGGGGAGTCCTTCAATCTCAGGGATTCCCAAAGATCCTTCAGACTTGAAGATCTGTTTTCTTTGACGTGAAGCTCAGATGGAAATCATGGTAGAGACCTTCATCAGCTTGACACATTCACCAAAAGAACAATCTGGTCTAATAAAAGGAGAAAAGTAATTAGGAGGCAATTTATTTGACTGAATTATTATTTTCTCTTAAAATTTTGCTCTTCTTTTGTTGGACTTCTGTTTTTGCTGCCTTGCAAATTTAATGTTTCCCCTTTTGATTTTGTAACTTTTTTCCTGATGTGCAGAATTCTGTATAAAAGCAAGTAAAAGGGAGGACACATGAAGCAAAGACAAAGGCAGAATAATACTAGAAAGAGTGCCTTGGCAGAAAACATGGCATATCTAATGATACTTAACTGGCAACAGAAAATTAGTCAGGTGGGTTTTTTTTTTGTTTTGTTTTGGGAAGAACTTCCAGACAAGGTGGAGAGCCAAGCTAAAATACTCACCTAAGGCTGCTTTAAGATTTACCTGCTGACGATTGACTGTGGGGAAAGCATTCACACTGAATGTGGGAAGCTCATGCCCACTTGTTCCATTGGTCAATTCCCAATAAAGAATTACCATTCTTGTGTGACATGGCATGGAACAGGCCTCCAGCATTACAGTTTTAAAAAGACAGAATAAAAAGCAGATCATCATGATAAAGGCTTTGTAACTCTGAGGTGGTGATAAGATTGTACATAATTTGGCTGTGATAACTTGACCAAGTCTCATTTGTTTTATATGTAAAATATATATTGAAAATTAACTGAGCAATATTAATCAGAATGTATTAGACATTTTCTGTCCTGTCGATAAAATATCAGTAAAGATATTCAAACAGGTTACATTCAAGAGAGAATAAAAAACAAGGTGTTCATAATAGGGCTTGCAATGCACAGTGCAGTCTAAGCTGCTACGAAATAAAGAAATAGCTTCTGATTTGGGGGTGTCAGTGAAAGATCAGCATAGATTTGTTAGCAAGAGGAGAGTATGTTGTTCAAACAGAGAGAGAAATAATCTAATGTCAAGATTCATGCATGTGTGCATCAGAAATGAATGTAACGTTTGATCTTTCCCATTCCCTGTATTCAGGATCAACTCTTTTCTGTATGAAGTGCACTAAAAGATGTGGATAAGTTGGCAAATGAAATGCAGTGATGAGAAACACAAACCAGGGGCACGGGGAGTGAGAGAAACTGACCTACGTGTGCAGAATGCTGGGAACTAAACCACTTGCTGCTTGGGAAAAGGACCTTTGAGTTGCTGTGGCTAACACACAGAAAATGGTTGCACAAGGCTCAGAGAAAGTTGAAAAGTCTCCGAGAAATAAAAGGAGAGTGAAACAGAAGACGTCATTGTTTCACTGGGTAAATTTATCATCCACCTACACTGCTGCCCTACTTCAGGCAGGGCTGGTCGAATGAGAGAGAGGCTGGGGGAAGCAGCAGGATGCTCAGAGGTATGGAATGTGAGGGGCAATGAGAGTGGCTGCAGTTTTTTAGCCTGAAAAAGAGATAATTGTGAGGAGATGTGGTAGCTATAAAACAAAGCCAGAAGGGGGAAGATAGATAGGAATCACTTACTCATTGCGTCCTGTGTCAGACAAACTACAATGATCAGGCACCAGGTTTAAATCAATACACACAGAGCACAATTATGCTGTAGAATTCATTCCCACGGGATGCCGTGGCAGCCAAAAAAGTAAATTAAGTCATAAGAAAACACTAAACAATTTACAGGGAATAGCTCAATCAAGACCTATTGCTGCAACTGTCCAGATGCTATCTCCTGATCTGGAAATCCCCTACCTATGACGGCTGGAAGCTGGAAGGGTGTGCCAGAGAAGGCATCGCTTCATCCATGCTACTTCTGTTCTGTCAGAAATAGGATGCTGGGTCCGGCTGACTGGTACAGGTGCTCATAACGTCCAGGTCTGCACCCAGGATGTGATCCGGGCAACACTCCACAATGCAACCAGACGGTGAGCATTGTTTGTAAGAGCTAAGTTTTCTGAAGAACCAGCAGGCCTTAACATTGCATCAAGTTGACCAGAAGTGTCAGTAATAACACAATTAAATACAGAAGCACAGGTCATGTTTTTTTCGAGTTTCTAGAAATAATAGTAACCTCATTCAATCAACAGAAGGGTGATTCATTGGATACCTGTTTTGCTTGCCAGGTTCTTTTTTTCCTTTGGGAGTGCAGAACAAATATTAGAAACTAATCATCAGGGTCCTTAATTTACACACAAACTACAACGACATTATTTATAAAAAAGAAAAGTTATTGCTCCACTCAGGGTGGGAATGTGAAGCTTTTTAAAGCCAGTGACCCTTTGCAGTTCAAGAGCAAAATCACCCCTCGGAGACTGTCTGCTAGGTGGCCCATCAGCCCTGTGCTGCGAGAGAAGCTCCTCAGCAAAGGAGACTGAGGCACATTGTGAAATAAAGTGAAAATCTCTATGAATCAAAGCACTTCCTATTTCCATTGCAAGACAGATGAACTTTTGATAACTAATAGCCCATTTGAGCTCAAGCCCCTTGACAGCCACAGAGTGTGGGTGTCTTTCCAGAGACTTTGCCCCAGAGCCACTATAGAGCTGTGACTGTCTGCTCCTGAGAGGGCCAGGATATAGTTTAAGGCCATGAAACAGTTAAGCACATATAGGCATTTGCATGTGCTAACATACATATATCAATAAATAATAAATATAAACAATAAATATAAATGATGCTTACATAGATATATAAGGATACATGCACACACAATTACATATTCAATATATTCAAACAGTTCCAAGTTTTTATACCAGAAATTGTGTAACTAGAGCTGCGTAACAGTATTCAAAATTATTCTCTTTCTGTGATTCTTCAGCTTTTCTAGCATTTTTATTAAACAGCTTTTAAAGAGTCCTCTTTGAACTCCTGTCAAATGTTTTGCATTTGTCTAAGATGGTTTGTTTCAGTAAATTGACACATCTGTGCGTAGTTTCAGTAAATTTGACTATAATGTTGTAGAAGCTTCTGTGAAAAAATAAAACTGTTGGTAACTTTTCACTTGGAGAAAAGAGTAAGAGAGATTTTCTCCTGGAAAAGACTTCTCAGATACACATTTTTCACTAGCTTTAATAAAAGGTCAAAGAAATGAAAACATTCCGGTTTCTTGGTTCTTGCCAGCTCCTGCTGCTGCTATTTGTTTTTAGTTGTTTTTTTTTTTTTTTTTTCTTTTTTTTTTTCCTTTACTTTTATTATTACTGAGCATTTATTAGTACTGAAGTGGTGCCCAGAGCCCCTGCGACCATCCTGCCTGCACTTTGCAGCATGATTTACAAAGAGATGAGCTGCCAGCAGTTCTCCCACAGAGACCTGACACTCTCAGCACACAGCCAGCCCACGTGGAGCCAGGAAGAGCGATACAACAAAAATATTCCAGCTTTCGTTGGCCTTGTGAGCAAGACATGCATCTCGGTATGTCCCAGAGACGACTCTGAACAACTGCAGCCAACGCTGGTTTGGGAGATTCATATCTACCTGCCAGGGATACAGGTATATCCATACTGCATATAATCATGGAGCGGTTGGGGCTGGAAGGGACCTTAAAGACCATCCAGCTCCAACCCCCCTGCCATGCTGAGGGACACCTCCCACTAGGTCAGGCTGATAAAGCCCCATCCAGCCCAGCCTTGAGCACTTCCAGGGATGGGGCATCCACAGCTTCTCTTGGTTGGGTATAATGCCAGTCCCCGAGCACTGTTGGGAAGAGCTGCTGACTGCAAAGCTCCCGAGGATGGGTACATCAGCAAAAGACCATGTTCCTCTCAGCAGGGAACCACAAGGGAGATGGCACGCCAGTGCTTATAAAGCGTTGACTTCACCCCAGGCAGGAAAATTTGGGAGTTACCTGTGCCACCAAGCCCAAGGGGAAGTTGGCAATTTTTAGCACCTTTCTCAGAGAAGGAAATGAAGGGCTGAGGAAAATGAGGCTGGTAGGGCACTGGGGTGAGACAGGGATGTGGGGATGTGGCAGCAGGGCAGTGCTCACCCAGCCAGCACTGTAAATAAAAATAATTCCCTTGAAGCTAATGGACTCAGTTTGACTTTCCTGAGGTGAGGACAGTGAGGGGATGAAAGAAGATGATGATGGTGATGCAAGAGAGAGCTCTGGAGCATAATTCATCCCTACATCTGCTGGACAGTGTCTGACTCAGGCAGGGGCACGTGGCTGGGGATGCAAACAGCCAGAAAATAATTCCCTGCCTGCCTCGGCTGAAGGGAAGGAAGAGAATTATTAACTGCAGCTTTATGTCAACAATGGCATAACGTTAATCCTGTGCCGAGCTAAACTGATAATAACTAATAAGAACTGTTTATGGCTTATTCAGTGGAAATTAAGGGAACAATGAGTAAAATATAATCAGATACGCAATAAACGTTAATTAACAAGTTAGAGACACTGAGACAATCACTGGCAAACAAGACTGTAAATGTTTAAATAACGTAGCAGTTGCAGAGCAGATGTATATTAAATTAAATGGACAGTCTCACTGACAGAGAAGATATGTTTAACAGGTAGTAAAATCAGCACACAAAAATGTATTGTGCTGTGCACAGTACATTGGATAGCACAGGCACAATGAGAGCAGTATTTCAGCACACTATATCAGGCGTTCTGTTTATAAGGTGGCCATTATTTCTGCCTCTTTATGAGAAAAATGTAAAATAAAACATCCATAGGCAATCTATTAGACAAACTATGCCTGCAAATTTTACCCAGGCAAGTCTGAAAGAGCATGGAAAGTTATCAGTCATTCTGAGGCAATAATCTGGAGATACCTGCCTTGGGAATGTATTAAATACGGTATTTGCAACAACCACTAATGCTATGTTGGGGATGAAATCCAGGTAAGCTCAGCAATTTATAGCAAAGAAGGGTGAAATGGCATGTTAAACATATATTTTGCTTACAGTATTCATATTAGTAACCTCATACAGAGAAAAATACAGTTAGTTGGAATACAATTTGTTATGGTATGCTTCGTTTTATTATTGGGAATTGTGCTGTAACTCAGATCATGCCAATAAAGAAAAAAAAAAAAATAAAAAAATAAAAAGACTCTGCCTGAAGTATTGCTGTCATATGGCATTCGTATTGCTGATAAACAGGAAAACATTTGCTCCACATCTTGTTGTAAGGCCATCATGAAGCAATAAGTGGTTTCTGAACCAGAACTCAGTTGCTGTAGCCTATATTTTAAGGGTAAAATCTGAAAAATGGCTTATAAGATAGGAGTCCGTATAGGATAGGAGTAAATTTGTGGATGAAACCAAGCTGGGGGGAAGTGTTGATCTGCTGGAGGGTAGGAAGGCCCCGTAGAGGTACCTGGACAGGATGGGTGAATGGGCAGAGGCTAATGGGATGAGGTTCAACATGGCCAAGTGTCAGGTTCTGCACTTTGGCCACAATGACCCCACGCAGTGCTAAAGGTTGGGGCAGAGTGGCTGGAAAGCTGTGCAAAGGATATGGAAAGCTGTGAAAAGGATCTGGGTGTGCTGGTCAATGCTCACCTGAACATGAGCTGGCAGTGTGCCCAGCTGGCCAAGAAGGCCAACGGCATCCTGGCTTGTATCAGGAAGAGTGTGGCCAGCTGGGCCAGGGAGGTGATCGTCCCCCTGTACTCTGCTCTGTTGAAGCCGCACCTCAAGTACTGTGTTCAGTTTTGGGCCCCTCAGTACAAGCAGGACATCAAGGCCCTGGAGCGTGTCCAGAGAAGGGCTACAAGTCTGGTGAAGGGTCTGGAGCACAAGTCCTAAGGGGAGCGGCTGAGGGAGCTGGGGTTGTTTGGTCTGGGGAAAGGGAGGCTCAGGGGAGACCTCAGTGCTCTCTGCAACTGCCTGAAAGGAAGGAATGGGGAGCTGGGGGTTGGCCTCTTCTCACAGGTGATTAGTGTGGACTAGAGGGAATGGCCTCAAGTTGTGCCAGGGGAGGTTCAGGTTGGAAATTAGGAGAAATTTATTCTCAGAAAGACTGGTCAGGCATTGGAATGGGTTGCCCAAAGGTCACCATCCCTGGGGGTGTTTAAGGAAAGGTTGGATGTGGACATGGTTTACTGGGTAATATTGGTGGTAGGGGGACAGTTGGACCAGATGATCTTGGAGGTCTTTTCCTACCTTAACAATTCTATGATTCATGCACTCTCCCAGCTGTTGAGAGCTGCCCCTTCTCACCATCCAGTGAGGTATTTGATGTGGACTCTGCAAATCTGTGGTCTTTCTACTTTCTCCCATATCCAAATATATAGTTCCTACATTATGTTCTCAGGGGTCGTTGGTCAGGGTCTTTAAAAACCCCAGAGAGAAAGGAGAAAGAGTTCTCTTCTTTCCATAAAACGTGGCATATTCATCTTTCAAAATAAAACCCCTTCTCTGTAAAATTTACTTAAAAAGAAAAGAAAAATCTCTTCTGAAGACAGAACGAGTGAAAGTTCCTTCTTTGAAAAATGCATTCTGTATTCTGTGCATTTGGAAGGGATTTTTATTGTGCCTTTTTCTGTTTGATTGTTTTTCGTTAGTGGCGAGGAATTCAAGGGAATGAAATTAAGCCTGTGAACTAGTACCAGTAATCACATTAAACATGGGAGAATTGAACTAGCAATTTCCCCCAGCTGTAGGCAGTTTGTGAACCAGGCAGTAAATCTACCGCCATCCACCACAGACAAAGCTGCTGCCTGGTTTTCCTCCTATTTGCCTTTGGATTTTCTTTGTATTTGGCTATGTGTTTCAAACCCTTGCCTGCATTCAGGATATGATCCAAGAGCAGTCCAGAGTTTCCTTCTTTGCAGTCCCTGACCAGGGCAAGGCCTTTGAGCATTAAGCATGCTTCAGGGGACAGGCACAAAGAAGCCGTCAGGTGCTGTGGAGCCTCCAGTGCTGCAGAACTCAGAAAATAGGTCAGCTGTCCTTCAGCTGCCTTGCAACAACAACAACAGAAAGGAGGAGGGGGGAATAAAGTTGTTTTCCTTTGCATCCTGTCAATGTTGTTCCAAACCCAGGGGAGTTGGGGGGCAGGGAAATATCCTTCTCCCACAAACTGCCCAGCCACCACTGTTCACATTGTTGGCTGTTTCATGTTTTTCCTGCCCTGAGCTTGGGGCTCCTGGTGCTGCTCAGGTGTTTGGGTGCCTGGGGAAGGCCAGGGCAAGCTGACCTTGAGCACCCTGGTGCTGGGTACTGCAGCACACTGCTCCTACTGCTCTCAGCTCTGCAGAAAGACCTTTCTCTGCCCTGGCTTTAATTTCCTCACTAATCCTGCAAACAGTTTGTTTTTTTTCTTCTTTTTTTTTCCCCCTTCGTACAAAGGAAAACCTCTCCGTGAAAAAGAGGGCTTGTACTTGGCATGGAGCATAGTAACATGAGCATAATAAACAAGAGTGGCTGTCCCCATAAATAATAAAAGGAATGTTTCTCCTCACATGGCAGCTTTTCAGAGGAGAAAAGGCAGGGAATAGGTAGTCCTGCACTAATGTGCACGTTGCAAGCTCTAAACCCCATTTCAGTTGTTTTCTTTGGCAAGCCAGCAGCTGGTGAAGCAGGGGGTACCTCTCTGTTTTGCATTCCCTTCCAGCTTTTATTTGGTTTCTTATCTCTTGTACCTTTTGTCTGCTGGGAATGAGAAGGCTCCTTAAAAACGCCATTGTATTTCTTCCGTCTGTTTGATATTCTCATAAAGACAGAGCCACGCTCCACTGACGATGAACTTGGACTCATAATACCAGCTTGGAGGTGAAAATAGACCCTTCTCAGCCTAACATCTCCCTGATTTACGTTCCTACAGCACAGGCGATGAGCTTGTGATACAAGTGAATAACTGTATCATTGGAAAATGTTTCTGATGTTGTTTCAGCTGCTTATGTAAAATTGCTAAGCTTTCTCACCATTAGGGATGTGATTTACTGACACGTCAAAATTTCCCTCTTCTGGCCACTCAGTTCAAACTTTGAATATATTGTAGTTGGCTTCAATCTGCAGAGCCATGTGTTAGCTACTGCAGTAGCTGAAAATGCATGCAAATTATCCCTTTATTCTGGCGAAGATTACAACATTAAAACAACAACAACAGAGAAAGGCCTGTGCGGAGAGTATCATAAATAATTTAGCTTAAGTGAATGCTGAAATTAGTCAAGGCACCGCATTGCTTGGCTCTGAGCAGTCTATTTGCAGCCAGATATGTAGAGTGCCCTCTGGCCAAAGCCTAGCCTTTCAAAAATGGAAAGCAGGAAAAACAATATGATCTTCTTTTAAAGCAGCACGTTGGAATGACCCGCAGGGTTAAATATACCTAGACAGCCCTCCATGCCATAGCTCCAGTGATCTCGGGAGAAAACAGACCGCTTATAAAGAGCAACCTGCTAGGAAAGGAGATAACGAAGTGAGTGTGTGTATTATTGGCAAGTGCTCTGAATGGCGAGGCGAGCAAGCTGCATACAGTATTATCTTGCATAATTATTGGGTCACCGTACTGTACGCGAAGCCGCTGCTATACTTAGTGGCACTACCGTGCCCTGCGCCTGGCTGAGGGCCGGATCCAGCCCTGCAGCAAGCCGGGCTGTATTTACACCGAGTTAAAAAGCACTGGGCCATGCCTGAGCACCCCGGCAGCCACAGGTCCCTGTAGGCCACAGCCACAGCAAGCAGGGCCCTTGGGTGCTCCCATGGCCTGAGAGGGCCCCGACAGGCCACAGCCACCCTCTGTGGAGAGGGGAAAGCAGGAGGGGGGAAAGCAGGCTGCGAAGAGAAGACGACTGGGGAGGGAAGGGAAAATTAAAATAAAATGAATGCTTCATTCCAAGGAAGAACAAATCTTGGGAAGTGGGCATGGTGACAGAATATATGAACTGAAAGCCTCTGTAAGGAAAGTGTTTGGAAAAGTCACTGAATTACACAAACACAGCAAAGAAGATGTCCCAAGATGCTCGTGCAATATTTTCTTTTAACTGATGGGTGACAAGTGGCTCAGATTTTATACTCTTGTAGCCCTTAACCAATGCTACTGTTTTTTTCTAAATGGCTGTGTCTGCATTATGGCAGGCACCTGTCAGTTTTCACTCTGAAAACTTTGAGGTGTGAGGGTGAATATAAAGACAAGTGCAAGTGTAGGTTTGATTTATTCACCCATATTTTCTGATGCATTACGACTGCTTTTCAAGTACCAGGGAAACACTCTGAGTTAGTAGATCATAAGGTCAACTTTAAAAGGTTCCTGATTATGTGGCCTTCTTTCAGTTCCAGTTTCATGGGAACCAAATGTAATGACAAACCCTAAACATGAAGGATTTCCTGCGGATACACCCATCCTCTCCACAGGCAACCACTGACTGTGTTGCTGGTCGCTGCTGTAGCACAGCGTGATGGCTGTAACAGGATTTCTGCTGCCCGTCATGCTGCCCTGCCAGTGGTGTCCAGCATCCCAACGTGACATAAGGAGGGAAGGGTACTGCCCTTCCTAGACAAAAACAGGCTGGTGAATGTTCTTCACATCTAATGCTTCCTTAATGACACTTTAATAGAGAGAAGAAAAGGCAGAAAGACTCTGTGTTTATCAGTTACCCAAGAAACATTAAATTCTGGGTCAGGTTCTTCTAACCATGTGTGTTTTAAGAACTATAAAAATAGCGTTTCCAAAGATGCAATCCTGCTTGTGAAGATCTTTCAAAAGGACCTAGACCAAGTGACTATTAAAAAAAAAAAAAAAAAAAGAAGCAAAGATCTGACATAAAACCTTATGATGGTCAGCCTCCATATGCTCCGAAGAGCAGCAGTGGAGAGGACAGCTTCACCTGCTTGCCTCCTGTGCAAGACCCTGCTGTCCCCATTTTTTCATTTGTTCATTTGTCTGTGTTCCATGGGAGCCCAAAAGTATATAATTCCTATTGCTCAAAAACTCACCTTTTGAATCGAGTGAGGCGGCCCACTTCAGGTAACTGGCTGGTGAGTTGAGTTCCTTTGACATTTCTACCTGCTTCAGAGCTGGCTAGTTAGGAAACAAGTAGCCTGATTTTTGACGCTATGAGAAGCACAGCTTTGTAATGCTGTAAGTAAAATCTGAAATACACTAGCAAAAAGCATTTCCAAAGCGTCTCTTTCATGCAGCTTTTTTGTTGTTGTTGCTATTGTTGTTTTTCACTTTTAATGAGCCAAAATCTGCCCTATATACAGATTAAGATTAAGAAAATAATTTACCTTACTGGACAGGGCAGTTTGCCATACTGAACTGTGGTCACCCTATGTGCCTAGCCATAGCACTAAATGAAATGCCATAAGGGCTAGATTTCATTATTAGAACCTTGATTAACAGGAACATGAACTCGGTGTGTCTCATTGACAATCTTCAAGTCTTGCTTTGTGGAGGGAAAGCAAAGCATGGGAGCCCCCAGTGAACATTAAGGGGAGGTCTAAACAAATGTTTCAACAAAAAGAAATTGCTTTTGGAGGTTTTTGACCTTCAGAAAGCTCGAACACAAAATAAATTGCCATGACTTTAATAATCTTACTTCTGAATCTTTTCAGGGCTTTTTTGGCTTTTTTTTTTCCCCTCTTGAGAGAGGGAAAAAAATTATGTTTTCAACCTGAGTCTGCACTCTGTGCATGCAAGGTGAAAGGAGGTTCCTTGGAGGGAAAGAGTTATACATTCAGTAACCTTTGTATATTTATTTGTTCAGCATGCTAGCTCTTGTGCTATTTGCTGGGAAGGAATGCCTGCAAAAAAAAGCCATGAGGTGGCTTAAATAAAAAAGCCCAGAATGTTTTGAAAGCCTCCCTCCTGACTTCTGATTGAGGGGAACTGTAGAGTTTTTGGCACATTGTAAATCTGTGTTTACTAGAAAGAACGAAAGAGGAAAAAAGAAAAAGGAAAAAAAAAAAAAAAAAACACTGATTCGGGGGTTATGTCTATGAAAGTCTATGCTAGCCCTAGTTTATAGCATATCAAATGCTAATATTTCACAATAGACCCATGACAAAAGAAGTCTTTAACTGCATTTTGGGTCAAAACCTGTACAGTATTAAAATCTAAAAATACTATGCAATTCAGTATTAAGAGAATGTGAAGATCCAAACTTACTCCAAATTGTTCCAACTCTTCTCCTAGAAACTTAAATGTAAACTTTGTATTTAAATGTAAACCCACCACTGGATCTGGCCTATTCTCTTAATTTATTTTATTTGCCATGCAGCTGAAAAGGTTATGCACACAAAGCACACATGCTATCTTAATCTTTTTAAGCTATTGATGGTATAGTTCATACAAAACAGTTTCATTGTGCCTCTAGAACTGGAAAACAAACTCATCTCGCAATCCCTTTTATCACACTGCTGCATTTTTTTTTCTCTCCCAAATACTCATTCCAGCCTTTGGTCTCATACACTCAGTTTGTGATACAGATACATGTTGGGGTTTAGAAGTAATTTGGGCACAAAACTGGTCTAACAAGATAAAACTCTTCTTCAGGTAGTCCTTGCCAGCATCAACAGAGTAAGGTGGCATTTCATCACATTAATTGCTTTAATCCTATCTGCCAGTTCTTTGTTTGTTTCCTAAGAAGTGGGGCATAAGACCTTTTGGAACAGAAAATTACCTGTTTCTCTCAGATACCAGCAGTCGAGGAACCTAAACTGGGCTTCTGAAGATGAAATCCAGCACACAGGTATGTGAGTTTGTGTCATTTTCTGCATGTTGCCTCCCGAATTTTCCTGAACTTCTGAATTTTCTTGGACATTTTCACACCTCACTTTGCATATGCAACCCTCATCACCTCCACCATGAAAGAGGTAGAGTTATCTGCTTCTGTGGGTAATTTTGGCCGCCCTGTGGTGAACACCATTTGTGAGGAACTGGATGCATCAAAACGCTCAGCCTTTGCTTCCAGGGCCCTCATGTTTAATCACACCCAGAAGCTTATTAGGACTCAGCAACAAGCAGAGGCACTGTTTTTGAGATGTCTCCTGACCTCCCTGAGGCATCTTGCATTCTGCTCAAGTTGGTGCATCCACGGCAATGTTTACACCAAAGTCCCTAGTACGGGACCACCTGTATGATTTCTGTGCATTAATTTGGCTGTGGGTCAGAACTGGAGTATCAAGCTGAGCTCTGGAAGAGCTGAGTTTAGGGTATCCACTGGGGAGCAGGCTGCTGCTCTTGTGGCACCACCTGTGTCTAAGCACCCCTGGAGCACCTGGCAGCACCCGCGAGGCAGAAGTCAGAGTAGTGCTACCTCACCTCTTCCCTGCAGTTCCCAGATGAGGTAAAAATGACTGTTCCTCAGGATCAGACAGAAAAAAATACAGAATTATGTACACAGGAAAAAAAAAAATCAAAAACATTACTAAAAAGAAATTTAATGAGCTGTCCACAAAACACGCCTTGCTTTCTAGCACCTAAGAGCCCTAGGAACTTCTAGTTCTCTGTACACCCCTGAAGTTCTGCTGCCATGTGCTCAGGACAGCAGCTCCTTGATGCCACTGAGCATCTCCAACTTGGTGTCCACCCAACCCCACCGCAAATCCACCAGCTAGGTGTCCCTGGTCATCTGAGGGACTTGTTTCCACAAGCATACATTGAATTCAGCACAGCAGTGCCATGGTAAACTCTCATTAATTTTCTTGTCTGTGGCCAGGAAAGTGTCTAGGACAGTGCCAAAACTGGCCTCTACCAGGTATGAAAGTACATGAGAAATTTTCTTCATCAACACAAGAGACCTAAAAATGTCCCTCCTGTATGTTAATGCACCTCTGCCCTGGCTAGACTGCATGTAAATCCTCCGGACTCCCATCTCCTGTCCTAATGTGACCAGACAGCCAGGGAAAGAAGGTGACCATTAGGCCTATGTTATCTAAGGAAATGTGGGACAGGGAATGCCCAGCTATTTCGTTAAATTAATTTCCCAGAGTATTATGGAGAGGAGCCAAGTGCTGCCAGTGGTTGTGTCTCAGCAAGGAGAATGGATTTTTGCCTTTATTTAAACAACAAAAAATGTTTTGGAGCAGATGCAGCTATTGCATGGAACTCGAGCTGTGCTGTAGTCTGTGGAGGAGCATCCAGAAAGCTCATTCTGCACACAGCAGAAAGAGCAGGGCAGGGATAAGGGGCAGAGGACTGGAGAGCGGAGACCTCTCACTGAGCATAAAGGGAGTAACAAAAATTGCCAGATTTAGAAGTGAGGAAACTTTGCTGATAACCAGAACTTTGTAAAGTTGCTTAAACAGAAAGACTGTGAGCTGTTTTATTCTGTTCTAGTGTAGTACAGAGGCTTATTTTGTACTTGCTGCCCTTTTATATATTTATTTTGTGTCAATGAGGCAAAGGAAATGCTCAAATGAAGAGCAAGGCATGCTACAATGCTTTGTTTATTCCTGCATTTTATCACTGGAAACTTGATCATCTTCGCTGGCATTTTAGAGGCTCCACAGTTGCTCTGCTCTCAGCACTGTCTGATAACAGATTTGTGAAAATCCCTCTGTGCAAAAGAGAAGGGGGTGGACAGAAACAAACTTTTCACAGTGACTCAGAATTATTTCACTGGTAAGTTTAGAGAGAAACTGCTTTTAAAAAGTTCCTGCTGCCTTCAGAACAAATTGGGAGGGGGAGGAAACAGTATTCATTTACATTGTAAAGTATTCCTTTTTAAACAGAGAAAGAAAGAAGTATTTAAAGGGAGGGGAGAAATCATGTGTTTTTCATAGCAACACTTCATTTTCTACCAGCAGTTCTAGAATTTCCATTATACAGAAAAACAAATATCAAGGCTGCCAACCACGGAGATGAAAGAAGAAGCCAATGGAGTGAAGCATTTTTTTTACAAATAGTACAGCGATGACAAAATACCAAGGCTCATCGACAGCACTGTCAAAGGTTAAAATTATAGTTAATGATATAGTAGTGGCTCTCTGGCATTTTAAGTCAGCATGGCACACAGATTTCTCACCATATTTGCAGTTTCCTTGTTCTCTCGAGAGCAACAAACTTAAACTGATCCCGCTGCTAGGTGGTAACAACCAGTGCAAAGCAATTATTGTCTCAGGCTATAGCATAAACTGGATGAGGCGCTCCTCCATATACTTTGTTATCAGCCTGCTGGGAGCAAATATAGCACTGTAGTATCAAGAGTCATTAGTTCAAGTCAGGACTTGGGTGACCGAGCAGGTGGAAGTTTTACATGTCAGATGGAGGAAGCTTAAAGCAATATTGAGTAGCAGTTACATAAACTCTGCTAGGGTGTTACCGCTCCTCCAGAGACGGGCAAGCTGCAGAGGTTAGGAAGCATGAAGTGGTCAGAAAAGTCAGGTAAGCCACAGCCATAAAGCTTTCCTTTAACTGGTGTTGGACTCAAGTTTTGTCAGCAGACTCTTGATCAACAGGTTACTTTGTAAGCACTGAAACACATTTTGTTTAAAGTGGAATTTAGGCACCTAACTGTAGCCTGCAAAACACCCAGCCTACTTCCTTGCCTACCTCCCCATCCCAAGTCATGGCAGTTCACACCACAGCAGCAGGTTTCTCTCTCCCACACCATCAGTACACACCAAAACATGAGATACAGCATGAGATACAGCATTTCACATCCACTCAAGGTGCTTTTGTTGAGAATACCATCTCAGAGCCCTACCTCTCTGTACCTGACCCAGTTGGAGTTTTTCGCTAAACACCTTTGAGTGAAATGTATCCACAGCCTGGGCACCACACCTCAGGGCTGTGCCCCAAACCCTGACACTGGGCTACAGGCACAAGCTCTGCTCTGTCTTCCTCCTCCCACTTGTGGTCCCCAATGTTTTTTGTTTGAACTATGCCATAACTTAGCTTATCAGACGGGATGAGGAAGATCCTGCAAGAGAATTGCCTGTGGGGGGTCAGTGAACAGATCATACTTGGCTCTGGTGAGGCCGCACCTCAAGTACTGTGCTCAGTTTTGGGCCCCTCGCTACAAGAAGGACATGGAGGTGCTCGAGCAAGTCCAGAGAAGGGCAACAAAGCTGGTGAGGGGCCTGGAGAACAAGTCCTACGAGGAGCGGCTGAGGGAGCTGGGCTTGTTCAGCCTGGAGAAGAGGAGGCTCAGGGGCGACCTTATTGCACTCTACAGGTACCTCAAGGGAGGCTGTAGCAAGGTGGCAGTTGGTCTGTTCTCCCACGTGCCTGGTGACAGGACGAGGGGGAATGGGCTAAAGTTGTGCCAGGGGAGGTTTAGATTGGATATTAGGAAGAACTTCTCTACTTTCTTAGTGATATGGTTTAGTGGAGGACTTGTTAGTGTTAGGTCAGAGGTTGGACTGGATGATCTTGGATGTCTCTTCCAACCTAGGTGATTCTGTGATCCTGTGATTCTGTAACTTGGCTTGGGCCCTCTGCTGTTGAGGGGGACTCCACATCCTAGTTGCCTTCTTTCTGGGGGTTGCTGTAGGCTACCACACAAATGTAGCTGGTGAGACTATTGACTGAGGTCTTCTGGTTTAAATAAGAACCAACAATCTTTTGAAGAATGACCCATCTGAGACTGAAAGGCTGATGATGGAAATATACATTAAAATAAGCAGCATATTGAAAGAACCAGCACTTGAAATGGAATCCAAGAATGAAAACTTGAATAAATAACTGACACCAGGTCAGATAGTGAGGGAAGGGCATAAGTAGCAAATACTGTGCCTATAATTAAGATATTGAGATACAACATGAGCAGTTGGTTCCATTGCTCATATCTCATCCCTATGTAAAGCTTTCAATTATTGAGGGAAACATAACTGCATACATTGAGAAAAATGAAAAGATAAAATACAACGTGTACTTCGAGAGTAGATTATGCCACGCTAATAAGGTACATGCCTTTACCAGCTGATCTTGCTGAGGAGGAAAGCAGCAAATCCAAGTCATCTGGATGTCAATGAAACACATCAGTGAAAACAAGAGTTAATGTCACAAAGACAAAAATTGGTAGGAGAAAATGGAACGTGGTGAAGGGACCAACTAAAGAAGAAACAAAAATTTTTAACCCCCAAACCAAGAGAGCATAGCTTAGCTGTCACAGAGAGGAGATATATAAGATAAAAATCAGTGCTGGCACAAGAGCAAAGTAGTATAAACCACCCTAACTAAACTTACATTGAAAACTTAAGAAGTTTTGAAACATCAGAGGAGTGTGGTCTGGAACAGCCATCCAGTGAGCATAATGAAAGCAGTGTTTCAAGACAGAACTCTGCAAACAAATTCGATCTTGATAAATTACAGACTACAGGGCTGACTCTGATAGCAGGGTCCTGGGCCTGATGACCCAGGAGACCCTTTCTAATCCTTTGTATATAATTTGGAATACAGGAGCTGGAATGCTTAAGGGCCAGACTTCTTACTGATAAGGCACAAGATGATCATTTCAGATGACATTACAGAATAAAGTGACTTGTTCTTTCATCACTTGCTAGTCTGAGAGAAGAGGTAAAGGAGAGAGGTATTTTGTGAACAGTAAGAATTTGTAAAAACATATTTGTTATGTTTGCATTGAACAACACTTTTTTGCATGTATCTAACGTGGTAGTGGTTTAGATTGATAAAGGAGTTGATCACAACAGTAAAATATTGTGATAAGCTAGCAGAAATAGTTGCAGCTTAATTATAGTTTTTTTGGTGGTGGGGTTGTTTGTTTTGTTTTGTTTATATATAAACATATGTTTATATATATACATATATGCACATATGCATATATATACCTATATATTGTTTATATACAAATATGTTTGTTTATATATAAACAAAGCAATCTCTCTCTATATATATATATATAAATATATACATACAGAATAGTGTATAATAGAAATAGACCTGGGGAGGGCCTTAAAGAAGTAATGTAATCCATTCCCTTTGGGACTGACTACCCTACAGCATTCTTGCCCGACATTTGCGTGTTAACTTGTTTGTAGACATCTCCAGAGGTGGACTTGAGTGAACTTCCCCAGCACTGCAGTACTTCCGTTGCACCCGCTGCTAGAAAGCTTCACTTAAGGTCTAACCACAAACCTCACAGCAAATGAAGGTGTTTGGTGGTGGTGGTATTTTTCTTGTGTTTGTTTGTTTGTTTGTTTTGTTTAGCAATTGTCCCATATTTGAACTTTGTTATTTTATCTGCCTTTTCTTCCCTTGATCAAAGAGTGCCAGTTCTTTCAATCTTTTTCTCATAGGTTGCATTTTTTTCACTTCTAATCCTTCCTTGTTGCTTTTCTCTGGTTTCAGTAAAACTGATCTAAATCCACCCTGACCTGTGAAGCCCAGTGCTGAGCAGGGCAAGATTACTTTCTGCATCTTGCTGACTTTACTCTTGTTTATAAAGCCTAATATGACATTGTTTACCTGGAAGTTCTTCCTGGTTTTTAAGAGAAGGTCATCTAGTGAAGGTGAGGACACGTCAGCCAGGCACTTTCAAAAAAGAAGAACTGAAACAAGGTAGCGTGAATGATGACCATGAGCTGGCTCTCAGTAGAAACGCTTTTAATAAGCCATAAATAAAAATAATAATAATTAAAAAAAAAAAAAAACTGTTTTCATTGTTAAAAGGAAACACAGAAGCATAAATAACAAGGAAAGTTGCTTTTTAATAATTTTAAATATAAGAATTGTAAAACTTTGCTAAGGGAAAATACACTGATAGAAATTAAACATCAGTGAAGATTTTGACTTCTTTTGTTTTAAGTATGTTGGAAGCTAAAGGAATTCTAATAGACTTTTATCTAATACAAGACAGAACTGTTGATCGTATCATGGAAGAGAAAAAATGTTCACGTAATGGAACTTTTCTGTATTTTGAAATAATTTGTTTGATGCATTTGATCTCTTTCCCAGCTTTTGTTACTGGCAGGGTGGGGGCCTTTTGGGGTGAGGGGTTTCTGTGTTTGCAGGTTGCTTGGTGTCGTATGCATGCCAAGTGGCAGTGACTCCACGCTCTTGGTGCACATCCTTTCAGCATGGGATTCCTTACCGCATGCCAAGGGACCTGCTCTGCACTAATGGGAAGGACTGATCCTTCGCCCAGGTAGTTGTGCTGCTCTTTGGTTTATGGAGAGCTTTTCCTACATGCAGATTTGATTGTTACAAATCTGTTGCTGTGCTGTCCTACATGCTTGCCTTTTAATTAAGACACTTGTAATGTCTCCAGAGTTAGGTGGATAGCACACTATTTGTGTGGGGCCTTCTTACCATAGAAGGAAATAAATATTTCACAGGTGAGCGTCTTCCTACAGAATTAAAACATTAAAATCACAGTGCTCAAAATATGTCTGTTAACACTGTTTCAGGCATTACTCCAGACGGGAACCTCGTGCTCACTTCTTACTCTGTTTTTCCCCTCTCAGTAATAAAACAGCAGCACCTCCTCCCCCCATAGGTGTACTTTGCAGGGGTGGCAGCATCAGCAGTGGTTGCTTCAGAGCAACCTGCACCATGCAACGTGACTGAAACACACACTGCACTGCTTTCAGTGCCTGTTGCTGACACACTCCTCACTGGGGCATTCTTAGGGCACGTGTGGCCACCGTGGCTCAGGTACAGCGCCGTGAGAGACCTCTGCCTGTACAACAGATGTGGTAAGCAAGAGGCCTGTTTGGGGACGGCCTGCAGAGCCAGCAGGGGGGCCGTGCCTGCTGCTTCTGCAGGACGGGTTCCTCCTGCTCCTTCAGCGTGGCTTCCAGCAGTTCAGGAATTGTTACAAAGCAATGCGAATAAAAGTGAGCGTTTGTCCAAAGATACCCGAGAAAGAGTTATTTTGGTGAACCAACTGCAATATGAAAAACTTTACAAGAAGCATAGGTGTACTATCTGCTAGCCAACTCCCTTGTTGCAGTGCATTGTTTTAATGTTGTATGCTATTATTTTATTGCATCATCTGTGACAGCGCATCCTTTCATTTAAGCACAAAATTACACACTGTACTGCAACATTTTTCCCCTCCCTTTTACAACATTTCCATTTGATTCCATTCTAAAATGATACCGGATGCTGGTTTTTCGTCATCACATTGCTTCAGAGTGACTGCATAGCCATAATTTTCCCGTACGAGTCACCATACCTCTAAAAGAAACAGAAAGGGGCTGCAGCTATGCTGCCTGGTTACACGGCCGTGCGGTCGACATTATTCATTTTTTGACCATGCATTACTGAAATTGGAAACTGCAAACCTACACTTGTGGCACAGATATGAGAAATAATGGCTGTACGTTCAGGTAAACAGGATCGTCACTCCAAATAAATGGTTTATATACTCCTAAGCTAAAAGTTGGATAGATCAAACTAAGGAGTATCACAGGTGAGCAGCAGAAAGGAAAGCTGTTCTTTGGGGTATCTCATCTTGACATAGACACCAAAAATCACCTCTGTCCTCCTCTTGTGCAACATGCCATGCTACTTGGTCTGCAGGTACCTTATGAGTGTCAGTAATGTAAAATTGTGTCCTAATTGTTTTCCACATTTGTTTTTCTTTCATTGTGATCTTCCTTTGTTTTTTAATGGTTTGGAAATCTACAATAGAGATAACAACCAAAACCTAACTTCCATGTCTGTGTCCTTTTTCGTACATTTTTTTTCCTCCCTCTTATATAAGCTGATGGATGGAAGCTAGTTTAGACTTAAAAATGCAGATTTTAACCCAAGATTTCTTAAGAGCACTAATCATACTTAAAACACTCTTACTGCATAAGTATTTATTGCCTTGGGAATGTACAGGTGTTTCTGTAATTTAACATATGCATTGCTTTACTAGAGCTTCATTATCTGGAGAAAAAATGTGTGCACAGTGCTGTAACAGCTACACACGTTAGTGCTATGTAGGTAGAAGAAAGTGATTTCTTTAGCAGCTAAAAATAGAAGAGTCTAAAGAAACATGAATCCCTTTCTAGCTATTGCTTAGGAGCATATTCTCCACCTTATCTAATCCAAGCTAACCGATTCTGTAGACTAGTAATTGATGTACTGAATGACTATAATGCAAACAATTTATGTATTAATGTATTTCCTTAAAATGCAACATAAAATATGTTAGTGTCTTTTTAAAGAACAGTGTATGTTATCTGAAAATATGTAACATTTCTGGATAGAAGTGTTACTCCTAACAATAAAACTGTAATTCTCTAAATTAAAAACAAAGTCTGTCCATGCTGTAAGGCATCAAATATTTACAAGCAAGCTGAAAAGTGGCTTCTTAAAAAAAAAGGAAAACAAACAAACAAACAAACAAAAAGCAACTTGTTCTTAACAGGAGTTTACATCTGGTTTTCTGAGGGTGATTCTCTCACTATCATAAAAGATCAATGACAATTATTTTAATCAGTTGCAGCTCAGTGCCCGTACGGATTTCAGATGACTGCCAGATACTGCATTTTAGTAGCTGGGAAATTGAACCGGATGAGAATTCTCTGGTTCATTGAACATAATTCTGTGAAGCTGCAATAGCATTTTTTTATTGCATTTTGAAACTGCTTTTCACTCCCCATCACTGCTGGAAGACTATTTCAGCACTTCATTTCCGTGATTAGAAACTTCTTTATATATATATATATATTATATATATATATAATATATATATATAATTTATATATATATAAAGTATATATATATACGTGTATATATATATTTTTTTATTATTTTTTTTTAATTTTTCTTTTTACCTTAAATGCAGCCTGTTATCCAGCACCAGGATTGATTCTGACAAAGATTAACTGAAACAGGTAGGAGTTTTGCTTGGAGAAGGGCTGATGATTAAGCCCTAAAATATGTAGTATGATGGGAGAAAGCTCCCAAACTGGAAACCTCGACCTGACGGGAGTTTTTATGTTCCCATTACTACAGCTATTTAGAAGCACGGCATAGAGTTAACTGTTGGTGAATCCGACCCGTTCTTCTGGCCTTCCTGTGCCCTTCTGCCCATCAGCAGCAGAAGACAGGCATAATTTGGAAGTGAGACATGACTGGTATGGGTTCCACGGTGCTCGTTTCCACAGTAAGAAGAGGAGGGGCATTTTTTGACCAGCCCTGCTAATTAGAGGATAATCCATAAGGATTACCAGGAAAAAACCTCTCTTGGAGCCATTTTTCCTCCCACCTGTGATCTCAGAAGTCTTACAGTCCTAAAAAAAAAGTACTGTTTAATGTTTATTTGTGTTGTGGGACATTGGAACCTTGAACGGATCTTCCCTGAGCAGTGGGCTGTGCAAATAAGGCATGAAAAGAGGATCCTGAGCTTTCAGTCCTAGTGAAATCAGGACTTTGGCAATAGTGAAGTCACAAAACATGTTTTTCTATACACCGGTGCCTCCAGGCTGGGGTTCCCTGTGGATTCCCTCCTGTGAAACATGGGTGAGTGAAACCTGGTCTTTATTCTTTCCTTTTGTGAAACACTACTATCACTCTTTGCACCCCAGGCACTTATCTTCTGAAAAATTTGTGCATTGCAAATGTGGCTGCCTGGAACCATCCATTGGGCTGAGAAGCTATGGCTGAAAAGGATGGATGAGTACGTCTACATGGCTGGGCACCCAGCAGCCTCATTCCCTTTGGAAAACTGCAACAAGAAGGCTTCTGAAGATGAGATCTGACTTGAAAACAAAAGAGTGCATCTCAACTTTTGAATCAGGGGTTTTCCTTTTGAAAATGAAGAAAATGCAGTGTGCATCCATTGCCCGGCAATACGGGTGCCAAGCAGTGCAAGAGGAATAAATGGAGCCGTTACTGTGCAAGTTCAGCACATCTTCTGTGGAGGGACATCAGCAAGAGGATGCCCACGGGTGCAGCTCCCCTGCTGCTGGGAGCAGCCAACGTGCTACTGCAGAGCAAGCTGTTCTGCCATCACCTAAGTCAGGTCTGTCCCGAAGGGGGCCAGACAGCACTGCGCTTCAAACCCCAAGGGAGCCCTATCTGTGCTAGAATTCATACTTGGCCGCACTGTTGTTAGCAACAGAAAGTTTTTTTCTGGAAAAAATAAAATCCCCATAGGCACCGTCTATGAGAATTGTATGCCTTCTGTTTCTGCAGATGATGTAAGTTCTCTTTAATGGCTAGGCGTACAATACCAAATATTTAGAGAGGTGCTTAACGTTAAAAATAAATATGCATCAGTGCACCATCCATACACGAGAATTAGTTAGCTGGCATTTATTGTATATATGTGATTATATGATTTATTTGTTGCGTAAATCTTTCGAATGAGCAAATTCAGGTGCATGCCTGTAATGAAGCTCAGTGTTTAGAAAGCTTGGCCTCCTGTCTGCCTGTCTCCTTCTCTGGGGAATGCAGAGGCATCTCTGGAGCAACCAGGCTATTATGAAGCATTGGGATAATTGCTTTTGAAGCTCGTACTTGGAAAACTTTTCTTCTTTGATGTGGAATTTAATTTGCTTTCAGGGATGCAAAGATGCAAGAAATGTTTTTCATCAAATTAAGAAAAATGAAGGTGCTTCTGTGGCAGGCTAATTAGATAGCTATCTAAAATAAATGTTTTGTTTAACGCCTGATTTCTTCTTTAAATATATAAATACCAGCCAGTGTTTTAAAGCTCCTGTAGCTGTGAATAGCTCTGCTGTCCCTCACTGCAAGCTACGTTTTTATTACTTCTCCCCAAGAAATTTATTTTGCTGACATGGGCCTTAATCCAGTAAAGTGTTAAAACACATGCTTAATTTTAAGCATGCGAGGAAAGCCAAGAGAACTGTTCCTAGGCCTAATTTTAAGCACAACTTTGTGTTTGGCCCAGCCTGGGCTATAGTTTCTGGGTTATGTTCTTAAGGACTGTGTGCTTTTCTCAGAACGGGCGCCCTCCTGATGGAAAAACAGACTGTCATGATTTTTTTAAGGTATTTTGCTATTTATCAGAAGATCTTGCGAAGAAAAATGAACCAACAAGGAAATGCTGAAAATTTTTGGACTTCAATGCATTCTTTTAAATATGTAAGTTATGCAATTTTCCAAAGAAAATTCTCACAACTCTCCTCTTCAACCTCTGCGTGATATTGTAGTAGCTGAGTAGCTAAACACAGTAGCTGTAGTAGCTAAACACAGCTGAGGCACTAGCTTACTGTTTTCATGAATGACCAGCCACCTCCGGAATTCCTCCTGATACTTTCACAGGCAGAAAGCCTTATTTTCTGTATTGTTTTTTCTACCTGTATCAAGCATTTTAGTTTGAAGAAGGGATGACCTTCCTTATTTCTAGTGAGCTTATGGAGTTAGAACGTCAGTATTTCTTAGTGTCTTGCCCCGTGATACCAAAGGGTTTTTAACTGTGAACACATACAAGTGATCTTTTCCTATAGGAGCGGTAGAAGCTTGGGAGATGATGGCTGAAACGTAGCTCGACTTGGAACTTGAAAGTTGCACAGGTCAGAGGAATCTGGTGGCAATGGTGCAGTGAGCAGAGGGTGGCTGATTACACAGTGAAATGTATTCCAGCAATTTTCACTCCTGCTGGCAATCTCGGGCAGACCTAGGACAGAGTGGACCTGCAATCTGAGCTGCCTTCTCCTTACAAGGGCTTGCAGGAGATCTGGGACGAAACAAACCGGTACAGTGTGTATATAAGCTTACATGACTGATTCTGTTTCGTTACACTGGTGAGTTTTCCACCGAAATGGTGAATCCAGCACCGCTCTACATCAACATTAACTGTTTCTAATGCATATCAGCGTTAGAAAGATCCAAGTTAAATTTTCTTTTAATGCAGGGTGGCTTAAAGGCTTTGTGCGTTTCATCTGTACCATGCAAGCTGTCAAGCACCACAGCTGAACAGAAGAAAGAATGTGGGGAATCTCTTCTAAGCTTTAATTTCACTTAATAACAGGCACAGGATTTGCTCAGAGAGTTTTATTATTGGGTGAGGAGTTAAGGTAATTACAGCAGTGGGGCAGAAGGCCAGAAGATGATGGAGAAATCTAATACCAGCAACCATTTAGGTTTAGAGAGTACTGCAGGTTATTTTTTAAAATATACCAACCACCTACCAATGACCCCCTCCTGGGGGAATTTATACACGATATAATTATTGCACCTTGTATGTTAACATTTGCAATAAGATTAAGCGTATTGCCGGTGCTCACATTTACAAAGCATGTAAAGGAGAAGGATTTGGCTGAAGTCGATCAGACAGAAGAGGTTAAAATCAGTAGCTGGGAAATGAAAGAGCTGTAAGGCATTCTGCACATGTTTTTACTACAAAAACATTCATGACTGATTTGAATCTGGAACAGGAAAGTTATTTGTTTGGGCTTCAAGGTAGGTTTCCTGTCTCAGACCAGCAAGCTATACCTGTCCAGAAAAACACTTCGGCCCATGCTTTGCCTCAGGTGTCAACAGTGTAAAATTTAAGAAAGTGGTGGAGGGGTATCCTGAAAAAAAGATGGACTATAGCAAGGGACTCGGTGTTTTGCTGAACCAAGACCCTAAAGAAAAGCAGAAATGTATTTTTATCATTACTTTCTACTGAAGTTTCCACAAATCATAGGAAATGGTGGACTTAGGATGAAAAATAACTGGTAGAAGAAATTCTTAAGTGCCTTTGAGCCTCAGATGATCTTGGCTTTCTATATTTTATGTGAGTTATCAAAAAATATTTTCATAGAAGAGTCACATGGTATCATCAAATAATACTAAATGTGTCCCACCAGTAGGTAGTGTCTCAGCCGCGTCATGGGAACATAGATGGCTTTTTATTCATTTTGTATTCTCTTCTTTGGAACACTGACAGATCTGTAAATTGTTGACACTATCAACGATGCACTTTTTCCAGCTTACTCAAAAGACTGATTTAGTACAGCACTCCTTCCCAGTCTTAAAACAACAGTTTTAAAAAACTTCAAAATTGCTCTGGCCAGGCTAAGATATTTTCCTTCAAGTATAAACATAACATTCTTCTAAGACTTCTAAGACACTCGTGATCAATATAAATGAATGCTTTTATTTCAAGCTATCGCTAAAAAAAAAAAAAAAAAAAAAAAAAAAAGCCTTGCCAAGTCTCCAAAACTTCTATTGTTTTATGTTTGTATGTCAGATTAATACATAGCCTACAGTAATGCTTCACTGTACCACACATCACTAAGCCTTAAAATTGAAATGCCAAGGTAGACTGCCTCTCTCAGTGGATTTCCCTTATGCCTTATCCAAACCTTGTGAGGCTGCTAGAACTCATGAACCACTAAGGCACCTCTTAATCACATCCTTATCTCGAATGTCATGTTTGCTCTCTACTCCTAAATAGATGAGCTGCGAGGAAGTAAAAAAGCTGGTGCTATCTTGAAGAAAGGAAGGGAGCAACCTGGAAAACCAGGGGAGTCTCAACAGCGATAGTGCAGCTGTTTGTGTGCTGTGGACCAACAAGGAAAATGTCAGGGCACAACAGCCTTTCCCAACTGCTCATGTGTGCAACCCAAGCATCCAGAGTTCAAAATAATCTTTGAATAACTCGAGCTGAAACCCATTTCTTTCCCAAAACATTTTCTCCTACTTGAGTGATTATACTTGTTTGTTATTTTAGGGTTGTTCATAAATTCTGAGCTCCTAGAACTGTTTCTGATTAAAGAATAAAGTGTCTGGGGTTTGGTTTTTGTTTTGTTTTGTTTCTAAACCAGACTCAGGATTACTCTGACATTTATAACAGCACAAGAAGAAAGTAGACTATTGACACTACAGTTTCCAACACACTCTTCCAAATAAACATCAATAACTGGACTAGTGCAATACTGGAAATAAAAAGGTGTGTGTTTTTAAGCTATTACATGGAATAAGCACCCAAAGGGGGAGTGGGAAGGACAAGCTCTGAGACCCTTCTCTTCAGCAAACCTGTGCCGAGTATTGATCACAGCTTTGGCTTTGCACTGATGCTCTGCAGCTGAATTTTCTCTCAAATCCAGCAATGTCCACTTCTCTACATTAGTCTGGGCAAGTTCTTGTACTGTGGCACATGGCTGATGACTGCTAGGTAGAACAGGAAAAGCACAATGCATGAGTTCTGTGAAATAAGGTGAATTTCTGTATTCCCTTGTTACATTATTAATAATAATAATAAAAAACCTAATTGTTTTTACAGAAGAAGGTGTGGGTGTAACCTCAGACTGGGAGCTTTCAAAGGCTCTCCTTTGTTATTCTTCTCTTTTTGTAAGCCTGAAGATTGACAGACTTTCTGTCTAGAAGAATGGAAAAGAAATTGCCAGGTGAGCGTTTAAGTGAAAAGTAGTGTTTTTAAAGATGTCAATGCCACCATTTTCCATTGCAGAAAACCAATTTTAAACTCAATTTCAGATATAATTATGACGATTGTTGTGCATTGGTTTTAACTGCACTGGTTCTCTTTTCTTTTGTAAAAAGCTTTCTCAGGAGATTTGATCATCAGAAACGTCAGTACTGGGCTCACAGAATTCACTGTACTTTGCAAAAACAGTTTTCCTGTATAAAATGTTCAGAATAATTCCCCAATCAAACTTATAATTTCACCCCCTAGCTGTGACGAATACGAAGGCTGGTGAAGGATTGAAAAATATGAACTTGTACCCCGTAAGGCCAAAAAAAGGGTAATATTTAAAATCTGCAGCAAAAGAGGTAAGGCTCTGAATCTCCCGGACTGCTGGGCAGGCAGCTGCCTGTGCCTCAGCGATGACTGAAGCCTCGATTTGCATCATCTCAGGAGTTACACCCAGATTTTAATATTAGATATTATCCTCCTACTTCTTGTTACAGATACATAGGAAAATAGTTCTTTTCTGAATATCAGTATACAGAACAATTTTCTTAAATACAGCATTCTTTGCCTTTGGGTAGGTGTTAAAAATAATTTCAGATTAGCTGCTATAGAGGAGAGAAGGGCAATTTTAGGAATGGGCTCAGACATAGATGAACAGAGCCTGGGAAGAGGAGGAAAAAAAAACGAGCAGCTCGGTCCCATGTCCCAGCTCTTAAGCGCTGCAGTAAATATTGCTGATGGAGCAGTGAGAGATGGGCTTTCACTTTCCTGTGACAAATCCCTGTTTTAGCAACTGTAGGCAAAAAGAGTCCAATATTTAACTTGGTATTTAACTTAACAAAATAAACTCAGTGTCTAATGCACAAGATGTATTCATTTAAGTATACTATCGCATCTGTCTGAAAGGTCAGGTATTGCTTAGCGACATTTGAAACAGCTGTGCTGGAAGAGTTGAACATCAGTGTGCTTGGGCAGATGACTTGGGTAGATCATGAATTGTCTACAGCACAGGTTGCAAAAGAAGATTTGATTAATTCATCTGCATGATAACAGTGGACCAACTCAGGTATGGCTCTCTGTGATCTGATGTTTCCATTGTGTCTTCTTTCTCGATGCCCCAGTGCCCATTTTTGCAAGAGACTATCTTCATTTCTGGCTGGTTTGGGGCAGATACTATCTTATTTACAAATAATAAACAAATTCCAGAAGATTCTCAGCCCTGTATAACCTTGACTCAAGACAGGCTGGGTAATAAACTTTGGACACATGCACTTCATGTGCCATACTGCTGATGTACAGAAGAACTGCAAACTTCTCTGTTGCAGCATATGAAAATGACTAATTCTTACTGGAATGTATATACACGCCTATATTTCTATATTTTAGAGGGGGGAACAAACTGTCTTCCTTTTTCCCCCCGTTTTTTTCCCTCCCAACATAACATCTCACTATCAGGCATGTTGGTGTTGTGTTTTCTCTCTCCCTTCCTGCTCCAAACAAAACTGGTCTCTGCTATTGCTTGCTCTGTTTGACAATTTGAATGTGGTTCCAGAGGGTTGGCTTGTTTTATAAGTTAGTGTTTTCATTTGGAAAACATTTTTTAACCATTTCTGAAAATATCCATTGTTGTGATGTCAGAAAACTTTATTTCTTATAACAGGACACTTAGACTAAATTATGTCGCAAATAATTTAATTCCTGCTTAATGCATGTTTGGTTTTTGTTAGTTTATGCAATTTTGTATCACAAGCGTCAGTTGGCCAATCTCTCAGCTGATGTCCTGTGAAGAAACTAGAGCCCTCTCTCATCACACCACTGTGAAGGATATTGCAACTTTTCAGGGTTTTAGAATGACTACGGCCTAGCAGTTTTGTAGTTCCTTTCGTATGCTGGAAAGCACTTATGGTTGGGGACAAAATATATATATATATATTCTGTTAACTGATTCTTATACCACTGTTTTACAGGGAAATACGAAAGTCATTCAGACATATAGTTTCTAGTCCCATAGTCGTGTGGTCGTGTCTGAAAGCCGGGAGTCGTAGAGTTTCATTCCGCTACCAGTGATGAAGCTTCATTTCACAGCATTTCTGCTTCTAGCTGTACTTTGCAGACTAGGATTATGCAAGAACGAAGGTACAGACTGTCCACTGCTAGACTGCGTGGGTCAGCACCTGCTGGGAGCAGCGAGGACGAAGGGACCAAGGAAGCAGGAAGAAAGGAAATAAAGCAAGAGCGGGGACGAGTCAGCAGTGCAACGTAACACAGAAAACAACTGTGAATTGGGATGGTTTTATAAACCCCTCTGAAAGTTGTTTTGAGGTGAAATATAAGGACCGACTTGAATGTCCCACTAAAATGAAGGATGCCTGTGTTTCTGTCGGAGGAGGGATTTGATCCATTTTGAATGCTGCACGAGGACCTACGGGGCCTGCTGCTCGAAGGCCAGTGGGGCTCGGAGGCAGGGCGGGGGTCCCTTCTGTGGGCCTTGGGGACCACCGAGCTGGGCACGGAGGAGGGCTTTGAGCAGGGCATGGCAGGCGGCTCTGCCAGCCTGCACACAGACCTGCTCTTGCCGATCAGCGTTTCAGAAAAGAGGATTTTGGTGACCGATGACTGGAGCAGGGATGGGAACCGGGCACCCTGCATAAAGCACGACGGTATTAAGGACAGCACCGGCACTTCTGACAGAACCCCCCTCCCAGAACAACAGCTTCGAGTTCCCGAGCTGTGCTGTGGGGGTTGCTTTTTTTTTTTAAGCCAGCTTTCGTGGGCACGGCGGGGCAAGAGGGGGAGAGGGGAGGCGGCGGGACAGGGGCGGGCCCAGCGCCGCACCCATGGCCCCCGCCCCTTCCCCTCCCTCCGTCCCCCATTGGCGCTCCCGCCCCCTTCCTCCTCCTCCTCCTCCTCCTCCTCCTCCCCCCCCCCGCTCCCGCTCCCGTTAGCACCCGGGGCCGGCTCTCGCGATGCTGGGCGGCCGCCGCCATGTTGTGACACTATTTTGATTCGGAGCGCAGCAGCCGCGGGGGGAGGGGGGGCCGGGCCGGGCGCGACGCGGAGCCGCGGCGGTGCCAGCGGAGGACGGCAGCGGCGCCGCAGCCACCCAGCACCCACCCAGCCACAGCCCGGCCGCCCCGCTTCTCCCGCCCGCCGCGGCAGCAGCACGGACCCCCCTTCTCTCCCTCCTCCTCCTCCTCATCCTCCTCCTCCTCCTCCTCCCCCCCCCGGAGCGGGACGGCGGCGGCGGGAGGCTGCGGAGCGGCTCGGGGCGGCGGGGTCCCCCCTGCCGGGCGGCGGCGCTGGTGGCGGTAGTGGCGGCGGCGGAGGAGGAGGAGGCGGAGGAGGAGGAGGAGGAAGGAGGAGGAGAAGCGGCAGCAGCAGGGTAAGGCTCACCCCGCCGAGGCGGGCCTGGCGGCGGTGGCGGCTCCCCGGGCCGGGCTGCTCCGCTCCCATCCCGGGGCCTGGCGGAGGGGCGGGGGCGCTGCCCGGGGCCGAGGGCAGGGGGAGGCCTCGGCGCGGCGACGGGGAGCAGCCCCCGGGGCGGCGGCGGGAGGGGGAAGCTTCTTCGCCTCCTCCAGGGCTCCCAGCCCGAGCACGGCCCCGCAGCCCGGCCCCGGTACCCGCCGGGGTCCGGCAGGTGACAGGTGTGCGGCCGCCGGGCGAGGCTCCGCCATTTGGGGCCGAGGTGCGGTCCCGGTGGCTTCCCGGCGGGGGCTGGCCGGCGTCGAGGCCATATATAGTATGTTTGGGGCGCCCGTTACCAGTATTCGGGGCGGTTTGGGCCTTGGGAAGAAGGTCTTGAAACGGTGCTGATGAGAGGGGTTGGGAGGGCAGGAGGTGGGTGTAGTCGGGGTTGGGTTTTCTTGTGTTTCTTTTTCAGTTTTGCCCCCCTGAGCGACCTGGGAACGCTGTGGAGAGGTGTGTAGTACTTTGTCTCATTCATTGAAAGGCTTGCGTGGAAAGTCTGAATGCCCAGTCCCCTGAGCTGCTGTAAGGCCTTCAGCGCACAGGCCTCACGTGCTTTGTCCTTTGCTTGGTAGCACAGCGGTCCCTGGTCTGTGCCCAAGACCCGTAGCCACTTCCATACCAGTGGCTGTAAGTACAGGCTTTCAAAAGAAAAGTAATCCCAAGAAACACTTCTTTGCAAGGACTAGGTTTTAGGTGTGCTTTTCTTGTCATCTTTAGTTTAAGGTATTGATACAGGTTGAAATTCAGAAACTGCTTTTTTCATTTATAGAGTGCTGAAGATTGCATTGCACATAATTTTCAGTACTCTGACTTATATAGCTGTTGGAAAGATAAACGCTAAAAGTCTTTCCCTTCAGCTGCTGAAATTGTTTTCCATCATAACCATAGATGCAAAAATTGTACTGCATGCGCGCTACAGTAAGGCGGATTAGCGGCTCTGTGGCAGTAGCATGGCCATGATTGGCTGTGATTTGCTGAAATCAAGAATAACTTTCAGTTTAACCAGAGATTTAACAGATAGCTAGGTATTTGCATTTCATCTAAATATTTCAATTTTGTTCTTTATCTGTACTGTTGTAATTAGGTTTTGTCAAAACTCACAGTTCTTACCTTGTATATGTCTCTTGGCAAGAGGGAAGTTCCATTGACAGATTAGGAGACCTGTATGTCATCAGCTTCAGTAAGTTCTGCCCTCAATTTAAAAGAAAGCTTCAGTCACTTCTGAGGTCATTGAAGTTACTCATCTATTGGACTTTAGAGAGGCTCATTTGCAGATTGTACCTTGACTTGTGCTGTAGCAGAAGGATCACTGAGCTGGCTGTCAGTTTCTTTTAAGAACTGGGAGGACCTGGGTCATTCATTGCTCCTCTTGCTGCTTTGCAGGAGAGCCTGCAGAGGGGAGTGGGTGGAGCTGATGGGGGAGGTGTTGTGACTGAGAGATGTTTGATAAAGCGTCCTCCATACCATTATCTGTGTGGGCAGTGCCATCCTCTTGATATGCTGCCCTCGCGCATACCAGCTCTCAAAATCTCTGTGAAATGTAAACTATTTTTGTTTAAACATCAAGAGAAGTCAATGGGTTCTTCCTTTAAATTCGTTGGAATGAAAACAGATTTCTTGAAAATGGGCACTCTTCCTATGATGGTGTCCTAGTAGAAGCTTCTCATCCAATGACATGATGAAAGAAAGCAGTAGTTTTCTCACTGTTGTATTGCTTTGAAGGCTGAGGTTGTATCGTATCATAATGGTCTTTAGTTTTATGAATAACTGGTATGCTTTTTAAGCATTGTAGAATTAAACCTGTCATCTGTTGAAGAGATTATTTTCAGCAAACTTATATATTTATTTTTTTTTGCTAGGGAGCTTAAAGTGCTTTTGGCAAACTTTCTTTGAGAGTAAGTACTTTGAAACATAAAACTAGATTGCTCTTCATCCTACTGCAAGTTCCTCCCTCTTACTGTGATCTCCTTGGTTGGAAACAGTGGAAGAAATAAGTTGGTCAGATGTGACCTCAAGTTTATGAAGTGACTGTAAATTTAGGACTGAGGGATCAGGCTGATCTTCTCTGAACTGTTGCAAGTGGAATGCCGAATGATGTTGCTGTTGGTGCTTTTACAGGAAATAGAACAAAAATTCCAGTGATTCAGAACTGGATTTTTTAAAGCTATACTCAAAACTCAAATATTTAAATGATTGAAGCAAAAGTTAACTTTTTTCCACCAATGTGTACAATGATTTGAGTTTTGCATTTTTTTCCTCCTCAATTGCATAGTAGGTTATCTCAACTCTATATGCTCTATTTCAAACAGGAAAAATACTGGTGGATGCTCTAAAACATGTGGAACCCTGATTAACAAACTGATCTTGATTGGATTCCGCATACATAAATGCAGCTGGGAGAGTGAGAAAGCTGTTGGTTTCACAGTTGGATAATTTTTTTTTGATAAACTGTTAATTGCAGTTAGAGGTTACAGTAAAATAGTTGTTTCAGTTTCACCTTCTCTTAAGAATGCCTACCAGAAAAATCACTGACAGTATTAATGCTGTCCCAGACATAAGGTGTTTTAGACCATTTTTGTATAATTATAGTAAAACCATTTATGTTTATTGAGCTGATCAGCAAGCTCAACGTATTCCAGAGAGTATACAGATGATTACTGCATTCTTTCTAGCTTTGTGTTATGCTGCCTTTGGATTTTAGTGTTCCTCAATTAGTAACCTGGTTCTAGTAAAGCCAAGTGGAATAGTTGCACGTAATTAAAGTTGAGAGTTTGGTGTTGTGTGTATGGGATATCCGGATATAATTGGAGCACATCGGTCATTGAATGAAAGGCATCACTAAAGATGATCTTGTAGGTGCAGCCAAGGTGGAGTTAAATAGTTAATAACTTTAGAATGTCTTAGGTATCTTCTGGCGGCAAGAAGTTGAGCATTACCTACAGTAGTGTGCTGAATAATTTTAATATCTGTTCACAGAACTTCAGAAAAAAAAATTAAATAGAGCATTTTGCTAAGAATATAATACACGTATCATCAATTTTCATGGCAGTGTGGAAAATGTATAGCTCTTTACTATACTGAACAGAGATGAAGATCAAATTTCACTGTGTTTAATGATGAGTGGTTTAAAACTCATTCAGATCCTGGTTGTACAATGAGCAGAATCTATTTTTTCCTTTATTTAATTGTTAGCATTTCAGAAGGTATGTAGAACTTGTGCTTCCTTTGATATTTAGAGAAGTGTTGACTTAACAATGCGGAATGGTTTAAAAAATAAAGCATATCTGAAGGTTGCATGTACTTTTTTAAAAACATTTTTAAGAAGTGTACGTTCATTAGTCATGATATGGTTAGGCTTGCTAGAATTTCCAAAAAGAAAAAAAAAGCTATGAGATATTCGTGAGTTTCTGAAGTTACTATTTGAGTGTTATTTAAGTATGTAAGCTTGTGTCAGATCTAATGAAATCTGGTGTTATCTGCATGCTGACTGCTTGGCATGCTGGCGCTGCCGGCAGAGAAGGCAGACTTCTGCCTGCTTTTCCCTCTCATTGAATGTTGAAAATAACTGATTTGAGTTTTTCTCTGCATAGCTGTCAGTCTTCACAAAACTTGCAGAGACCTTTTTTTAATCTTTGAGACCTTTACACCACCTTGAAAATGTGTTTGAAATGGTCAAAAGATGCAAATAGTTATTAAGAAGAACATGTAAATGCAGTTTAAGAAACCTTAATTATATATAGTAGAAAATAAATTTTGGAACTTGGAAATTCAGAATCAACTGATCTCACGTGGATAAGATGCTGAGATGAATTTATTTTCTGCATAACTTTTTAAAGAAATAGTTACTGTTGAAGAGGTTGGATCTCAGCTTTGTTTACAGGTTTTTACATGCAGACCTAAAAAATGAATAGAATTGGTGTTTTTGAGGATTGTCTGAAATGTTAAAATGTTGCTTCAGACAGGTCTTTGACCCCTTGGTCTTCTGTTTGTGTAGTGTATATTCATCTTCAATTTGCCTTTCTGAAGACACAAGTCCCGAGCAATTGTTTTCTTTAATCCCGTGTCTCAATAAATTTTGAGCTCATCGGTTAACTTCATTAAAGACACAATTAGCCAAGAGGCAAGGTCTCAGATTTTGCGTTTTAATATTATTCATCAAGCTTTCCTAAAATGGATGGCTTCATTGAGTAGAGGATCTCTTCGGGGGAAAGTCTTGCATGAGCGTAGTGGTTACCCGTATCGAGCATGCTGCTTGGCCAGCCAACAGTTGTCTTTGGGGTGTGAACTGGATATGATGGGCAGCACTCCTCTTTTCAGCTGGTAGATAGAGGGCAGGAGAGGTTAGGCACGCTGCGGGCATTGCTTGGAAGAGTGGGGCAAGATAAAGGGCACCTGGGTAGAGGTGGAAGGTGATTCCTTGGAACATGGGAGCACAGTTGGAGCAGCGCATACCTGTGGGAAATGGGGCTGTGCTAGCTCTGCAGCTCGTGGGACAGTTCCTTGGAGAGCAGCAGCTGACAGTTTGGGTTTACTACACAAAAATCATGCTACAAAGGATTTCTAAGAAGATGAAGACTGAAAGGGTGAAAAAACAAGCATGATTCATAGGGAACCTAGGCGGACTGCCGTGCTGCTGAGGTGGTGGTGTGGCAGTGGCACGCTCTCAACTGCTGTGATAAAAATGCTGAGGGTGAGGTGGCTGTTGGGTGTTTGATTGGGTGTTTGGCTTCCACACCTGAAATCTCTTCTGTGCCCGCGTGTCTGTCTGTGTGGGTCTGGCTCACTGAAGGGCTGTGTGTGCTTGCACTTATTCCCACACGCAGCAGCACGGGGTAAGAATGTGTGTGAGGGAGATCTTGCTTCTTCTGCATAAGAAATACATGTTACACTCAAAATACCTTATAGCAACAGCATTATTTCATTGTTAGACCTCGTTTCCAAGTTTAAATGACCTGATTAGCTGTCTCACCGTAGTATAATTCAGTCACACCTATGTGGGCTGTCACATGCAGCAGTGTAGTTAACATGCTCCCAGGTCTAATACGTTCATCTGTGAAGATGAGCCACGGTAGTAGATAAAATTGTTTTAATGTCTGAAATAATTTACTTGTTACGCTTCCAAGTGAAGATTTTTATATAGTTAATTGAATCTTGAAATAAGTATTTACCTAGTAGACCTCTGTTGTACGAATGATGCTAACTGAAATGGAAGAGAACTCACTGGCAGGCAGGTGAAACACACTTAACAGCAAACTTTCAATTCTGTTTTCTGCAATGTGTGTTCTTTAAGTATTGGGCAAGAAGAGGCTTTGCTGTTTTCATAGGTAATTGGTACAAAAATCAAGTGTAAATATATGTCCAAGGAGTAATTGTTAGGAAAATTCCTAGAAACTGTCAAACTGAGGGCTTTAGAATGCATTTTGAGTTGTATATGTTAAAAATAAAAAAAAATTGTTGATCACTGTTTTCAGAATGTTTTACTTTTTCAGCAGTGTAAACTAACTGGAAAAAAAGTACCATAGGCTTCAAAACCTAACCACCACACCAGACATTAGTCCTTGTTACTGATATGATATTTCTGATGTTTCTGAAGCTATGAATAAAGTGTACATCCAGATAAATCATCTATTTTCCTTAAGCTATTTAGGAAAAATAAAATGGGCTTCTACTTTATACTGAAGGTTAGAAATACAGAAAATACTTTTCCTGTGCAAGTCCTAAGTCTGATTTCTTCAGGTGGAAAAAAATACGAATAGTTTCACCCTTATAAGAAAAAAAACACACTTCAAAGAAATGAAATTGTGTAGTGTGGCATGTAATTGCATCCTTTGTCAATTCAGGTTGTCTTCAAACCCTTCAGAAAGTCTATACTCTTGCTCTATTTTTACAGTACTGTGCTGTCTTTTTGCAACATCCGTAATTTTTTCTTGACTTTTTAAAAATCTGTCTATGCGGACGTAGATTGTGCAGAACACAGAATTTATCTCCTCTAACCACCTTTTTAAAGCTATCCTTTCATAATTGTAGGTGACCTAGAAAAGAGTAGATCTGTTTGTTCATATCCTTTCTTCACTCTCCCTTTGCAAATATATAATATATTCTTCACAATTCAGATGTTAGTGCCCTCTTGTTTATGTTTGTTTTTACTTCTTGGGCATTTTTCCATCACCTGTTCTAACCGTTCTTCTCGGAAACTCATCTTCCTTCTTAAGAAAACAGTTCAGCACTTGTCATTCCCTTCTCAATTCTGTTTCCTCTTCAGTGTATCTGTTGCAAAGTTTGCCCCTGCTCTGGTCAGGCTTTCCCGAGAGACAAAGAAAGTGTCGTTAGGTCTGTGTTTGGATTTCTTTCAACTCATTCATCTGCTTCAAATTGCTACTTTCCCTTTGTTGGACAGAGCATTTATTTTTTTTGAAAGGGAATGGTAGGTTATTTTTGTTAGAGCCTTCTTTAATCTAACAGGTTTAAGCCAGTTGTGAACAACAGTGGGAATCTCCATGGGCTCAGCAAAAGTGAGCTTAAAAGGCATTTTAGGTTGATAAGTACTAGTTGGATGGATTTAATGGAAGGTGCTAGTTCTGGAAGCAGTATGTTTCATTGCTTATGAAAAAGCTGCTTCTATTTTTTTTTTTAAATAGTGCCTTGTTCTCCCTTAAATATATATATATATATATATATTGTCAGGTCTGTGGTAAATGAGTGTTTTTTTTATTTTTATTTTTTTGGTCTGAGACTGTAGTTTAAACTGTTTTGCTGGAATAATTGCCAATACTAGATTATTGTATTTTATTTATGCTTTGGTATTGGCTAGAGAACTTGACTTGGATTAAGCTCTATTGTGCAGAGCACTATATAAATATTTATTAAGTCAGTCCAAGAAGAGTTTGCAGTCCCATGGATAATAAAATGTTTACTAAGATACATATATTGGATCAGACAAAGATGTTTAGCAAAGTGTTCATGTTAGCTTTCATTTGTGATATGCCTATTGTTAGTTTTTCAGTGATTTTAAGCAGTGCCTATCTTAAAGGAAAAAAAAAAGTTAAAATTGCCTGCCTGCTGCAGCATTGTCTTTAATAGCAGTAATTCATTTAGCTGTTTTGACACAAGACTTTTAAGATTTGTCTGAATGATTCATGCAAAAGTTATGAAATTACTTAAGTCGGAACTTCACCAGCCTGTGTTTGGTGGTGGCTGCTTAGGGCAGAGGTAGGTGCAGCAGACCTGGGAATGCTGCTCCAGTTGTGAAAGTGGCTTGTGTCCGTGATACTGCGCTGAGGGGTCCAGTCAGAAGGAGAGAGCTTTTTTGTTAAATGGGTTGAATACAAGTAGAAATTTGATAACTAACATTTTTTTAAGCAATATAACTTATGCTGTATTTGAGTTAGGACTTAACGTCAAAGTATGAATGAAATGGGTTGATAAAGAATTAGTTCCAGCTCTTGTACAAGAAGTACACTTCAATATTCCTTTCCCAGCCCTAAAGAAGTGCATTTCTTCTGGGGTTCTTCTTCCACAGTATCTGGTGAAAGAGATTGAAAAAATAAACTGTAAGCAGCAGGAGAGCAACTGTCCTTTGGATTGGGGAATTTTCTGTTTTCTCCAGCCTCTTGTTTCAAGCAGGTAATGTGTTGAGCAGCATGGTTCAGAGAAAATACCCATTATTTGTTTCGTTTTCCTCTACAAAGGGTTGAAAACCCCTGTGGTTTCCAGGCTGAAGGGAAAATATCAGTTCTCCCAGTAGTGCTTTCATATACACACTGCAGAGGGGAAAAATATCAATATGCTAATCTATTATCTTCACACTCTTGGTGAAAATAGGTCTTGTCGAGGCTGTGAACAATACCAACATATTTGCATTATTTTTGATGCATGCCAGTGTGAGATCCTTCCATAATGTTGTATGTCTGCAGAGATTGCCAGTGCAGTACAGTTATACAGGCAAAATGGTGGTAGAACTTCCTTCGCTGGGGTGAGTAGTTTTATTGATGTGAAATATGCCTTCGCTGCCACCAGTGGGGTGGTTTACCTCTTGTCAGTATCTCTGTGTAAATGAGTACTCTTGGAGAATAGGTGAAAGTGCCCCTGAGGTTGCACCTTTAAAGAAAAAAATGGAAGAATGGTTTTGAGCATCTGGGCCAGTCTCATAGCTTGCTGTGACTGTGAGGTGAAAACTTCTTTCACTGGCACAAGTGGCTGGTCTTTGGTATTGGTTTCAGCTGTCCGTCAGCCAGGTCAGTCTCTGAACAGGGAGTTAGAAAACTAACCAGAAAAAGTGGATTGCTATTCACCTTCCTTAGGTGGTCTCGTGGAAGGAGACTTCCTGCTTGATGCTGGAGAGCCGCTAGGTCAGTTCAGCAGTGTCCCGTAACTTCATGCTGAGGGTGATGTTTCTCACGTCAGCAGTTCTAGCATATGGATTTGCTGTCCTTTCCCCATAGTTCACTGATGTGGTTTGTAGTTTGATCCCACAAATAACTTTTTCTGCACAGCCGAGGCAAGGAGGAAGGGATAAAGAGTTCTTTAAGCTTGTGTTGCTGTTGAAGAAAACCTCTCATGAAACTGCAGTCCTAAGAGTGGTGATAGCCAAGCAGTAAGGTCAGTTCAAGAAGTCATCTCTGCCAGCCTGTGGCCGTGCTGCTGTTTGCATGCTCCCCAACGGAATCACAGACATAATGCAGATTAAAAGCTAGCCATTGGAAAAAGTGGGACAGGAACTGCTTGAACTGACTTCACCGACAGAACAGGCACGTGATTCTGACAGTGAAATCTTCACCGGTGGCCTGTGTGGGTGAAAGATGGTTGCAGTAATTTTCCTCCAGTTATCTGGAGGAAATCAAAGAATTTCAAATGTCTTAAACAGGTTTGTTTTAATTAGCTTTGAGTGGTGGTGCCTGTGAGAATCCTAGCAGCATTCACTTTCTCAGTAAGAATGGCTGGGTTTTTCTAAAGCGTTCAGTCAGGAAATGTAGCCTGGTGTTGCAATGTAGTGGGACGTGCAGGTTCCATTGAAGCTGGTGAAAGCCTGGCAAATGGCTAAGCATAACTGCAGTGAGGTATGGAGGGAAAGAAGGATGGAGAGTCACTTAGAAAAGAGATGCAGTATTGTTGACACTTGAGGAAAGGTGGTTAAAATGGGATAGCAAAACAGATGTTTTGTAAATATAGTCCTGATTCACCAGCACACTACAGAGGAGTCTTGTTTGAGCTGGGTTTGAGTTAGAGCCTTCTGTAATCTCTAATGGTTATGAGAGGAAACTGGTGAACCTATTAAATTACAGTCTGCTATTCAGCTGTACTGGTGAATGTAAAACCTCAGTTGAAGATCAGTAAATTAAAGTCAGTGTGTAGGTGTTCTCTTCCTTTAAGTTGCAGGTTTTGGGTGGACTTTGGAACATAATAGGGTAGTTACCAATATGGCCTGCGCGTTCAGATTTCAGGCTGGCAGATACTGAACAACTTTCTGAAGCTAAAGTTTAATGTAAATGTCCACCTGCGTACAAAATGCTATACAAACCACAAGTATTTAAGCCTTATTTAGGTGCTGAAGTTTGCCATCACCTCTTTGTTGTTTGATTTCTGTTCTTTTGCTCCTGAATAAATTTTTGTTGTGGACTTCAGTTTCAAGTAAATTCCCAGCGACAGAGAGTATCTGAAAGTCCAAGTACCACCTAATGGTGTTAGCAGAGTTGATGGAGCTACAGGCTTCCTTCCTGTTGAAACTGGCCAAAAGACCAGGCCAAACTGTAGCTTGTGTTTCTGCAGTGCGGAGCCAATGGCAGCTCTGCGGAATGTTTTTTCCACTCCCCATCAATGAGCAGGGAGCTTCTTGCCAACGCAAATGAGATCTTGAGACCTGCAACTTGACTCAACATAATATAGTTCATGCTGAAAAAGAATGCTTCAGCTAAAAAAACGTCAGTGTTACACTATAATGAAATCTTGTTAATTTTAAAAAAAAAAAATCTGGTTTGGAGTTTTTAGGAGTATTACAGCAAAATAGTATTTCAGCTCTGTATGTGCAGCTTCAAGCTGTTGCCTGTGTGTGATAAGGGCAAGTCATCACCTTGTGCTGTCATGTCAGTGAATGTCGCAGAATGCGTGCAGTGGCTTCTCGGGCTGTCAAAATTCACTGGTTTCAGAAGCACGTTCTCATTTCACATTTTATTGTTGCGCCTAGTGTTCCTGACTTTTTAGTTCTGTTTTCTGATAAAAATGCATTGACTAGCTAAGATTGGAAATCAGTTTAGGAGGATCCTGGCAGCATGGCTTTGTGCACCTTCTGGATTCAAGGTTTTATTGTCGCTGCCTCATTTTTGAATCTATAGCTACATATAATTAGAAGGAATAATACTTATTTTGCTATTCATCGATGGGGAAAAATGTACTTTTATCACAAAATTAAAGCATGGAGGTTTTCTTCATACCTTTCTTCTTGCCAGCTCTTGTGAAAAGTCCACATCTGTGTTTTTAAATTATCCCTGCCTGTAGCCCACAGCTTAGTATTTTTGCAGGACAAACATTAGAAAATTGGAATGGGTAAAAAATTGAATTCTTCTCAAATACAAAGCTAAGTATAATAGTAACAAATCCTTTACCTCTTTGTCTGCATTTGTTAATCTCATCTTTCAAAAGTTGGTCTACCTCTATTAACAGGCTTCTTATCTTCGTTGCAAATGGAATACATGTATTATTACTTCTGTGTTGTGAATACATATCTATACAGCCTTATTTCCCCCCCGTGCAGTTGTTTAATATATTTTTATAAAATGGGATCTTGTCCCTCTAGTTTCTTAAAAACCCCTGGTATCTGATTATATCTGTGGTCAGAAGAATACATTTAAGCACTGAAGGTTAATAGATTTGAAGTTCTTACTTGTATGCACTTTGATATTTTCAGTGTTTAACTCGGTTGCAAAGAGATGTAGCTAATTTCTTAGTTAAGGGCTACACTGCGGTACATCTAGAAAACACAAGCATCAAATCTGAGTGGGAGAATAAGTGGTTAATAAAGGAAGTGGGAAATTCATTTTCAGAGTTATTGACAAGTTAATAATATAACACTTCAGTAATCTGTTAAACATTTTTTTCCACTTTTGGCATGTGTTAATATGTACAAGATTTTTTGTTTCTACAATTAAAAATGTTGGTTAGGTTTCATAGTTTAGCAGTACATGTTTGTCAGTTTCAGGAAGCAGCTCTTTTTTTGCTGCTAGATGATAGTGTAATCTTGATTTCTAGCTTCTTAAATAATTTCTTGCTTTCCCTCAGCCCAGTGTCCCCTGTTCTGGTTTGTGGTTTTTGTTTTGTTTTTTTAGTTCGGTGCTTTTTCTGTTTTTGTTGGGGGGTAATCTTTAAATCTTGCCTCTGTTGCAGGAGTTTTTCTTCACATAGGGCATGACAAAGTGGAGGACCTTAAAAGGTTAGAAGCTCTTTTCTCACCCTGCACTGAGGCATCTCTTCTATTCTTTCTTAATTTGTATTACTTTTCATCCTTTTTCAGAGCAGGATATTTTCATTTACTTTCCTTGTTGGTCTGTATCTGGTGACAGGCCCTTTTGTAAGTAGGTGCTGTGGAAGGTAGAAAAAGGTGGAAGATGGGTTAATTTGTAGAAGGATTGGTGGCCGTCTGTTAAGTTGTAACAGCAGAAAACAATACCTATTGGGCGGCCTCCAATACTGGAGGAATTTCTGCTCTTCACAACATAGTTTCTTCATCCCTTGTTAATCTCCCCTTCCCAAATCCTGTGTGCAATGAAGTGCAGATGAACAAAATCATAGTTAGCCCTTTACATAGCAGGAAACGCACTCATCACATCTTTCTTTTAGAGATCCTTGGAGAAAAAGTGGCATCTTTCTCTTCTTTGAAGGAAGTTCATAGTGAAGCATGGGAAATGCCTGGGGCAGAGGGGCTGGTTTTAAAGTGATGTATTATCAGTTCCTGGGTAGGAGATGTGTATCTTATTCTCTAAAGAAGGTAAATATGGAAAAGTGGGAGCTAGAGGTACAACTGTGTAGAGATGTCTGTTGCTTTTTGCCTCTGTGTGTGTCAAATGTGCTCCCTGAAGAAATGCAACAGGAAAAATTAGTTGTGTTGGCACAGACATGAATGTTTCTATTTGACGTTTCCTTGTTAGTGTCTGTTACCTCATGTTGTATAAGGTTGGTTTTTCCTTTTTTGTTGTTTCCCCCCCCCCCATGTTAATGGGGTTTTGTTATTTTTGACCTACTACTAAGAAATTAGCAGAAAATAAGTGGAAAGTAGAAGCTTCCTCCAAGGTGTTGGAATGGAGGCCTTGATTTTGCCCTTCTGTATGTTAGTTTGGGAGCTAACAGAGGAGACAGTGAAAACAATTCAGTTTTGATGACCACCTTTCTTCCTTTCTCTCTCCTTGTCCCTGGCAGCCGTTCCTTGGAAGTCTTCTGCTACCCGAGGACCTGCTGCCAGTGTAGTCGTGCAGGTGAAGGTAGCCATGCGTAAATACAGCTTGAGCTCTGTTAGCCCAGAGCTGCGGCAGCCTGGCTGTAGGCCTTTTCCTGGAATAAGCTCCCTTCTTACCCAAGGGCTTTAATTCCTCTCCTAAAGAGGACAGATGGAAAAGAGGACTTGTGTGTCCATACTTTTCTTTGTGGTACTGTGTTTAATAGCTGAAGAGCTTTCTTCCCTACCACTTGGAGCTTCCCTCTTGAGGGTGTCATGCCAGTCTTTGTGAGGCTTCTCCACCTGCTCCCACTTTCTGTGCTGTCTTTTAATACAGTTGTTAAGACACAGCCAGTCTTGTGTAGCTGTACTAGATGTTTTACTTCCTCAATGCTTGTTCTAGTGGTAAGGCAACGTAAAATCAGACAAGTCTCTTCTAGTGTTGAGTACGACACTATACAATGCTTACAGAGGGCTTTTTCTCTCTCCTCCAAGATTACCCTCAGGAATACCAAAGGGTGTGATTTATAAATCCGAGTTGGCTCAGCCCCTTTCCCTGTGTTGGCACTGGCATTTTCCTGACTCAAAGCTAAACTAGCACAAAATTAACCCTACTTCTTTTCCCTCTGGTTTTGCTCCCTGAACTGGCTTGCTGCAGGATCAGATGCGTGCCAGCATTGGCTCAGATCACAGGAGGGAGAGGGGACATGCTTGCTCAGGAGCAGGGGGAATGACAGTGGCAATACTGAGTTGTTTTGGAATTGTGTTCTGAGGAGTGGCTGGAGTATCTAGCCTTCCTGTCACTGAAACATCACGAGGAAATGGTGGATTAGCCAGGGGTTGGCTTCTTTACTAAGATGCAAAAAGTAACTTTGCTGAAGTCTGGATTTCAGTAAGTTTCTACCCAAATGCTGGATTTCCAAGTGACACTTCTCCCATCAACTAAAGAAATGATTTAGTTTTGTAAAGGCGGAAAAAGAAAATGGAAAAAAAAATATTCAACCAACTGTAGCAGCCTGGAAGTAAAAATATGTTTGTGAGGTTATCCTTTGTACTCCTTGACCAGGAGAGAATGGTGTAAGGGGTTGTTGGGAAAAGAAACCTCAAAGTGGAAGAAACCAAGGTGATGCTGAAGGTGGGTGTCTAGGGTCAATGAGAAGGGAGCAAAAGTTGGTTGGTTATCTGATTCCATGCCCACTGGTGCAGTTGCTTCAGACCTCTCCTTCTGCATGAGTCTGTTTCTGTGGGAAACAGGGCATGGGATGTTCTTGTTGATACCAACGTGTCCTACAATGATCATACATTTTACTCTTCATACTATTCAGTAGCCATTTATTAGGAAAGGTGGAAGTGTTTTGAAAATGTACTTCCAAGCAGTGGGTGGATTTTTTTTTCCTTGCTCATTAGCCTCTTTCTGCCTACCTACATCTCAGCTGATCAAATCACTATGGAAAGGGAGTTAACCGTGGGAGACTTCACCACTGTGGAGGCTGCAGGACAAGGTATCACTGGTCGTGCCTGAAGAGAGTGAGAGAATTGTTTAGATACTGTTTGGAATCTTACAAGCCTAGCAAGTCAAGCATTTTTCTTTAGTAATGGCAGTCTTTTTCTCAGGAAAGTATGGGTAAAATAAAGGACAGCAAAGCACAAAACTGGAGATGTGTTCTATTATTAGATATTTGGACTTAACTCTTAATAACTCTTAATCATATGTTTCTTTATTACATTATATCTAAGTCTGCTGTTCTGAAACTATTTCTTTAGGTAAATGCATGAAAACGTTCTCCAAATGCTTAAAATAACCAAGAATGTTTGCTCTCGTTAAAGTAATTCTGCTTTCACTTAACTGTAATAAGAGAAACTTACAACTGATTACTTTAGCTAGTCATCCTTAAACTTTAATAAACACTTCCTATCTTAAGAAAAAAAGCACTTTGCATTTTGAAAAGAAATATTTTTCTTTGATTTCTGCTCTTCTGTTTGGTAGGGCTTTAGTCTGTAACGTAATTATTTTGCACAGTGTACTTTAATAGATAGGTGAAACACTTTATACTGACAATGTTTATTTTCAGTTTTGAAGAAACTGTTTTCTGTGATGGAGCATTTTAACTGAAGCTTTTTTCAAGTAGTAAGAAGTATGCTGCTTGTGAAAGGTGTGAAGGAAGGAAAGTGCTTTCTTTCGTTGAAAAGCTGGAGATTCTCATTTTGAGCCCAGAGCAAATGAGTTTTTGCTTAGGTTTGAACTGCTTGTTTAATTTCTTCTTTAAGAAATTAGATTCAGATCTCATGACAGTTCTGAATCCAGGTTCTTCCTTCACTTTTTTAAATGAGGGAGAGAAATTGTTTTTTATCAATATCTTTTTAAAAAAGAAGCCTAGGATTACAGATTTTTTAAGAGAACTTTTTAAATTTCTTCCCTTTTTCTTTAGCAGTTAGAGGCAGCGATGCTCTAAGTATCTGTGTCATAGTTTTCAGATATTTTCTATATAATTAGATAAATATGTTGGTAACATAAATTATTTGGTTGTTCCATACATGTTTGTTTTTACCTTTAATGTCATGCATGTAGAATGGATATCTGATTTTGCTGGTATTTGAGCAAATGGCAAGAAGGGACATCAAGCTTTGTGACTGGAGGTGCTGGGAAGGTCTTCTCTGATAATCTGTTCTGAGCTCTGACCTCCTCTTTTCTCGGTTATGATCGTGTTCATTTTTTTTAGTTTTCTTTTTGTATCTCAGTCACCTCTTTCCTGAGCTGAGAGAATAAAATGTAATATGTTGTAGGCTGCTGGAATTAAAGTACGAGAGACTGGGTTTTGGGTCTTAAAGTCATTCTGATGTCTTATGTTTTGAAGTAGATAAGAGTTTTAGCGGAGAAGCCAGTAAAATTTATCTTTCAAGAGCAGCTGCAGTTTCCAAGGAGAACTGGATCAACAAGTCATGTAGGCACACAGAATTGTCTGTATGGGGGAATTTTTGTGTTTGTAAGTAGTACTGTTCCAGGCTGACAACAGGAACTTTTAGGCACTATGTTGATTTCATTGCTCTTGTCAGTGGCTATTTCTGAGGGCCTTTCTCCTCTGTTCATTGTCCTGGGTATCCTACAAGGGATTACTTTAATCTTTCCAAACACATTTTTTAACCTTTTCCTCCAGCCTATAGTGACAGCTCTATTTCAGACTACATCTGTAGCTGGTTTTGTTTGCTGATTTGGAGCAAGTGGAACTTGTTGAAATCTGTGAAGATCTGAAAGTGAAATTTCTACTTGTGGTTACTGTTTAGTAGATGAGTGAGTGGAGAAAAAAGGATGTAGGGTAATTGAAGTGTTGGTTTCTGAATATGTTTATTCTGTGATTATTCTCAGTGTATTCCTGCTCACTAGTAGGATATGTGTAAAGAGATGAGAGGAACAAGTAGCAAAGGAAACAGCCAAGCTGAGTTGTTTCTCAATGATTTGCACAATGCTTGATGTTCACGGAGCTCTGGCGCCTGAAGTCAGGTCACCATCTCAGAATTTGAGTGTTCTTAAAACACAAAATTCTGCCCTTCCAGGCTAAAGAGGAAAGCCTGCTCATATAATTGAAGGTTATAAATTTGGGTTGAGGTGTTTGTTTTTTTTTTTTATAAGAATCGAAAGATGTTGAAGGTCTTTCTTTAATTTTTGGAATGGATGCAGTCTGGATGACAAAAATGAAAGGGAAAAGCAAAAGAGAAATTAGGACAGGGCAGCTAGAGTAAGACAGGTTCCTTCCCTTCCAAGTCTTTGACAAAATTGTCAGAATAGGTAGAGTAATGTTATGGCTGCATGTAAAACTGAAAGTCTGTGCTTAGTTTTCAACTGCTTCTAGTGTGGTTTTAAACTCTTCCTTTCACGCTGTCAGGCAGAGGCTGTTTGGGGCCTAGACTCTTGCTGTATACCGTCAAATTTCTCAGAACTTTGACTCTTATGCTTTATCTGCTCCATTAAAGAGCATAACTGCTGCTTGTTTCGAATGAGAGGGAAAAAGGAATGATACTAATGAGAATTTCTTCACTCTTCCTTTTTTGTCTGAAGCTTTTCAGAAAAGCAAGGCTCATTTCTGTTTTCACAACAATCTTTTTTTTGGCTACAGTTTCATACTTTTAAATCTGAAATTGTGAATGCTTCTGGTCAGGTTGATTCTGGTGATGGCTTTGGATTAACTATAATTTGTAAAGTTTTAGTTGTAAAATTACAGTTTTGCAACCATCTAGGTGAAAAATTATTATTCCAGAGGGTTTTCATAACGGAGTGGTAAAATACCGATCTAAGCAGAAGTGTCAAGGTTGCATTTCTGGTGCCACGCTTGAGACTGTTCTTGTTGTAAATTACTATCTAACCATATAACTCAGGTTACTTTATGTTTTGTACTTGTTTCTTGATGTGGATATTTATTTTTCCCCCATGCTGGGGTAGAACTATTCTGTGGATGTGTTCATGGAATATCTAGGGTTTGGGCCAACTTGATCTCAGCGTCTTCATCTCAGGGTCCCCTGCAAATTTAGGGGATTTAATTCAGGTTTTAGGAAAATTTATGGAACTATGAATCACAGAGTGGTTGAGGTTGGAAGGGACCTCTGGAGGTCATCTGGTCCAATCTCCTACTCAAGCAGGGCCAGTTGCCCAGGACCACTTCCAGGCAGCTTTTGAAGATCTCCAAGGAGGGAGACCCCACAACCTCTCTGGGCAACCTGTGCCAGTGTTCGGCCACCAGCACGGCACAGAAGTGCTTCCTGATGCTTAGAGGGAACCTCATGTGCTCCAGTTCATGCTCATTGCCTCTTGTCCTGGCACTCGGCACCCCAGAAAAGAGCCTGGCTGCATTCTCTTCGCACCCTCCCTTCCAGTATTTATGTACACTGGTGAGATCCTCTTCTCCCGCCTGAGCAGTCCCAGTTCTCACAGCCTTCCTTGCAGGAGGGGTGCCCCAGTCCCTTCATTATCCCTGTGGCCCTACATTGGACTCTCCCTGGTACGTCCATGCCTCCCTTGTGCTGGCGTCCCAAAACTGGACACGGAACTCCAGGTATGGCCTCCCCAGTGCTGTGTGGAGGGGAAGGATCACCTCTGTCTTGTCTGCTGGCCATACTTTGCCTGATGCAGCTGGGAATGCTGTTAGCCATTAGCCTGCCTTTGTGTAAGGGCACCCTGCTGATGATGTGTGTTCAATTTGGTGTCCACCAGGACTCCTGGGTTCTTTTCTGCTAAGCTATTTTCCAGCTGGGTGGCCCCCAGCACGTACAAGTGCCTGAGGTTGTTCCTCCCCAGATGCAGAACTTTTCTTTACTGAAATTTATGGGTTTGTTGTCAGCCTGTTTCTCCAACCTGTTGTCCCTGTGGATGGCAGCATGAGCCTCAGGTGAATCTGCCACTCCCCCCAAATTTTGTGTCATTTGCAAACTTATGAGGATGTTGAACAGGACATTTTAATCAAAAATGACACAAAACCAAGAATTACAGAAGGTGCCAAAAGTCAGTTAAATATTTGTTTTTAAAGGCTTAAGTGTCTTTAAGTGTGTATATATAAAAGCAGTAGGCTTGAGAAACCAACTTTGTTCACAGTTTATGTAAGTAGAAATGGTATGGTAAGATATTTGTTGAAGATAGCAATAGAAGTGGTCACTTCATTTATAACTAGCAACATGTTATTTGGCTGTTAACTCTAGTGGTCTGTGATATTTCTTGTTTGTGTAATTGGAAGTAAGAGTGCCAACGTAATGGTTCCCTCCTTTTAACAAGGGAAATGCATTCCCAACCGGTACTCTTCCCCTACATCTGTGCTTGTATTGACATTTCCTAGTCCCTTTTCTAGGCAGTTAAATTTCCTAGACACTGATAGAGCCCACCCCAAAGAATAGCTTTCTGCTCTACTAGCAAATCCAGTTGCCTCTCTAAAGCATCCAGTGAGCAGGCGAACCAGAGAAAAGGTAGCAGAGAAGAGAAAGAAGCACAAGACCTCTTCCGATAGGTGGCAGCAGCAACCTGTTGAACTGGGGTGAATTGGCTGGGACAGAAAAATGGGACGGGTATGTGATAAACAGATGAAGAAATTTCACTTAGAGTAATTTGTTGGCTTTTAATGAATGATGTACTGTTAAACAGGGTAACAAAATTCTGCCTACAAACCTCTTGTGATGCAGGACACTGAACTTGACAACATTCGGCAAAAGAGATCCGTAAAGGTATTTGGAAAGGAATCCCTGCAAGTGACAGTGAGCTGTTTGCTCAACTCCTTGTATGATCATCTGAGAAAGCGTATAAATTTAGGTACCTCTAGATTACCGTGTCCATGTAGGACTTACGAAAGAGGAAATGCACATTTTTATATAATGTGTGTGTGCATAAACAGACAACACTTGGGTTGAGTATTTGGCCACATCAAAATTGATGATGATTACCCGGTCTGCTGCTGAACAAGATGGGTTGCTCGTGATCCATCTGGAAGAATTCTGCCCAGTGATGAAGAGAAAGTGCAGTCTTTTTTTCTTTTCTGGCAATTATTGATTTCAAATAATTTTTATAACACTAATTTGGGTATACCTGTCTTGAAATTCTACATTGTAGTTTGAATTAAATTTGATTATAAATATCTGAAGTTAATAGGTGAAAAAATGCATTGATTCCCAGATTCTCTGAGTAGATAGCATTAAGATATACCATTAATGCTGTGATACAAATTCAGTGAAAAAGTCATAAAAGCCTGACTTAGCTGTTTGATGCATTTTCAGTTTGAGAATTCAATGTTATTTGAAAAGGCATGTTTATAGGATCATAGAAACATTTAGGTTGGAAAAGACCTCAAAGATCATCTAGTCCAACCTTCAACTGAACACTGCAAAGTCTACCATTAAACCCTGTCACTAAGCTTAGTTTAATTTATTAATTTTTGTGCGAGGTGTTGGGAAACTTGCCTGAGTTTGTGACGTATGTGAATAAGATACAAACTTGCATAATTGACTGTTCCCAAAAATTGTATTTTATTTTTTTTAATAAAAGCAAGCATTTGCTTTCAGGCATTAACAGCAATCCTTTCAAAAATCTGTGTGCTGTGTTTACAGGCAGAAGGAGGAAAAAGATCACATGCCAGGGATGCTCCTTTTGAACGTGGCTGAGACACAGGCCATGTGCTCACTGTGATTTGCATGCACCACAACATGATAAAAAGCTGCTTTTTTCTGAAAGACCTCTTCATATAGTGATAAACTTGAGCTGTTTGTCTTCCAGGTTGTCCCCCAGAGTTGAAATCATGTCAGTGGTGCACAACCAGCAGGGATTCATACCTCGTTGTGGCCTTGAGTTTGTCCAGTACTTCCTTTGGATTGAAAATCTTCAGAAATTATGCAGATCACTAAAAGAAAGCCTTGCTGAAGGGATATGGTGTAGCCCTTACTCTAAACAGGGTGCCTAATATTTAGAGAATAATCAGCTTATTTTTAGTCTTCCTCTTATTTATAGCACAAAAATATGCTCACATATAAAGGTCCTGCAAATTGATGTTACTGTTTTAGTTTACAGCTGATTTTCCTCTTTTGATGTGATTTGTTTTTTTTAACTTCTAATTTTGAAAAAATACAGCTTCTATGAGAATGCCCAACCCCCTAAACAGTATTTCCTGAAAAGTAGGTGGAAACCTCCTGCCATTTTTTTATATGTTTGTGAGGTGGTAGTCTTCTCCTTTGGTTAATGTTTGGATAATACACTTAGTCGGGGAACGCCAGAACATTTGAAGAGCAAGAATGTAGTTTATGAGCATTTCTTTCCATGTCAACACTGGCACGAGCTGCCCTGACCTTAGCTGCTTATTCCTGCCTTGCCCCTCCGTTGCACTAGGGTAACTGTTCCAGGTGGCTGCAGCAAAGCAGATTGTGGAATTTACCATCAGAAAAATATTATTTTTAACCTGGATCGATTCCCTGACCGGTCTCGCTGCTCAGCTGCACAAACAGTTGTGCCAGCACAGCTGAGGGATGAGGACTGCTTAAGCTGGTACTGCACGGGGAAAAAAGTGCTTGTGAAACTACAGCCTATGGCTTAATCTGTGTTTTCCAGGTGTTTGTCTAGTACAGTTAGACTACATTGGCAAAATCCTCCTCGTACAGATGCAGTTTTCATCAGTACAGTTTATTTTGAGTGTGGCATGGAGAAAAGGATAATTGTGCTGTTTCGCTTTTTTCTCTGATTCTTCTATGATTGCAAGCTATGTATACACCACTTCAGAACATGTCAGTTCTTTCGAATGTGTCTCATGTAAACTGATTTGAGCTACTATGGATTTCTAGAAGATGACCGAACTAAGTCAAGGCTTAGGTTTTTTATGTGCTTTTTTGTGTTGTCTACTTGGAATACATCTATCGTTGAAATAGTTGCTTCCATCTTTGACTGCACTGTTTTTCTGCCAGATGATGAAAGATTAGTAACAATCCTTATTTTTGGAGTTGGGGGAACAGAGAACCATAGAAGAAGTGATTATCACAGGTCTTGAGTAGATACAATGAGAAGCTAAAACCTCTGAACTAGTTCAAGATTTCAGGAGATAAAGAATTAAGTTGTTGTCATTAAGCATTTGCAAAGGTGGCCATATAGTTTCAGGCTTCTTTCAACCGTATTTGACTAATTGCGTAATAAATTAGCTTGTTATCCTGTAAATACAGTATTTCATCTGTTTTATTCTCTTAAGCTGATAAATACTTAAGCTCACATGTGGCTGTAACAGTTTTATTGATCTTATTTGGTAATTAGTTTTTGGAATGCCTTCTGCCCAAATTTGCTTCCAATTATTGGCCTGGAATAGGCTCTAATACTTCTATGACAGTGAGAAATCTTAGATTTTGAAACAAACTATTATTGTGAATACTTCTATAAAATGCTAATTATAATGAGGTTAGGTTAAAGTTGAACAATTACAAATCAACTGGAAAATACAAGTTAGTATTACAGTAGAAATCTCTGCTTTGCATATTCCTTTAAGAGCTTATTATCCTATGGCAGCAACTGGAAAGAGCTTTTTCTAATTATGCAAAGTTTAAGGTTTCGTTAAAATGGAGGGGAAAAAAGCAGCTTCTATCCTTCTACGTTTTGTGGCTTGGAGAGGAAATACAAATCTGTTCCTTGTAGGCAGTGTTTTTGCTGATTCTTTGTAGCTTTCCTAAGCACTGAAGCAAAATTTTAATATGTGGGTAAGCTTACTGATCTGCACAAGAGTGAAATTGCTAAAATCACTGATATTTGAGAAAGTTATGCAATAGTTCAGAAGCTATAAAGAAAACTCAAGCAGAATTTCTTTTGAAGTTGGAAAAAAGGCATCTTGAATCTATAATAACGTTTCTAAATTCTGGTGTTGTTTGGAAGAGAGTCGTCTTTATAGAGTTTTAACAGTTAAAAAGAACTGGCTTTTGTCTCTTTTCTGGTATAAATTAGTAGACCGTTCTGCTTATTAATTTCAGTATTAATCCAGGCCTAGAAGCATTTTGTAGTTCTTCACTCTAAAATTATATAACTGAAATGGCTTTATTCACGATAGATTCTTGTTGTTCTTGAATACGTTGCTTTGTTTTGTTCCCGAAAGGTGTGGTTCTGCAGCTTGCCTCTCAGGTTGATGGTGTTACTGGCATTTATTTTTGATTTGGCTGGAGCAAATGATCCTGTTGTGACTCACTGATGGTAAAAGGGCTTGAATTTACTGTAACTGAAACAGTGGAACAAGTGTGAGTATTTCAGAATGTGTTTTAATATTGTTGAATTGAATGTCTTCAAGTCTGTTAATTTCGTTATTTGTGATGCTTTGTGTTATGATAAATTCAGTGGATTCTGTGGAAGGCTTGCTTTGCATTTTTACTTGCTTCCTTGAATGCTGCCTGTGGCTACTGTCACTAAACCTCTATTTTAGGGAATAAAATTAGTCATGTGTTTTAAACCTATATAGCTCTAGCTCTCATTGACGCAAACGGGTGCAGTGTGGTCAAAATTGATGCTGCAATGCTTTGAAATTTTCTCCAGATGTGATTTTTCTCCCTTACTGTTAACTCAGCTAATGTGCAGGAGTTGCTGCTTCCAGCTATTTATGGAATCTTATTTCAAGCTAACTTAAAAAATAAAAAGGAAAGAAAAAAATCAAGCAGCTGTATCGGTCCCCTGTGGCTCCCAATAAAATGGTTAAGATGTCTTGGTCGGTGTCATTAATGCCCTGATATAATAAGGGAGGGTGAGAACCCTAATCATCTGCAGACTGGACCAGATGTCAGAGGTGCCTTGAATTTTCTGCTGTTTCATTCTCTCTAGGACCTAATCATTAGGACTGTTACTTGTTTTAAAAGCGTGCAATGTACCCTGATGATATCAGAATGAGGAGGAGGTGACATTTGCATTGATTCCACAGGTGGACAGGTTGCTGCTTTTTGCTGCTGAACATAGCTGTAAGGGTAAGGTAGAAAACCATCAAAGCTGAAAGCAAATAGATTCTTCCAATTTTGTTTCATAGGCTGTGAGGATTTTTCATGTAATGACCAAAAGTGATTGCGTGTCTATTTGTTTCAAGACTAATCAGTAGGCTTTCTGGAGTCTGTAGGATAAGAGGAAGCCACAGCATTTAAAAATGTTTTTAATCCTTTTTTTCCACATAAGGAATTAACTATACCACCTCATTTAAAATAACCAACTATTCATTTGCAACATGGTGGTAACTTTTATTTCACGGAAAGTATAGCAGTTTCCATTCCTTATTGGAAAGAAGCTGCTTTTCAAGGCAGTTGGGGGCTGGGGGTGAAGTTAAAAAGCCCATCTGAAACGGTTTTGTCTTTTCTTAGTTTCATAACAGCGGGTGCCAGTAACAACTCCTAGTAGCCCTGTTGATACTGAAATGTTCCTTCACTTATGAGGCTTACTGTTCTCTTAACTAATAGATGGCCATCCTGCCTTTATTTACAAATGCAGAGCAAGATCAGCTGGCTGCTATGACCTGGGAAGTTGTGGCTCCCACTGATGCTGTAGATAGTTTCTCTGAACTTAAATATATGACACTGAAAAAAGTTTTTTCCACTGTCTATACTGGCATCTAAAACTTTCCTACTGTGAAAAACATTGTAAGCAATGGCTTTGATTTTTGGCATTAAGAAGTTCGGCATTTTTTAAATCTAAATTTCAAATATTTAAATAGGTTCTCTGTGATGTCTACAGAGGACACTTGTCTGGGCTAGAAAGAAATTGGTCTTATTGAAATGGAACTAAATTCCACTGAAATGTGCCATGCCAATGGAGAGGGATCTAAAGGTCTCAGGAGAAAAAAATAGTTGGGGTTCACATAAGTTACTTATTAAGGATCTGCATACAGGTCAACAGTAGCAGATAAATACTTGGAACGGAGGTTTGGATTGAATCTGGGCACAGTGTCACAAAACACACGCAGGCCTATAGCTTTTCCTAGAGCTTTTCCCCATAGCATACTCGGTTTCACACCTTCCATTTTTCTGTGTTTATTCCCATTTCAGGTTCTTAAGTATGCAACTGTGAAACTGAAAGCTTTTCTGCAGGTTCTGCATGTTGTCTGTGTATTCCCAAAATAATCGGAAATGGATTCAAGTGTAGAAAGTATTGCACATGTGAAGTAGAGAACAGTACTTCTATACTAATTATAGTTCTTTAGATTACTTTTTACTCCGTTTAGAATACGGTTGCTGATGCAAGAGCACTGTAAAAGCCTCAAGTTACTTATAAAAAGGCATATTTTAAGCAGTAGCTATGAATCTAAATTGACTTTAAAGTACCTTGCAGTATGTCAGTCTTCTCAAAGCATAGGCAAAAGGGCTTTATGGACTGTACATGCACAAGAGCACATCCAGCATGCTGCAGAATGTGATTATTCCTTTTATCCAGTGTTTGAAGATGCTTCTGAAAGTCTGTCTGCTGACAAACCAGAGCAAATTCAGTCAGCGGTCGGTAAGATGGTTAGTGAGATATGAGGAGAAGCTGAGGGAATTCAGTCTCTTAAGTGTGGGGAAGAGAGGGCTAAAGGTTTATGTATAGTGTTAAGATAACCTAATGGGAATTACAGGGAAGATGGGGGCCATACCCTTCTCAGAGGTGGTGAGCAGAAGGACAAGGCTTCAGGTTAGCCTTGCTTGGAATGGATGTTTGGATCAGTTGATCTCCTGAAATCCCTTTCATCCTAATGTGTTCATTTAGAAAACATTCCAGATCAATACTGTGTCATCAGGGATGATGTTGGAGGTAGCTTGAGACAAAGCAGCCCTAGGTTGTATCGATCCAGTCTGTCTGAGACTGCGTAAGTCAAGGCTAGATTTTCCTAGAGTATGTTTTCACATGTTTCTTAGAAGTTGGGAGTTTGTAGGTGGGGTTTGTTTTGTTTTAGGCAGTCTCTGCTCTTAGGGAACTGTTCTAGTTGAAGAATTGGTTTAAGATGCAATCGATGCAATCCCTAGTGGAGATAAGAGGTGGAATATACATATGATGCAGTTATTACCACTGATCCAATGCTGGCTGCCAAGATAATATAATGTATGGCTCATAACTCGCTATTTGTATTCAGCTTTTGGTCTAGCCAGGCTTACAGGGTCTCTAATTCAAATTCTTAATGAGTCTTGGAAAGCAGGTATAATGTATGTCAGTTTCTTAGTTTAGTGGTCACATCTTTCATTTCAGAATAACACAAAGGCTTTTTGCTTGCAAGGATCTTCTGCTGTGCCCTAGTATGTGCTGGATGTGATAAAGGCAAATGTACCCAAGACATTTTGAGCTTATGCAGTAGCTCACTGCTGCTGAAGTGTAAAGAATAATCCAGCAAAAGAAGGGTATTGTCTTCAAATAGGTTCATCATGGAAGAGGCCAGCAAATATCATGGCTAGAGCAAGAGAGAAAGTGGAATTGCAGTGTCTGAGAGCAGGATGGAGAAAGAAGGAAAGAGATGCTCTCCTGCTGAAGCTTCTAGTCATCTTGACCTTCTCCTGTAGTTTCACCCTAAGTCTGTTAAGAGCTCGTTTAATAAAGGAGTGTGCAAAGTTGTCTGTTACTGACAGGCAACTAGCTCATGGTGCAGATCTCATACATCCTAAGAGACCTCAAGTCTTTTCATAGAGGAAAGTCCATCTCATCTTTGCAGTGCATTACAATGGTGGGCTTGAAGATTCCTCATAAGCAGTCTGGAAATTGAAGCTAGAAAGAGCAAAATCACCTAAAAATGGTTCTGTCCTTTCCTGGATAAGGTACCTTGTGCTCTGGACTTGTGGCTCAAAAGGAGGCAGCTGACAAACCTAGTAATGTTGGCGTTGGAGCTTCATTGTTTGCACCTACAACCATGAGGGGCTTTTGGACTTGTTTTGAGAAGGTTCTTGGAGCTTCTGGGCCTATATCATTCAGTGGATTTTCTCTGCTCCTTCCACAGAAGCAAAGTACAGTAGATTGTTAATTCTGAAATTACTTACAAGAGTTGAAAATCAGAAAATGTTAGGAGATTGACTAGTCAGCTTTCATTTGTGTCAAATCCAGTGCGTTTTAGCTAAAACATTTTGCAGCAGTATGTCCCTGAGGGGAGAGAGGAATTAATAAAATACCTTAAAAATTGTTTTGGTAAAAAACTTGAGATTAATACCTAGAAATGTCATTATTTCATTAACGAAGAAAAAGAAAGCTATGAATTCTTAGGAATGAACATTACCTGTGGAGTCTTTAATCCAGGTGAGCACAACTCTGACTTCAGCAACTAATTATATTTCTTCTTCCACATACATTTTTGACATAAATCACTCTCTTGGATTGGCAATCTGAATTGAAGGAGAAGTCCTGCTTCCTTGACATATTAAAATCAGTGTCATTACCATACTGGGCAGATGATTTACATTAATTATTTTTTTAATTGATCTGATTGAAAAGATTTGTTCTTGAAATATGAATGCATAAAATAAGTAACTTGCTTTCTGCATGTGGAGTGTAGAATTGAGAGTGCTTTCTGAAAGGAGTATGTGGAAAGTAGAGGGAATGCTTTAGTTACTATAAACTTTTTGGATTCTTTGTGGCTTTTTGTGACATATGCATTCGCTACTTGGTGAATGCCAGAGAAGGTGTAATTTGATCATCGAGCCACATTTGGTAAACACTAGTTTTGTGGGGACAGCTTGTTCTGTCCATAAGGGAAAAAGCACACTGCCAAAATCTAAAAGCTTTCACTTTTATTTGGTTATATGTTCTTTTGCTCTGAACTACTGAAATACAGATACATGCTACTTGTGATGCTAATAGCATTTGTGTTTGCTTTAACTGCAGTAGTGTCTGGTCAGTAAGTTTTCAAATTATACTTGAAATCTGGCTGAATAGTTGCTTTGAAAAATTACTTCAATTTTGCAAAATTCTCTCTAGTATATAGTCAGTGGAATATTAAAATCTGAAGCGATACCCATAGCCTGCTGATTTTAGCAACTCTGAGAATACTCTCAACTCTGAATACTGTCTGGTATGCCTGAAGTAGAATAGAACTGATTGTTTTCTGTTGTTGGAAGTAGTTTCACACCTTTAAAGTTAAAGAGAGGCACCAGTTTCTATGTAAATGGCACACTTCAAAAATGATTGGCTGATTTCTGCACAAAATTTACACTGCAGGTAGGGTTGAAAACACTGGCTGAAACCTCTTGAAGTGCTAAATTGTATTCTTTCCATTTGGATTGTGAGAATAAAATACCTGTCTTGCTAGATGTACTTTTGAAAAAACATTCCACAAGCTTTTTTTCTTTGGCATCAAATAATATATGTATTTTTTCTTTAGGGAAGAACATCAGGGAACAAGGCAAGTATTAGTATTCTGGGAAGTAGTTTTTCATCTTCACATCGCGGTTCTGAGAAGGGTTTTAGCTGACACTGCTTCTGCCAGCCCAGATTGCTCCTGTTGGCACGAGCGTTTGACTGGCAGAGTGATGAACAAGACTGGGAAACTGATCTAGGTTAAAATTAACGTAGCCAAAAAAAAAAGGAGGGTGTTACTTAGTAGACTAAGATCTATTTTTCATAAGTAATTGAACTTCTTCATACTTCACACAAGTGTGCTTGTGCAAGGGAGAGAGTGGTATTGCCTAGTCCACGATAGAAAAGTGGGATCTCACCCATGAGAGAAAATGGACCTTAGACTGTCCTAAACACCACTTGTCGTAACCTTGACACTATGTCTGGTATAAATCCACTTAAATTACACATATGAGTGACTTTGTCATACTACTGTCTCATCCTGAAACTTCTGAAATGCAGGGAGTGATAGTTCTGTAGGGTTATCTTAACTGACAGGTTAATTAGCAGTACTGAGCTATAAATGAAAGCCAAGCAGTTTAAACTTTGTTTAAACTGAGATGTGAGTGGAAGGATTTGGCTTGTGGTACTGAGCACTTATACTTTGGATGGGGCTCCAATGTCTTAAAAAGCAGAACGTGTAGTGAGGAAGAGTATAGCTATGACAGCTAGGAGGAAGTAAAACAGCTTGTTCTTTAACTCTTCTAATGTAGTGTGCTGGCAGTTCAACACGCAGGTACAGGTTGCTGATGATCCATTTGAATGCCTTGATTAATGGCTTTCATGTAAACAGGATCACAAATTCCACCACTGGAATTTGAAAGCACACTTGTATGTGGCATTGAGTGTATGTTTTTACATTCAGGTAACTGAATTTTTATATTGCATAGGAAAGAACGTGAAAGATAATATATGAGGAGTTTATTTTGCTCTTAAATCATACAGTTCTTCACTTGTAACAGCTTGCAGACTTGCTCAAAATGCTATTGCTTAAGCTATCCTTTGTGGCTTCAGGCTTTTCTGCAAGCAGATGGTGACTCCTCTAAAGCCAGTGATACTGGTCAGAAATTTTCACTTCCAACATTCTCCTTCTGGGTGGTGTTTTCTATAAACCAGGCGTTCTCTAAGTAGTCTGTGAATCACAGTGAAGGGTACATAACCATAACTTGAGCAAACTCAATTCGTGTGGGAGGATTTTGTGCACATTGTATACAACCAGAAGTTGCTAGCACTGGTATGACCACAACGGATTTGAGAGCCTTTGCTAGAAAATTTTGCAGTGTATTACTGTTCTTCTCTGCTTGCCTAGGTTGTGGGGTATCAGAGGTTTTTTGTCTCTGTGACTTGGGAAAGGTGTTGTTTTCACAAGTTAGAATTGCTGCCATTCTGTAAAATGAGATCAGCAAAGAGTCTGTGCTGGTAAGACTGTTTTAAAGACGTCACTGTTCTGAAGTATAGTGTTTTGCCCAGTGAAATACCAATTAATGGTGATGAATGAGCTGGAATATGGTATAAAGAGAGAAATTGTCTCTGGTTTTGTTCCACTGTGTTAAAATCAGAGAGTGCAGTTCTATTCCTGGCACTTCTGTGATGTTACTGCATGATGTTGGACAGGAGTTTAGTGATGCATGTGCAATCACATGTCATGTGGCTTAATTGAAATGTTATTGTTTTTTTACCTAACTTCCTAGTACTTAGAAGGCTTACAGTTACTTGATTTGGAAGTCAGTGATGTGCAATTGGGAAGTAGTTTTGACCACTGAATACTTGAGTTCAATGGTATTGCTGTAGTTCTTAGGAGTGGCTTTTTGTTTAAGACTAAATCTTGGAAGAAGGGCTGAATTGTTAATTGTCACAATTGTCACTGAGAACAAACTTCACCTAGTAAGACTTAGAGGCCAGTCATCTTGTTTAATGGGGTTCTCTTTTAGTTTGTGAGTTAAATGGAAATGTAGAGAAAGTGTTAAGATAAGTGATACTTCTGCTACACCACGTTTATTCCTTTCCCCCCCGACTAACATTAGTCTCTCCCTGTGAATAGGGTAGCTATCCTGAAAATTCAGAATACAAGGTGATAAAACCTCATCCTTCAGTTGTTCGTGTGTATGTATTGGCAAATACCAAGATAAGTGCTTCGATTCTGAAATGTTGTACCTAAAATGCTGTCACATCTCTTGATCTCTGATTTGCTTCACTTCTGGGAGTACTTGCTTTAGTATCAGTGTGAAACGCAGCAAGGGGTCTTGCAAATGCCCTCCTAGTTGTCAGCACTGTAAGACTGGGTTTCACAATGGAAGCTGTGAGATTTGCACTGCTATTGCTGGCTTCTGTATTGAACTGCAGCAGTTCAATATTTGCCTGGGTACTGAGACACTCCAGAGCTTCCTGCTGTGAACTGAATAAGTCAAAATACACATCAGAAATGGAAATACCTGGCAGGCAGTGAAAATATGGTACAACTGTTCTCGTCTTATGTTCACATCTTAATTTTGAAGAAATATGGTGATGACTGTAAATGGGAACAAATTAAAAAAGGGCATGAAGTTCATTCTCAGACTTCCTGCTGAATTTTGCGAATGTGACAGTGGGATAATTTTACATTCAACAGTTGTAGGTCTCTATAAAGGAGAGCAAAATCATATGTGATGCGTGTAAGTTAGCACTTCAGTTTTTTGTGTACTTTCATCTTTGAATTGGAGATATAGGAAAAACAATGATGTACTTTCAGTGATGAGACTGTAGACTTCTTTTCAGAAACTCTTTCATGGATAAATCTGACAGTTACTTCAACAATACACCGCTTAGGTTTAAAGTGCCTCTCTGACAGTCTTTCCACTAGAAGGCTGAAATAAGTGCTTTTATTTACTTCTGAATCAATGACAGGTCTTGCTGCTCTATTTAGAGTGAAAGCTGGGGTGTGCTAAGTTAGAGCAAACCGCACATAAGTGATTGGTGAGACCCTTTACAGAAGTGCTGTAGTAAAGGGTCATCTCTACAAGGCTTGTATGGTAAGGCATAAACACACAGTTACACAAATCCTGTCAGCTCCTCAGCTGAAACCCAGCAATTGCTCTTCAGTTGAGTATTTCAGTGAGGATTTGATTCTCTTAGTTGTGCTTTTATAAATACAAACTGTTTGCATCTAAGTTTATTTCTGATAAGTCATGTATCTGTCTTAGAAACTGTCTATGTATAATTTTAAAGAGGGCTTTCTTTCCATTGAGAGAGCCTAAGATATTGCAGGTAGCTTTTAAAAGCAAAAAGCATCATGCTTGTTCTGTGTGCTTCCTTCCACAGGGTGATGTCCCTTGGTGGTTCCTCTGATAGTAATCACATGCCTTTGTCCCTTGTTAAAGGTTTGAAAATTAGTTTGATTTTGATCTTGTTTAGTTTCTAAACTGGGAAACTGCTGTCAAAAAGGATTGGGAAATATCTAGAGGTACGATGTCCTAGAAGTCATGATTCTTGCTTTTTCAGATGGCTGCTTCATGTAGCAAAAGAGTTTTAAATAAAAGATTGTGTGGTCTTAACAAGTATAAGCTGAATCTTACCTGACAAGAAACTATGATGGGACTGGTGACTCTATGTTTGAGGCTGACAGCTCTGAAGCAGCCAGTCATGTCAGGCTGCAGTTTTTGGTGGTGGAGCCAGAAGTCTGAAAGCTGTGCAGTTCTGTCTATAGTGGGACTGTGGTTTCATGATACTTAGTGTGTTTTGAAGCCAAGAGATTTTGAGATGGGCTTCTGTGCACTTGGGCTGCAGGGTAGTTTGGCCATTTGGCCCACAGTCAACTATTGTAGAGATTCCTGAAGCTATTGAATGAACTGGTCGTTCACGTCCACTTTATTGCTGCTGTTGGCAGTAGTTTACTGGCAACTTCCCCAAATATCTACATCATTTTAGGGGGCAACTTGTTCAAGGAAAACTTTGATGTGATTTGGAATGAGGTCAGGTATAAAAACTAGAAATCTTACAAACTGCTCTGGAGCCAGTGCCTTTTAGAAGTGTTCTGTGTAATGATTTAAAATTTATGAAAGCAAGAGGATAAAAATAAACCAAACAGCATTTCCATGCTTGTTACCCTACTCGTTACTGTGATCATAAACAGCATGTACAACAAACAGGCTTTGCACCACAAACTTAATGCTTTTTTTCTGACTTTGAGGTAAAAAAAAAAAAAAAGGCATAGGTGGGAAGGAGGAGTAGCAGTAGGGGGTTAGAGTTGCAGCATGTAGACTTGTGGTATGCAATAGGTCTGGTGATGCTTACAGGCACTGTGTTCAGAACTGGCATTACATTTCAGGATAGAGGTCCTGTAGTCATGACAGTTACCTGAAATTATTGACTCAGTGTTCAGCAGCAGCCAGAAAAGCCTGCAGAGATGTTGGGCATCATCGGTAAGGACTTGAGTAGTGTCTGTCTTTCTCTTGTGTGAAGCTCTGGTGAACCTCTTGAATACTGGGTGCTATAGTCCATGTATGTGAGGGAGGAAATAGTGGTCAACAGGTCTGTATAGGGAATAGACAGCAGTCTGATCTCTAATTTCCTTAATCAAACAGCTGTATATACTGGTTGAATATGAGAGCAAGGTAGCAAAAAGGCTTAGGCTTTTTCCTGCTTTTTGTTGCCGCTGTTTGAGGCAGCACTGGGCTGAGATGACTGGGTATATTTCTTATGTTATTACATTAGTGTGCACTGGGACCAGAGAATCTCTCAGAGACTATAGCATCTAGTTCCATTTTAAACTCATTGTTTAAAATTGTCACTTAATTTTAGAAAGCTTTTGAATTTTTAATTTCTTAAACATCAATCAAAAACTAAGATTTTAAAGGAAATCTAGTGAAGTGAGTTGGAGAGAAAAACATGCTTAATTAACCAAATATTGCTTGTATGTATGTCATTGTTTTCAGACTATCTTAAATAAAAAATTACCATGTAGGTGTGTGTTTTCCTGCTTCTTTCTTTGATTCTCCAGTTTTATGCACAGTGGTGTTCTTTCATCTTCTCTCCTTTTAAATCTCAATGCTAGAAATAATAGGTAGTCTTCAAAATATCAATACCTGCATTTGACAGTAGAATACTGTGAAACTATATAGGATTTTTGTTACGAAAACTGTGCTTTGGTCATAGAGGAAACTTGAGGGTACAGAAGGAAAAAGATGTGCAGTATACTTTGCAACATTCTCATACTGTTATCCTGCAAAAGAAACCTGATAAAAAAGCACAGTTAAGGATATAGAGGTCAATACTTGCTGCTTGAACTTCTCCAGAATTGATGATGGATTTTTTTGTGTGTAGGGAAGCTGAGGAATGGGACCAAATAAACGGATGCTTAAAAAGGGGAATAAATTTGGTTAAAGGTGAAGAAAATTGTTTAGCTGATTAGAACTGACTTGAAGGGTGCTAAGATTGGAATCTTAATGTAGGCAGGCAGCATTTAGAGTTAATAAGTCACAAAAATACACTGATTGGGTTCTGTAACGCAATTCTTACCTTGTCTACTTTACTTCCATATGACATCCTATATTTGCAATGTTACAGGTGCTGCAAGGCATAGGCAAAGCATGTGGTTTCTTCTGAGGTAGAGAAAATGTTTCACCAAGGTAAACTTACGAGACTTTCCATTAAGTACTGTATTTAAGATGTATATGGTTTTCAGTATTTGCAGTGTGAAGCTTCTAATGGTTTGGGAAGAACAGAGCAGACAACAGCAAATGCAAAGTACTGCTCTTAAATTGATGGGTATATCCTTGAGAGTAATTGCAGAAAGAATTTAAAATACCTTCTCAGCCCTCTTTGAGATACTTTTTTCTTCACATCTCCAGTAAAAAATAGAATCTTTTTTACAAATTTCAGAACTTTCAGGTCCAGATTTTTGTTTAATATACTGTGTGCAAAATACAGATTAAATTTCAACCTGCCACCTATAACAACAGGATAAAGCAAGCTTGATAATGGTTGTGAAAGATTTTTCTGTAATGAAGCCATACTCCCGATGAATTAGTTATATTTATCTGAGAAACCTCATTTCTAAGGTGCTTGTGGGTAAGGTTCGTTAATATTGCTGAGCTATGAAAAAAGTTAGCTGTACTTTTGTTAGAATCCACAGAATGACCCTCAGTAAAGTGCCCTTGTTTTCAATTAGCTGTATAGGCATCCACCCTCAAAAATATGTTTTATAAAGTTCTTGTAAAATCCATTAATAGAAAGCCTTAATGTGTATGTTACCAAGGCTGATGTGGTAAAAATTAAAATAATTCAGTTTTTTTTTTTTAAAAAGGTATTTTTTTTATTTGACTAACATAAGTACAACCCCAACTAACTAATTTTTCCTTGAAAAATAATTGGTAATTGTATCAATTGCTCATGGTTTCCAAGGAAATACCTGACAGATTAAACCTTCTAAGTATTTTATATGTGCACGTATAAAATCTTGCAGCGGGACTTATTATAGCAGATTGTTATTCAGAGCACGAGTTAAAAAGACATTCTGAAATGTGTTAAATATTTCTGGGAGTGAATATTAATAATGAGTTTGGGGGAAAATCCCGACTTGTGCTTCTCTTCCAGCTGTGGTCACTTAAAGTAGCTTTCCAAAGGAACAGATTATCTCTGAATTGTTGCAGAGTTCTCCATCTTCATCTGATCATACTCATCATTATCTGATACATGTCTTCTGTACTGTTAAATCCAGTACTGCACGTGGAGGTGAACTCTTAGCCATGATGTGTCGATTAGGTGCGAGTGTCGATCTGCTCGAGGGTAGGAAGGCTCTGCAGGAGGATCTGGATAGGCTGCACCGATGGGCTGGGGTCAACTGCATGAAGTTTAACAAGGCTAAGTGCCGGGTCCTGCACCTGGGGCGTAATAATCCCAAGCAGAGCTACAGGCTGGGAGATGAGTGGTTGGAGAGCTGCCAGGCGGAGAAGGACCTGGGAGTGATAGTGGACAGTCGGCTGAATATGAGCCAGCAGTGTGCTCAGGTGGCCAAGAAGGCCAACGGCATCCTGGCTTGTATCAGAAATAGTGTGACCAGCAGGGCTAGGGAGGTGATCGTCCCCCTGTACTCGGCTCTGGTGAGGCCGCACCTCGAGTACTGTGTTCAGTTTTGGGCCCCTCGCTACAAGAAGGACATCGAGGTGCTTGAGCGGGTCCAAAGAAGGGCGACGAAGCTGGTGAGGGGCCTGGAGAACAAGTCCTACGAGGAGCGGCTGAGGGAGCTGGGCTTATTCAGCCTGGAGAAGAGGAGGCTCAGGGGCGACCTTATCGCTCTCTACAGATACCTTAAAGGAGGCTGTAGAGAGGTGGGGGTTGGCCTGTTCTCCCACGTGCCTGGTGACAGGACAAGGGGGAATGGGCTAAAGTTGCGCCAGGGGAGTTTTAGGTCAGATGTTAGGAAGAGCTTCTTTACTGAAAGGGTTGTGAGGCATTGGAACAGGCTGCCCAGGGAGGTGGTGGAGTCACCATCCCTGGAAGTCTTCAAAAGACGTTTAGATGTAGAGCTTAGGGATATGGTTTAGTGGGGACTGTTAGTGTTAGGTTAGAGGTTGGACTCGATGATCTTGAGGTCTCTTCCAACCTAGAAATTCTGTGATTCTGTGATTCTGTGTTTGTAACTCTGATTTTTCAGTTTTATCATCCTGTGACTGAATCAATTTTCTAACCTGTATCGTACTCTTGTTTGGCTTGAGAACAGTGGAGAGTAGACATCTGGGGAATAACTGAATAGAAGTATCACTGTTTAGTATTGTAATTGTGATGAGCTGATTTTTTGTCTTTGTTTAGGAGCTGAATGGTAATGAGTGGAAGATAGCTTGCATTTTTTTAATAGGAAAAATATTCTGTTTCAAGTAGAGATACTATAAATAAAGACTCTTGAAATAACTTAAATAACCACAGAAAAGCTGAATAATGTATTTATAAAAATGTAATTCTTAGAATCATAGGATATCCTGAGCTGGAAGGGACCCACAAGGATCATTGAGTCCAACTCCTGGCTCCACACAAGACCACCCAAAAATCAGACCCTGTGTCTGAGAGCATTGTCCTAATGCTTCCTGAACTCTGTCAGGCTCAGTGCTGTGACCACTGCCTTGGGGAGCCTGTGCCAGTGCCCAGCCACCCTCTGGGTGCAGAACCTTTCCCTAACCCCCAGCCTGACCCTCCCCTGTCCCAGCTCCATGCCATTCCCTCGGGTGCTGTCGCTGTCCCCAGAGAGCTGAGCTCAGCGCCTGCCCCTCTGCTCCCATCGTGAGGCAGCTGCAGGCCGCCATGAGGCCTCCCCTCAGCCTGCTCTGCTCTGGGCTGAGCAAACCAAGGGACCTCAGCTGCTCCTCAAACATTGCCCTCCAGATCCTTCACCATCTTTGTACCCCTCCTTTGGACAGTCGCTGACAGCTTTATATCCATCTTACATTGTGGTGCCCCAAACCCCATGCAGTACTTCCTTCCCTCAGCCAGCTAGCAGTGCTGTGTCTGATGCACCCCAGGACAGGGTTGACCCTTCTGGCTGCCAGGGCACACTGCTGGCTCATGTTCAACTTGCCAGTCAGAACTCCCAGATCCTTTTCCACAGGGCTCTTTCTTTAAATATATGTATTTAAAGTGATGGTAGTGTAAGCTCTTATATGCTGTTGTTCCACATAATCCTTCTGCAGACAAAATATGGGAGTCTATGGTGGAATTTTCTTGTTTCAAAATTTTCTCCCTTACCCAATTTCTCTCAAGAAAAGAAAATTCATGTCCAGGCAGCCTGCCGTTTGACTCCACATCACCATTCAGAAAAGTTACATGGGGGGAAAAGATTACTTCATTATTTCTCGTTAAATTTGTAGATGTATTTTATACTGCAATCTCTTAAAGATTCATGCAGTTTTGGTCTTACTCTTGGAATTTGCTTGCTAACCCCCACACACCTGATGCGTGTTGTTAGTTTTATAGTTAAAACAGCGTAGTCCTCCCTGGAGCTAGGAGGCCGTCTTTAATGTAGGTTGTCCTTACAAGCAGTGAATTCCCCCGATTTCTTTTTTTTTTTTTCTCCTTCCCCATTTTGCGCACGTGGCAGGAATTTCTAGCCTTGCATTTGACAAGGACTTGCAGGTAGAGATTAGAAATAAAAGAAAGGAAAAATAAGTGTGGAAGTAATTATGTAAGAGGTTGGGGAGACAAGTTGCAAGCATTTAAGTTGTGGCACTTACCTTTTTTTTTTTTTTTTTTCAGGCAATGAGGGTACAAAAATGTAATTCATAGGGAAAGTACTGGTGCATAACAATTGTACAATGGTAATTAACTTGCGCTGCTTGTTACTGCCAGAAGAATGAGATCCCATTTAGGGGTGTTTTGTTGGTAGAGATTCCAAAGTTTATGATGTGATTAGCAGTTCTAAGTATAGACCAGAGACCTCTCTATTTTCATGAAGAAAGCTGAAAGAAATGATAGCTATATCTATATCTGCCCTACTTTGATTCCTGCTGTTTGGTGTAAGGAAGTCCTTGATGGAAAGTGGGCTCCAGTTGGTCTGCAATTGAACTAGCAATTTGGAGTGATGCATCAGAATTGGGATCTGGCTAAAAAGCAATGTTAACAGAGGGGGTTTTTATATTTGTTATTGACCTGGTGCTTGAATAGATGTTCAGGTGAGATAACAGGAAAAAAGCAACTAAGTATGTGGGGGAAGGTACTGCTCAAGAAGGCATGGAGGTGGAGCACAGGGAAGAAGCTGGCCTTACTTTTTTGAGGTAGCCATTGGGTAGGTGAATAGTTGGGGAGAACTAGGGGGCTTGCTGGTCCTACTGAAGGAACTGGAGATGGAGGGTTGTTTTTCTTCTTTGTCGTCTTTACGAATGCTTATCTGTTTCTGCTGTCTTTCTGCACCTCCTAGACCCATGAAAAGAAACGCATGAAGTCCCTTGGCTTCTGTCTCAACAGGCACTTTAGCAACCTCTACTGGTCTCACATTGCAGCTTGGTGCTTCAAATTTGCTGTCGTTAGAGCGGTCTTATATGTGCGGATCTGTAATCTGCATCCTTAATGCAAGGAAGTGTGTTCTTGTTCTTGCATTCATAGCACCCTCTTAAATATTTACAGTCAGGTTCCCAGAATAAGCTTTTAAATTGATTATTTTTCCAGCATTTTTAGCTGTGTGAGTAACGCAATGTGATTCAGAGCAATTAGTCTTCTAAAAGAACTCAGTAAAACACAGATCCTATGTGATCAGATTAAAGCCATGGGATAGCATGAGCAATTTACTTGGTTGTAGCTGAAATATAAAGCCATACATATATCCCTTTCTGCTGTTTCTACTGATAATTTCTTGATTAGATTTTTCAGTTTACTTTTGAAATTTTGGCCCATTCAGATGGGCAATACCCAGTGTTGCTTATTCTTTAAATGTTGCTTAATCTTTAAATACTCAAATACTCAAATTATGCAGTAGGTTTTCCTGCAGGTAAGGATTGGAGTGGGACTTTAATGCTCATATGATGCAAGTGCACTTTTTGTATGTTAAACTGCCAGTGAAGCCATATGAGTTCCTTGTTGTCGCTGAAAATGAAGAAGAAAAAATGTTTTGTGAATGTATTAACTACAGGACTTTGAGTATATTCATCTGTGAATAGTGGGAGGGAGCTGATGCATTCATTTTCTTGTGTACTACAGCAAATATAATCATGTTCTACCATGTTGACAAATCTGATGCATGCATACAAAAAAATCTTAGTAATTTTAGTAAAATTATAGAGTAGGTGTTGATTCTAGCTGTTCCTGCACTATCTGTATGCAACTTCTTGGTGGTAAGCATCTGGGACTTAAAAGTATGATGATAAATAATACATCTCCCAAATACTATATCCTACCATCAAATAGTTGCATTTTGTAAACATTGAATGGTGTCTTTCGGTCATCTTACACCTCATGAAGGAAGTTTTCTTTAAAGGCAGCACTTCCTTGGAGTATAAGGTAATTGTTAAAGTATGTTCATAATGCTGTTTCTAAGCACTAAATGTGCAAATACTGGATGCTGGGCATTTTATCAAGACACCAGACACTGAAAAATGAGCTAGAATACAAGATAATTTGTTCTCTAGGTTTTGAAGGTTCTAGATAAAGAACAACAACAACAAAAAAAAAACATGAAAGCAGTTGATGCATGATTTTTTTTTCCATTCAATTTTTGTGGTAAGTGCTGGGAAAGTGTGTATTAATCTTATTGAAGACAGCAGAAAATGCTGTTTTGCCAATCTAATTCATCAGGCAAAAGATGGAAATTCTATAAATAGTAGGTAATTTTATTTATTACTTTACAGAAGGAATGAGGCAGTATATAAGTTACAGATAATGATGCAGTGTATTGTGATATGGGTTAGTTTTATGTAGGTTAGAGAAATTGTAGGGGAAAATGATGTTTTAGGAGGACGCATGTGAGGGTTTCTTCAGCTGTTTCTTCTGCAATTTAATGGATTACTCCATCAAGGAGTGATGGAAAAAATGGCACTTGGTATTGAACAAGCTAAATCAGTTTTCTTCTTGTGAACAAAATTCTGCACTGTTCTGGACTCGACGTGATTTTGCTAGCTTTGGCTTTTAATTAGAGAAGCACTGCAATGCAGTTACAGCTGTTTACAATGGAATTCTTCAGTTGCTTTTTGTTTCTCTCTGCAGAATAGTTTTTTTTCTTAACATTCCTTAAAGAAAGTATATCAATAGTGTTGCTTTTGTCACCGCTCAGAGCTGCTTACCACTCCAAGCCATTGAAGAAATAACATGAATGTCTCCGTGGGGCATTGATTCAGTCTATTATAAGCGGTGCGTACCAGGCTTTTCCCCAGCTGCATGAAGGGGAAGAAGAGAAAGGGAACTCGAGTACTCGGACTTGTGTAAGAAGACTGTTTCACGATTTCATTTTAACCACTGCAATTCTTAGTCCTTATTAACAATGTTAATGTAAATGTTGTGTTCAGTGTGTAGATTTGTTCTATGACATCAGATGGCAAAACTCTTCTCTGTTTAAAAAATAAAGAATACTAGTTTGGGTTTCAGATTAAATACTTACTGTTGTTCCTCTCTGCCCAGGATGAATTCTCTTTGTTGCATAAGTCAAGATTTGCTGTCTCAGTTCATTTCTTTTCAAATGTATAGTTACTTTTCAAATGTATAGTTTGAGTTCAGAATATTTTGATCTGCTTCTCCAGTGTTATGGCTTCTGAGGCCTCACAGGTGTGTCAAAATTCCAGTCTAAGGTATGAGCACTTATTTATATCCATGCTACCTTTAAGTTGTTGATTTTAAGGACTGGTGGCAGCTGCCATAGGGTGCCTTGTGTAGTAGCAGTCTCCGGAAGCGTTTCTTTATGGCTCTGAGGTGGCACTCTTGGGTTACACAGAGTAAATTTGTGCAGGATTAGTGCAGGTGCGTCTGTCCTAGATGAACTGTAGCCATGCTGTGGCTGGTAACATTGAAAGTGTGCTTCTGCTTCTAGTTGACTTGTGTAGGACCAAGAACCCCAGAACCACCTTGCACACTCTTTTCCCACATCTTCATATTGATCGTCTCTGTCCACATAGGTGTTTTAATTGTACAGGTCTGATTGGAACCAGATCCTGAAGAGTTGTGCTGCTCCATTAATGAAGTGCATGAAGAGAAGGGAAGCTGAACTTGCATAGTCAGATAAACAGAATGTGTGTTCCGGGGAGGAATTGCATAATCTGAGTTTCCAGTTCTCACAGTCTTGGTTGATACTTACCGTGTGTTAAGGCCTTTTGAAGTTGTATTGCTTTTAGTAGTAGGATATTGCATTGTTACGTACACTAAAAACTGTGGGTAGGATTGTGGTCTCTGTTTTCTCAAAGCATCACTGAGTATTCCAACAAAAATTCCTGTTCTTTCCCGTACTTTTAATTAAATATGTATTGTGACTGTATCATAGAGGATGGGATTTATTGGGCCGAAATAATGAGCAGATGTTTCCTGGAATATTCGTAGGACCTTCAGTCTTTGCTATTTTATTAGCTAATGAGTTGTTTTCCAAGTGTAGTGCATGTAGACAGTCCTCAGAGTAACATACATTTTGATGGTTTTTTTCTTCCCCAGAGCTATTCTTGAATTGTTGGCAGAAAGTTGAAGGGTAACGCGTTGCTGTTTCAGACGGCGTTCAGCTATTATTGGAAGTGTTCTGGTGCAGGCCAATTACCAGTTGACTGGTAACTTTACCAGTTCGGACCAGAGAAGGCAGAAGAGTTGAAGAGGTCTTATATAGGAGTGATTCAGGCCTTCTGTCCTGGAAGGGCTTTATGCCTGTCTTGTGATCCCTGCTGGAAATCATGTGCTTCCTGCTTCATCATCAGTTCTTTGCACGTTTTTCTCTACCTTTCCAGTCTTCAGAAGAGCCGTGGCATTGCAACACATTACGCTTAATGTGGTGATAGCGTTAATGCACTAGAAAATGAGAAAACTAGGGTGAATGCTTCACAGTTAACTCGCTTTTATGGCCTAGAGGTACAGGAAAACAAGCATGTAGGCATATTACAAAGGGAGCATGGCAGTGGGATTGCTGGGAAGAGCTTGGGCTGCTGGATTCGTGTGCAGCTCCTGTAGCCAGCAGCTGTGCGCTTTAGCAGGTCAGTTAGAGCTTCCTTGGACAGGTAGAAAAAATCATTTCCAGGGATGGAGAGAGGGAAGGGATATGAAGAGAGAAGCTCCACGGGGGGGTGAGGAGTGTCTGTTATGTTTGGGGCTCCAGTCACATGCATCAACTTTTTCCATAGCTACTAGTCTTCAGAACTGGAAATGCTGTTTGTCTGTTTTTTTCACTGGGCTCAGCAAGACCTCAAAATACTGATACTGCTTCAAGAAAAACAATAAAAGCTGGTTTAGGTCCATATTCAGGTTCAACTCATGGGTTGCTTTTGTAGAGGAAGATAGTTTCAGTGAATATACAGGGTAGACTGGTGTTTATTTTATGGTATTTTAAATCTCAAAGGAATTAATTTGTCTTTGTCTCAAAAGATAGATATTGAGCGAGTGCATTGCAGCAGGAGAAGGTCCTTGTTACATTTGGAGTTCACAGGCAATGACTAAAAGTAAAAGAAAATAAAAAATAAAACTACACCTAACTTAAGCATAAAAGAAACTTGTGCTGTGTTGAATGTTAGCCTGATAATCTCTAGTGAAGAAAGAGCAGAGTGAAAGCCAAATGAGGACAAAATATGAGAGGAAGTAATTGGTCTAAAGTAGTATCTGGGGAAATTGTTAGAGATAAGAATCTGTACCCATATTGTTAAAGAGACACTGTACAAAAGGGCATGCATCCAGACAGCGTTCAGGGCACAAAAATAAGGTACTCAAGGGAGCAAAACAAGTTAATAATCTGTCACACAAACAGTTTTATTTGTTATCCTTGTTTTTACAAAAAAAAAAAAAATAGTTCATCCCCTATTCTTTACCTCCCTTAAAAAAAAAATAAATAAATAAATAAATAAATCAGTTTTTTTAGTGTGGGCTTTGCTTTCTGAGAACCTTTTTCTTTTAATTTGAGCACATCTTAAAGCACATCTTAAATTACTTCTTTAGCCATGTGTGAGGTACTTAACAAAAACAAGAGTCTGTTAAGGAAGAGGCAACAATTCAAGTGTTTCCAAACCAATTTAATTTTTAGAGTACTTCTCCTGGACTAAAGGTGTTGCTTGCAGCAGTGTACATCTTGCAGAGGAAGAGAGCTGGTGTAGTGCTCAGTGAAGGCTGTGTGTGTAAGTTGGCAGTGGTGGAGTAGTGGTGCCTGGTGGGTGTGAGGCAAGATATGAGGGAAGAAAAAGAGAAAGAAAAGCAGGAAGAAAAGGGAAGGGAAAAGTGAATGCGTTGATAGAAATCTTTGAAGATTGGTGAACTTAAGAGGCAAATGAATGTTTGTTGTGGTTTAACCCAGCAGGCAGCTCAGCACCACACAGCTGTTTGCTTAGTCCCCCTGCAGTGGGATGGGGGAAAGAACTGGGGGTGGAGAATAGAACTTGTGAGTTAAGGACAGTTTATTAAGACAGAAAAGGAAGGGACCATACACAAAGCAAATGATGCACAAAGCCATTGCTCCGCACCCAGTGACCAATGCCCAACCAGACCAGGGGCTGCACACACCCTCAGGCAGCTTCCCCAGTTTGATTGCTCAGCATGATGCCCCCTTGGCATGGGACATCCCTCTGGCCAGTTTCGGTCAGCTGTCCTGGCCATGTCCCCTCCCAGCTCCTGGTGCACACGCAGTCTCCTCGCTGGCAGGGCAGTGCCAGGAGCAGAAGAGTCCTTGGCTCTGTGTGCAGAGTCCTTCTCTGCAACAGCTGAAACATCCGTGTGTTGTCAGCGTTATTCTCATCTGAAATCCAAAACACTGCACTGTGCCAGCTACTATTAAAAAAATTAACTCTATCCCAGCCCAAACCAGGACGATGTTGGAGTTGACTACTTTATATAAACTAATATTACAAATAAACATGACCATTTAAAAAAAAGCATTTCATTGCTTAATGCACAAGGGCATTCTTCCAAACTTAATTGCTAGAGACTGTTCTTAGTATTAACATGCGGATATCATAAGTTCAAGACAGATACTTTGTATAAATGTGTTGATTGGCTGATTGTGATATAAGATTGTGATATAATCTTCATAATTTCTTTTTAAAAAACCAATTAGTTGAAGAAACGTAAGTTGTTACAGGGTTATTTTCTTGCAGTCCTAATCTCAGAGGAATATTGGGTAAAAAGAGAATAGGATATTGCTAATTTTGAAATTTACAGAAAACTGAGCTTCTAGCCACAATTTTCTGGTAATGAACAGTAATGGTGAAGATAAAGGTAACTGTAAGTACGCTCAAGCTGAATTAAGACTTTCTCCCTTTTTTGGTGTAAACTTCTTTGCTTCTATTCATGTTTTAAATAAGTAAATGCTGACCTTATTTTAATATTTTGATTAATCAAGCATCTCTTATTCCTAATACATTTTTATAAGGTCAACATTTTTAAAAAAAAAAAGGAAGCTGATCAAGAGATGGACCTATAAATGAGCAATTTGTAAGATTTTTAGTGTCTGAAGGACAATTTGTTAGCCAGAGATGTGGTGTGGGAGAACACTGACATAAAATACAGACTTATATTTAATAATTCGGAAGGAATTTTTGTGCGTTTCTTTTTTTGGTGTTTTTTTATATCAAAAGTGCGTGCTTTCAGTTCTTTAATTTTTTCCTTCCTCTTTCAGAAAATGCTGGGACAGAAGAGATGAGTACTCCCTTTACTAAGGCCTAAAACTGCCTGTTGAAAAACAATCCTGACCAGGCAATATACGAATGGCCCAAGGAAGCCAGCAAATTGATATTCAGGTTTTACATGACCTGCGACAGAAGTTTCCTGAGGTACCTGAAGGTGTTGTATCCAGATGCATGTTACAGGTCAGTGTTCCGTTAAAGACTGTATGAGTAAGTGATGGTACTTTAAATATTAACTAATCATGTGTGGGTGTCTGCATTGAAAGCAGTTTTTTTCATTCTATTGGTCTCTTTGAATGAGACAAATATACACAGCCAATTTATTTATTTTGCATAGTGAGCTAAATGTTAAATTGGCCACTCTTCTTCCATGTCTAGTCAGGGGTGGCCCAAGGTAAACCAAAGCAGCGAGTGCATGGAGACTACCATCTTTCCAATCAGTATGCTCCTGCCTTTTGGCCATCTCAAGAGCCAAAGCTGATTGTGGCAGAAAGAGAGATGCAAAACCAACTTGATACCAGAGGGGTAATTTAAAGCAGTGCTGCACAAAGGCAGTGTTGCATATACCTGTATTTTATATCACTTCTGCTGTATAACATCACATGAGTTACTTTGGAAGATGACTCAATAAGCCTGACCAAAACCTGAGGAAGCAGGACACAGGGACACCTGAATGCCCAGAGCTAACAAATGCTGATAGGCTTAACTGTTTTGCTTAAATGTGTTTGCTTTGCATTTCTGGTTATCCCAAAGTACCCATGCTGATGGGATTTTGTCATTATCTAAAGTATTCAGCCTTTGAGTACTCTGGATAATAGAGAATTGTGTGCATACTCATAATGATCAACAGTATAAACAACTTGACTGGGAGAAAGATGGCCATGAGTTCTCAGCAGCTGGTTGTCTCTGGACTATGGCTATGACATCTGTGGCTATGATACAATTATGATATAAAGAATGCTGGTTGTCTTACTTTTATATGTATTTTAATATGTAAAATACATATATGTATACACTTCATATGTAAGTATCTATAGTCACGCATACAAGCATACAAATGCAGTGCTGTGCCTGTTTGTACTGTTGGGGGTAGAAGTGTGACTGTGTCCATTGAATGTATTTTCATGACCTCATCATAACTCTGTTTGAAATAGAGTAAGAACTTGTGAAAACTGCAGTTCTTGAGAGAATCTTTTTTGATTTGTAAGAGGGCTTGTGAGGTTTCAGGCTTGCCCTAACCTTTTCTCTTTCATTATTTAGCTGAAGGGGATATTGAACCAGACTATAGATAGCCTGTATTTGTTCTCAGGATAGTACCTCACCATTTTTATATTAGCTCTCTGTAGGACTCATCTAATTTTTATACTACAAGTTTTTTATTCAAACAAGAGAGTTGCTTGTTGAGCAAGGTAATGGAGTAGACAATGAATGCAACAATTTTCACCTTTTGGGTGTAATTCTTGATTCTTTAAAAGCTAGTGTATGGCTCTTCAGAGACTCAATCTTCATAACACTGGATAGTGATTTTTTTTTAATATAAAAATGAGCCTTAAAAATCATATATGGTGATTAATGTTCCATATGTGCAATACTATTACACTTATTCAATACACTGGAAAGTTACTTTTTTTGTTAATAGTTGTTTATGCAAGAGCTGAGAGTTTCTAAGACTCACCAACAATTCTCTCAGGTTGGTGCTTCTTTGAAATTCATGAGCTCTGATTTCTTTGAGTCATCTTCTAGTTATGCTACTCTAAGATAGCCCTCTAAAAATAAAACAACCTTTTCAATCTGAGAAACTTTGTACTTGAGGTGGTGGTAAAGATTGGAAAGCAGAGTTTGAGGGTACTTTTACATGTATTTGCAATACTTCTGGAACGGTGTCTGCATCCCATGTTCTGCCTTCTAGTAGCTGAGCATGGTGAAAGGAATTTCTGATAAATGTGGTAACGGAAATATGTAGTATAGTAAGTACATTATCGGCTATAAGAAATGCTGCGATTTGCCTTGCCCCCCAGTACCTGATGTATCAAAGAGAAGCTATTTTTAAACCAGGGTGTATTTCACTGGAGAGAACCCAAAAGAGGCGAAGCAGTTACACAGTTCGAAGTGACAAGAGGATTTTATTACAATAAAAGCTTATTCAGAGGACTATGAACTGTGCAGGAATACTGTACAGATACCTCTATGCCCTCTATTAAAATAGCCAAGCAATATCATATCCTGAAACCAGGGGACCAACCAAAATCTAATAGGTGAAATGTAAACCTGTGTAATGTAGGAAGTTGACAATCTTGCTGCTTTCTTGGGCCGACTGCATTGAGTGTTCCAGAAAAGTTTTGTAACCCTCTATTCTTCCCAGCAAGCTTCCTGCATTCAACTGTTCCCTTCTCCTCACTTAAAGGAGTTGCTGCGACTTCCCCTCTCCGTGGACATTGTCCCCTTTTGTTCTGTTGTCCAGGGCATTTTATAGCCACCTGCTCCTCAAGTCTACATCCTCTCCTTGCTTCCTCATTTCCCTCCAACATTCTTATTCTTTCTTTTTTTTTCTTTCTCTTTCAGGGTGCCAACATTTTAAACTCAGTTGGGACATGGGCAGAGCTAAGATGAGGGGTATTGTTTTGCTGGAATATGCTCAATTCTGCCATCAACCGGTTCTCTGATCTGTAAAGAGCTAGAAGCGGTTGAAACTCTGCCTCTGCCAGCCAGAAGATGACAGGGGTTCCATGTGCCCCCGTTTTCCCCTTGAGTTCTCCAATTTGCTCATTGACGCCACTGAAATTTTGGAATTGATTGGATGCAGTCTCAAAAAAAAAAAAAAAAAAAGAAAACAAAAATTGTCCAAAGAAATGCATTCAAGTTGAATGTAAGGGCCTTGCAAGCCTGGCCTGTTCCTTTTTGGTTTGGTATTTTTGGCCTTTCTGTTAATAATTTTAATTCACTTAAGTTCATGCAAAATCTGCCTTTAAGATTTCTAGCTTGTTTTTCTGTGGCATCCTATCTTTGTCCCTTTTCTGGCTCCCTTTTGTTCTTTGCAATGAGTACAAGGCTATTGTTGTTATAGTTTCTTACCCACTGTTCTGTCTTAGTGTGATTCCTTTCTTCACTACTAACTTCATTTCATTACTTTGTCCTTACTCCAAGCTAGAGCCATTATACATAAAATCATTTGGCCCATTTTAATCACTCTCAAGACACTTCTGCAACAATTCTTTTATTTGACTGGCTAGTTAGACAGCCTTTAGGGAATCACGTTTTTTTCCTTTTTTAAAGGTGTCTTTTTGATGTTGCTTGGTTTTGGTGTTTTTTCTTTAAGAATTCAGAACTGCATCTGGCCTGTATCAACACATAGTTTTGGTTTTGTGGGTGGAGTTTAGGCTTGTCCTCCCACTTCTGTTATGTCCTTTCATTTTTTTTCTTTTTTTCAGATAGAGACAGTCTTGCTGTGTCTGCACATCTCTCTGAGCTCTTATCTCTTAAGGATGAGAGCTACTATGTGCTAGTTTAACAAAAATAACTGTTTGCAGAGCATGGTATATGAATTGCTTTCTTGCTTGTGTATTCTTTAACTAATTGATAATGTTTCTACTTGGCATGTGCATTTTTTCTTCCTTAATCATTTGTATTCTTTCTGGTAACTAGTGTTCTGTGTGTTTGGATAAATTTGACACCTATTTAATTTTAATAACACCTGGGCCTTAACAGGTGCTCTTCAAGTATTAACCTTTATTTTTTCAGGTGGGGGGCAAGGGGAGGGCACGGGGGGTGGTGTAAGAAAACGTAATATGGACAGAGCACAGTGTTCTGAAGTTATGCCACCAATGCATGTTCACTCTTCTAAAAGCCCTTATGTGGGGAAACTGTTGTAGAGATATGAATTCAATATTATTGAATTTGTGGAAATACAGAAGCAGGATTAACTCTTAATTTGCTTCTGAACTGTTCTTTAAAAGCAAAATAACCAGATTGTGGGTTTTGTTCCAGGTCATCCTATTACTAGTTTTATAAAGTAACTTTATACAAATAGAAGTACTTAATTTTTTTGTAAACAGTAGCTTAAAATATAAATGTCCCCTGGGTTTTCATTAATAGTTTCATCTTGCAAAAGGGTAATCATGTGCTGTATGTGCATAAATTGAATTTTTATGTTGCTTCTGAAGTCATATACTCCTGTACAACTTCTTTGGTCTGCATGTTTCTTCTCTGCATATGAATCACTTTTCATTTTCAGCAGGAGGTAGTGCATAACTGGTACTGAAGTTTTTGCAAGAATGTTTAAAATAATTGTGTATTTTTATTTTGGTTTTAAGTTATTTACCAGAAACATACAGATACACAGGTATTGTGAATTGCCTTCTGTCACTTTCTTCTCAAGCCGGAGGCTTGTCCTTGCTGCATATTGTGCTGAAATTGGGAAGGAATATCAAAAGTATTCATCCAAGATGTATCATGTTAGCTTGTCAAGATGTAAGTTGTCAGTGTCAGTGCTTCAGCAGCAATGCAGACCTCTGCCCTTGATGCCAGTGATGGAGTTGCTGTTCTCAAACTAGTAAGCTTTACATGCAGATCCCCTTGTGCATGTGTAGTAGGGATGCTGGCCAACTACCTAAAGCTTTCCATATGATGCTACATTGTTAACTTTTCAGTGATGATTTCATGCATATATTTATATATATCCAACCATTATGGTATTTTATCAGTAATGTTAAACTTTCATCTGTCTCTTATAGAATAACAATAATTTGGATGCCTGTTGTGCAGTTCTGTCTCAGGAGAGCACAAAGTATCTCTACGGTGAAGGAGACCTAAGTTTTTCGGATGATTCTGGGATTCCTGGACTACGAAATCACATGACTTCTCTTAATTTGGATTTGCAGTCACAGAATGTGTATCACCATGTAAGAGACGGAAGTAGAATGAATGGAAGTAGGACTCTAGCTCACAGTGTTAGCGATGGACACCTTCAAACCAGTCAGCCCAGCAATGAACTGTTTCAGCAGGAACCACAGACAGCACCTGCGCAGGTTCCACAAGGATTTAATGTCTTTGGAATGGCTAATACAGTTAGTGCTTCTAATCCAGGGCAACACCTTGGATTTCACCTAGGCAGCAAAGGAGTATCTAACTTGTCTCAACAAACACCCAGATTCAACCCCATTATGGTAACTTTAGCCCCAAACATTCAGCCTGGCCGCAATACCCCTACGTCTTTGCACATACATGGTGTACCTCCTCCTGTCCTTAACAGTCCACAGGGAAATTCTATCTATATTAGGCCTTATATCACAGCTCCTAGTGGTACAACTCGACAGACGCAGCAGCAGCCAGGCTGGGCATCTCAGTTTAATCCTATGCACCCTCAGCAAGTCTACCAGCCTTCGCAGCCGAGTCCTTGGACTACTCTTCCTACATCCAGTTCTACGCAACATACCTCATCGCAACACTCAACGCAGCCAAACCAGCAAGGCCACCAGACTTCTCATGTCTATATGCCTATCAGTTCTCCTACTACTCCACAAGCACCTATGATTCATTCGTCTGGTAGCTCACAATCCTCTGCTCATAGCCAATACAACATTCAGAATATATCCACAGGACCTCGCAAAAACCAAATTGAAATCAAACTTGAACCACCACAAAGAAACAGTTCCTCTAAGTTGCGCTCAACTGGCCCTCGCACCTCCACTACTCCCTCTTCCCTCAACAGCCAGACATTAAGTAGAAGTCAGCCCACTGTTTACATATCGGCCAGTCCTCCAAATACTGATGAAGTGATCACACGTGGTCAGCCTAAGGTCTACATTTCAGCAAATGCCACAGCAGGAGATGATCAAGTTGTACGGAACCAGCCCACGCTTTTTATATCGACAAATCCTGGAGTATCTACCACTTCTAGGAATATGTCTGGTCAAGTAAGCATGGGTCCTGCATTTATTCATCACCATCCACCCAAGAGTCGAGCAGTGGGCAACAGCACCACTGCAACCTCTCCTCGAGTGGTGGTTACGCAGCCTAACACAAAATATACTTTTAAAATTACAGTTTCTCCAAATAAGCCCCCTGCAGTTTCCCCAGGGGTAGTCTCCCCAACCTTTGAACCTACAAACCTTCTAAACCTTCCCGATCACTATGTTGAACCAGAGGGTATCCAGCATCTTACTGACCCTGTTTTAGCACATGTGGATAGGATCAGTGATGCACGGAAATTGAGTATGGGATCTGATGATGCTGCCTACACACAAGGTAATATTCTTAATGTAAATAGTAGAGATTTCAACCAGATTGTCAATTCAGTTTGTCGATTACAGAACACGAAGCAGTTGATAAACACTTGTGATGTTAATGTTATCTTCAATTTTAGCATTCTTGAGCGTTTCCTAAATAAATAAAAGGTCTATAAGCAAGTTGATCTCTTTTTATGGCAAAGACATGCAACTGAATATTTGGAGGTAACTCTTCTGTTTGGCTTAAGTAGATATGTTATCTGTTTAATGAAGTGGAGTCATAGTGTCTTTGTTTCTTTGTTGTTCTGAAGGAAGTGTCTAAGCTTGTTCAATTTGTCCTGATGATCTAAAGTTACAACTCTACCGGCAGTTTTTTGGATCAGTTCAGTTACTGTTTCCATTGGATTAAAAATTCCAATTTTTTGTGAATGTTATTTAAAAATCCAGAAAAGCAGACTTCAAAAGCAATTAGCAGGACCTAATGTGTGCCCAGCAATAAAATACTTAAAGCCTTGATACTTCTGTTACATTGTAAACTGAGATGGAGCACCACACCAAAGAAAGCTATTTGAAAGGATCAGTGGTGTAAAAGGGGAGTAAAACGTAATGTGATACAGCAACCCAATCTGATAATCGTTTTCTTCTAATATTTTTTACATGCTTTTCTTACCATCTTGATAGTTTATTAAGCTACTGTGGGCCTTTTGGATGAAGACCTTTAATGAGTTTTAGGATATTTATGCACTATTCAGAATGGATTGTCAAAATCATTTCTCAACTTGTTGGTTCTTTTTGGACTCAGCAAATAATTTGGCATTAAAAAACTGTTCTGTTCCATGACTACCCTAAATACGCTTCAGATTAGTCTTTGTGTAAGTACAGTGATGAGGACACTAAGGCTGTTGCACATCTGGAGTACTGTAGTAATGAAGAGAATTTAAAGTGATTTTAGCTTATGCACTACTTCTGGAGGCAATTATATTGTTAGTGAGAGAATAGCCCATCCTAACTCAAGTATCTAAAGGTTAGGTGTCAAAACTAAGTCATCCTAGGCAATGTTTTACAATGTGCGAAGAATTAAAGGACTTAGGAATGGGGTTCATATGTAGGTAAGTGAAACAAATGCCCTCTAGAAGTATTCCCCTTTCCTTACTCTTTCCTTTCTACTTTAGTTCTAGGTAACTTAAGATACCCAGAAATGAAGCAAGAGGAATGTCATCCTTATTACTGTGAACACTCTTACCTCCCGGGCACTCTGCATTTTAGGTGTCTGTTGGGGAAGGGTGTCCTCTCTTCTGTTCCCCTTTTCTGACTGGGGGACTGACTTGTGCCAGGTCCAGCTCTTCATCTCTTGTTCCCCCAGTAGCAATGGCTGCTCTAGACAGGCTTGCTGCTGTCTCTACAAGCAGTGGGTAGCAGCATCCACTTTAGCAAGCTGAGGCAAGTTTGTGAAGCCCAATTCTGCCATGCAGCCTTGTGTTCAAAAGTTTTGACTGGCTAATACAGGGCCCAATTGTTCCTGAAGCCAGGGCGTAGACAGTTTTTAGTAGTGTGGATGCGTGATGTGAGCTGGTGTAGCTTTTGTCTCAGTGCTGACATTGGAGAAATACCTTCCTTTTGTGTCCTTCACTAGTTTGTGTAAAGCACGCTCATGTTTCCCAAGCTCAGAAGTGCTTGGGACTTCTGGCATATGTAGCTCTGTTCTTGCTGTAACAAGTGCAGTATTTTTTATTTTTGTTATGATTTAATATTTTGAAAGTTGAGATGTTTATGACCGACTTACTGGTATGACTGTGATATCTGGAAATCCTAATTATTGCTTCTAGAGCTGGATCTTTTTCTTGGAGGTGGTTGGCTTTGTTTTTGTATTTTTTGTATATACTAAATGTGATTTGAGTTACTCGGTGCTTTCCATTGTGAGGCCATGTTCTAAGCTACATGTAGTTCAGCAAGGCTGCACAGAATCCATCCATACCAGGTGCTTGTCTCACTTTAATTTTAGCCAAAACAGATGAGTAGTTTCTCTGGCTCTGATTAGAGAAAAATGTATTTTCATCAACTTTTCCGTTTCTGCCCAGAATGCTTCGTATCTTGGCAGGGAGAACTAAAACTGTCTGGGGGTAGAAGAAATGTGGAAAGTAGAGTTGATTTGGTGTCAAAGGATATCTCTTTCACTTTGTTCCAGTGAAATACATTCATAAGCATGGTCCAGCCCGGGAGAACAGAAGGTGTTGGACCCATCTGCAAGCACTGCCTGGAACTGTAGTTGCTTTGGTGAGAAGCAGAGGGGGCTGATGGCAGGAATTCTCCTTTCTTTATTCCATCATCTTGGTTTCTGTTCAGACAGAAGTACGGCCATGACTAGAATGCCTGAACATGAGGATTTGAGCTTGTTATCAAAAGGACAGGGTGAAACAGTCATCTGAAAGAAAGGTGAATAGTGTGGGATAAGGATTTCAGGTAGGAGTAACAGGATAAATAGACCTCAAGTCTCACCAGCCAAGAGCAGAATGGCCTCTGGCCACTAGAGAGTACTGGGCTCGCTCAGAGCCTGGAGAAGGTCACGAACACAGTTCTTCTGCCGGCGTATAGCCATGCAGCTCTCTGGTAAAGCATAGGGCTTGTCTGCCTGGGAGTTCATCCATAACTACCAGTTAACTTGCTCTGATGTCCCACAAGAAAGTCAGTGCAGTTCTCCATGGTGGAGTTTATCTTTCCAGATTTCTCTTTAGGGAGGATTTTAAAAAGGCCAACACAGAAGGTGCAGTCCTGTATTCATACAAGTTAGAAAATCGTGAGTCCAAAGATAAATGAAGACATTGCAGAACCGAAGTTGCCCAAGGGACTTAATTTCCATTTTAATATTGTGTAGGCACTGCAGGCTTTTCACAATTGCATTTCTGGTTTTCTGCCATGGCTTCCTCTGCTGTTCTCTCCCTTAAGTCTCAGTGGGTAGCAGAAGGCTGTCACAGATTTTTGTTGAGCAGAGTGCCAGAAATGGAGGCTCTATGATGTGAAAACAAGTAGGGTAATGCTCAGATACTAATGCAATTAAGACATTGCATGTTACCCTGGAATATTAGGTTATCTCTCTGCAATTGACTTTGATGCCAAGGAAATCACTGTCAGCAGACTCTTCAGAAGCAGTTGCTAATTGTACGTTCCTTGTTTTCTGGAATTCCAGTCTGAGATCCTGGGGACTTGCTCATGGAAACGTTGACAGCACCCATCCACTAGCGAAGTCAGTAAGAATTAATAATGTTAGAAAAATCATACTAGAAGCATGCTGAAAAGGACAGCCAGAAGAGGATAAACTTTTATGCTGATCTATTTAGTATGAGTTTCCTGTATATACAAGAGTATCAATTCCATTACTTAGGAGATTTCAGTGTGTAATACAACTTTACTAATATACTTAACAGAGATTTCAGTATGTTATACAAGTGCCTTACAGATGACAAACAGTGATACTCATAGAAACTTAAAAGTCAGAGCTCGGAAATGCGTATGCATGCAGTCATATGTTGAACAGAGAGGCTAACCAATTATTTAGTAATTGCTCATTCTCTGTAGAGCTTTCAGCCTCTGTAATGGGCAAGCAACTGCTATCAAGAAAAGAAATTATATAATAATTTGTAGCTTTATATTGTCATACTGGAAAGTTTAATTAAGTCCCATAGTTCAATACTGTTTGGCTTTTAACTAAATGACACTTCCATATTTTTTTCTTTAACTTCAGGAGGGGTTGGTATACATAGTTACAGACTTAATCACCTGTACCAGGTGTATAGGTATTTATGTGGATGTACATTTACTTAGCAACTCTTGCCTCCGTGTTTTTTATGTAAATATATTAATTGCAAAACTAGTTTAGTAGCTCAACATTTTGCACAATTCTCACTTCTTGCTTATTGGAGCTTTTTAAAGTTTTCAAAAAAAAAAAAAGGCTGCAGGAAATTTCTTAAAGCAGTAAGCAGTCCTTACAGTTTCTCTTAAAAAAGAGAGATTTGAGATACAGCTGTGCCCCATGCTCTGAGTCCTTAAGTTCATTGCATCATGTGACACATGAAAACCTACAGCATTATATTTGGCTCTGCATATCAGGCATATGCACCCGCAGTGGACCTCTCGTTCAAAGCATTAAAAAGTTGAAAGGGCTTTAGAGGATAACAAAAATCAGTATGAAGTGTTGAAATTGCATGTTAAATAAGGGAAATTTGTGGAGCTTCAGGTACAGATTTTGAAAGTATGCATGAAAAGAGGTCTGTCCTCAAGAATTTGACGAACCTATTGCCGCAGAGGAGTTACATTAGCAGAATTCTCCTTTCCTCCACACTGTAACAACTAAGAAATTGAGAATGAAAATTCTTAGGTCTATAGAGTAGGGTGGAATCATTGTGTCCCTATATTAGCTTTTTTCTTAGATACACTTAAAATAACAAAAGACTATCTAAAGCAGTAATTGTTTAAAATTCACATTCACAGATGCTTTGGGAAAACAATTGTGTACGTTTTCAAACACATTGTATTCAATACCTGTTAAAAGGGTCTCTGGTGAAGGAGCGAAGATCTTTTGTCTTCCCAAGTTGCATGCTTCCTATAATTAAAATGGTTTGCAGCTGTACTGTGGGAAGTGCCACTGTTTCCTTTGACATTGATGTGCATGTTGTCAGAGAATGGAAGTGCACCGTTTGTGCCAATCTGCTCCATGTATAATGCAAAGCTGAAATAACTGAGGGTGCACAGTACCCTGTTCCCACATAATGAGAACATGAAACATGGCCATGAAATCAGTTCAAATTGTGGTACGCTAACAGTGAGTTAAGGAGGCAGACTTGGTAGTTCTTGTGCCACGGTGACTACAGTAAGTAGCTTCTTATTAAGGATGTCTGAATATGTAAGTGCAAGCATGAGCCTTTCTGTTTTGTACTTCAAGTTAGCCTATAGAGAATAAACTGGGATGTGCCTGTGCTGCCTGCACAGCTGTAATCCTATCCCTGCAAGTAACACAGGATTATCAAAAAAAAGACTAACACATTTCTCCACTAGACCTAGTACCTGAATTTCCTTTAATTCAGGTAATTTCCTTTAATGCCCTTTGCAGTTTTGTCAACAATTTCGGTAGCTCTGATCAACACTAGGGGGAGCTGATTACTTATGTTGCTGTTCTTCATTAATAAGTATTGGTGGGGGGTATTTGTCACCCCATTATTTTTCTACAGCTGCCAAATGAGTATTTATGCAAAATTGCTAAATTCTGTATGAAAACCACCACTTGAACTAATGTCTTTTCAGTTCCTTATCCAAGTTATTCTTAATAGAAGTTTAGCATAGCAATAGTAAATGATTATTTTTTGTTAATCATTATAGTAATTTTGTAATGTGCATTTAAAACAAAATGTTTGGGGATTTAAAACAGTAAAATAGTCGCAAAGTAGCCAGGAGAAAAAAATTGAATAGCGTCTGGAAAGTGATGTGAAAACGAAAATGCTGTGGGCATCCATCAGTGCTTTCTGTACCCTGTGCAATTCCATAATGACAACTGAATTTGTAAACCACAGATGTTGGGGAATATCAAAATGAGTTGTTTGCTTGCCCTTTAGGAGCACAGCTAGGGGGGAAAAAAAAGTATTCCAAAGACGCAGTCTTATTCAAAGCCTTGCTCTTGAATCCATGCCACGCCGTGTGTCCTGGAGATACTCTGATAGCACTCTTTCTCGCCTTCCACGTGCAGAACAATCGCTGCCAACCGACAGCCTGCATCTGTAGTTCTGGCAGGTCTGAAGAGTTCTGGGCCTGCTTGGTAGAGTGCAGCTGTGCTGCTGCGGGTCACATCCCAATAACCTGGCCTTTGAGGATTTGGTTCAGCAGTAATACCGAAGCAATGGAAGCAGAAGGGTCTTGTCTAAAAGTGGAAAATAAGTCTAGGAGGAAAAAGGCTTTGTGATCTCCCTGCAAGAGTAGGGTAGGGGCAAGGCAGTCTTTGATTTCCTTTCTGTATCATTGCAGCTACACTTCTGGCTCCTGGAGTTTATCAACAGAACAAAGTTCTTTTCCTCAGTTGTTTCTAAAGTCTGAGAGGGGAGGCTGTATTTTGATGCTACTTACCTGATAATTCTCAGTCTTCAACAAAAAATCTGTATCTTGGGATTTCAGTTGCAGTGCTTTTGCACTACATGAGAGCACAGCTGTACCTTCTACTGTAGCATGGCTTGTGGCTACCGCAAATAAAGGTGCCCATCTATGCAAACACTTCTAAACTGAACAAAAACAAGTAGAAACCAGTACAGCTCTGTCATTTCAATATCTTTTGAACACATGTGGCTTAAAAGCCTGGACTGAATCTGACTAAGGCCTTGCAGTTCTCTAACACTGTACAAAAATAGTTTGGCATGGTTCCTCCTTCTTTGTCTTTCGGAGGGTCTTCAGTACAGTGTGTGAGCGAGCAAACAGGCAGGAATTGCAATGGAGGGCAGTTCTACCTGCTGAAGATGTGGAAGGTTTCATGGTTTTGATGTGCCTTTTTTTTTTTCTGCTGCTACTACTCAGGGAACCTAACCAGCCAAATTAGTGCTTTGACCTTATTGGTACCTGAAAGGTACTGGTGAATCAAACCTTGTGTTCCAGCCAGTCGTGTTTAAATGCTTTGTTTCAGAGGCAAATTTCTACCTTTCTTTAATACTTTTTTTGTTGCTATTTCTAAACTTCCACAGTGCTGTAGTCTGCGAAGCTGGTCCATATTTACATGATTAGTTAATTTAATGGATGAACAGCTATGCAGAAGTTGAAACTATTGTTGAGTTTATTTAAAGAAATATTTCTTTCATTTGTATAGAAGGTGATTATTGGATTGAGCGATGTTATCTGCTCATTTGATGATATTTAACAGTATACTTATCTTTATTGAGCTAAACTCCTTAAAGATAAACTCAGTGTATAAATTCAATCACGTTCTTTTTATGTTCTTTATAGGTTTAAAAATACTTGGTTTAAATGCTGACATTGATGTCTCTAAATTAGGCCTCCTTAAGTTATTTGATGTATGAATAAGAAGCAGTGATAGAAATTAGAAGCTGAGCTAATGGTTCTGCACCCCAGTTCGGGAGTACATACATGGCATACAGTCCAGCCTCTGTGTTAAATATAACTGATGTTTACCAGCAGTATTGCTTGTAGTACTTTCTGTTTTGGTTTCGCTCAATGTCTCCTGCTATGAAAAGAACACTATTATGTTCTAATCCAAACAGTAATAAAAGTCCAGATCTCAGTTCTTACCTCGCATATACAGTGCTCTGCCGTGCAGTGCTCTCTCCGGAATTTCATTCATCCTGTTTCCTTTACAGTGACTGAGCAGAACACAATGCAAGGAAATGTTTGTTGGTGGTTTCTGGTAGCCATTCACGTAGATTTGCTGGGTTCTTGAAAAAGACTTTTACAGATCACAGCTAAATTTTGCATGGTCATCTATTACGTGGTATGACTTTCTCATTGTATTTGCTCATTGTCTGCAATTGATTTGTGCAGTTTCAAAAAATGTAATGTTTTATGGCAGAGACTTTCTTGTGAGGAGAATGGAAAAGCCATCTGTAGAAATGTTTGTCTATATTTTCCCAAATAATAACTTTCATCTTTATCTGATGTTGTCATATGAAGGATAAAGTAGATAAAACGGGACTTTATGTATTGCAGCTTTACTGGTACACCAGAAGGCCAGGATGGAGCGACTTCAACGAGAACTTGAGATTCAAAAGAAAAAGTTGGATAAACTAAAATCAGAGGTCAATGAAATGGAGAATAATCTGACACGAAGGCGGCTGAAAAGATCAAATTCTGTTTCCCAAATTCCATCAGTAAGTTGAAATGTCTGTAGGCTATAAATCTAAACCACAAGCATGGTCTGTCATAATAAATTAAAGGAACAGTGGCTTGTATATTGACAACATACTACTGATAGGCAGTACAGCTAGAACTAAGCTGGTGAACAGTGTAGTTTAGAAACTGAGCCTGCATTATCTAGCCACCAGCCTTTTCAGTTCACCAACTGCTCTGCAAAGTGTTGCTTTTAAAGGCTTCAAAGGGTTTCAGTCTACAACTTAAGTCATACTGCTTTTTGCACAGTATTTCTGTTCTTCGTGCATGTCCCAATCTCAAAGAAACTGACAAAGCTTTTAGTGCCAGATCAGCCATTGATCTGGGGGACCACTAGCTCTGTTCTAACGACAATCTGGAGTTGTACAGTCAGCTCTGAAGTCTGATAAGAGGAGTTCGGTGGGTCTGAACCCTTTTTGTAGGGTTATGATTGGACTGGAGCAAAGGTCATTGCAAGGGGAGGTTCTCTCATCTTCACTTCTAAAAGAATTAAATGCTATCTACCTATGTGTGAATGACAACTGATGATAAAATGGGAAAACTTAGTCTAACAAGCAGATTTATTTTTTCAGCTGGAAGAAATGCAACAGTTAAGAAGTTGTAACAGACAGCTGCAGATAGACATAGATTGCCTAACCAAAGAGATTGATCTTTTTCAAGCAAGAGGTACAGTATGCTCTTAGTACATCGGCAACTGTAAATGTTGATTTTTATCTTATCTTTTCACTGTCTGCATGTATCAAAAGTGGGTGTTACAAATTATGGGTGTACATACTGTTTGCAAAATCGTCAGTTTGAGTGGAATCATGAAAGTAGCTGTTTTAAGCCTTTTGTTTTTGTTGGCTTTGATTTTTCTTAATCCCGTGGTCATTCCCATCTCATACTTGGCTCAGAAGGGAGACTTGCAATACCGTTTATATAATAAATGCTGGAAAAAAATCTCTTTGGTCACTTAAATATCAGCGAAGAGGGGGAAGAAGTTCTTATAAATAACATAGTCATACATACATGTCCTTCTTTCCCATCTTCCGTTTCTGTCTTGTATTCAGCATCTCTAGTTAGCAACCAAAGTACTGTTGTAACTCTGTGCTCTCCTCTTTCAAATTTCAGATTCTATATCTGTGTTACAGCAAATTGGAGTTAGGAGTTCCTCTGAAGTATTGAATCCAAACCTGTATTATATACTACATAGTAGATCATACAGTTACAATTAAAAAGTCTCAGCTGAACTAATGAAATGCTCTTAAGTATTTAAGACTGGGAAAGAAAGTCATATTTAAGAAGTTTGGTCAGTCAGCGAAGAGCTGGGCAGTAGAAGTCAGGACTCCTGGATTTTGTTTCTGACTTCATTTTATATTGTGTATTTTAGGCAGTAAGTTTCTCTGTGTATTCTTGACACCACTAATATCTCATTCTGGTTTGCACTGACACCTTTATGTAAAAGATGAGTGAATCATAGTACTGTCTCTTGGAATTACTGAAAAAAATCGATATGCTTTCCTACTCAATTTTATTATAAAAACTATTGCACATTCTTCTTTTTCATTTTTAGGACCACATTTTAATCCCAGTGCTATTCATAATTTTTATGATAATATTGGATTTCTTGGTCCGGTGCCACCAAAACCCAAAGGTACTGTATTGGTAAAATTCGAATTTAATGCTAAATATTAATAATTATTTCCTTATATATAAATATTTCCATCTAATAAGTTCTTTCCTGTTATTCTAACTTAAATGTTGATTGTGAAATAGATTACTAGTGCAAGAGCATACGAATCCACCAGCCTATCATACAAGGAAATTAACCTCAGTTTTCTGTTACTAGTTAGCATTTGCATTGACTCACAAATCTAAATGTCTAATAACTTGGTACTAGCCCTCTTGAAAACACAAAGCTAACTCTAACTGGTTCATAAGCCTCTAATGTCTCTTTTGTCCTTTCCTTCTTTTCTTAATAAAATCTTAATAACATTCTTAACAAAATCATCAGTACTGCATCTTCATCCTTCATAAAATTTAATTTTCATTTTATCTTAAGTATGATGCAGACTGTAGACTTAGATCAGAGTTATCACTCTCCACAAAAGAATGAAAAACAATTATTTTTGGCACTGTGATCCATATAGCATTGTACTTCCTGAGGGAGGCTCTCTGTCATCTTGCAGAAGTTGCAATCAGGTGATTGCTAATAAGGTGTTCTCCAGCTGAAATAATTGGCTAAAAGACTTTACTGCAGTTGCATAAACAAGGAACCCTTAACTTCAGGAATCACTCTCCTCTCTTTTCATCTTTTTCATCTCTTCACTTAATCTTTTCTCTTCTAAAATAGCTTAAGGTTGTTGCCTAATATGCTATGGAAAAAGACGCACTTCTGTGCTTGGAAGGGTTGCTGGACAGCATGACAGAGCTGGGCTTTGATTTTTCTTTAGTGTGTCTGGTTATTAAGTTTGGGGAAGAACTCTCAATATCCATTCTAGGGTTAACATGTTAAATACATGAAAAGGTTGCAAAGCACTTATTTTGTAACATAAAAAATAATTTAGACTTTTCCATAGACTTCATACTTTGAAATCTTTTGCATGTTTCTTATGCTGATTAACTTGTAAATTTCATCTCGTTTTCCTGAAACAGCTCTGAGCTGAAAACCAGAAGGGAAGAAAACAGAGCAAAGGGATGGGAAACTTGCTTCTTGTAGTTTCATGCTGTTTTGGCTGGCTTACAATTAAGCTGTAGTCAAGGGGGTGGTAAAAAGCTTCCTCTGTCACTAGTAATAACTTTGCAGTTCTCAGAGGAACAAGATAGTTCTCAGTTACTGAAAAAAATCATCTCAAAATTCTTTCCATGCTGTTCTTGGTTAGTAACTGCTTATCTTATCTCTTTCATGTCACAGATCAGAGGTCCATTGTGAAAACACCAAAGACTGTTCCAGACACAGATGAAGATGAGGGAGCTCAGTGGAGTTGTACTGCCTGTACTTTTTTAAATCACCCGGCCTTAAATCGTTGTGAACAGTGTGAAATGCCCAGGCATTTCTGAGCCAACAGGCCCGTTATCTTTTGTAAAACCACAGCAAACGTACAAGGAACTATCCAGTCATTGGGGGGCAAAAAATGCATATATGTGTAGGATTTTGTAAAATTGAAGGTGTGATGAGATGGTGTTTTGCTAATGTTAAATGTCAGCCCACAGAGTTAGTAATACCTCAGTGTTGTGTCACAGGCAGTTGAAACTCATCGGCTGAATGGTAATCTGCTGAAAGACTCGGTTGCCAGCTGCCTAAACCATGTGCAGTATTACCAGTATCCCAGTAACACGCGCCGTGTTCAGTGCTTGGGTGTTGCCCATCCTCTTCTCTGCCCCGATGTCACTACTGAATTTTGACAGGGGAAAGGAACAGAGTGCTAGCGTTTTTTGTTTTCGGAGCTTTCAGTGAAACACTACATGCACAGAGGAAAATCTAAAAGGAACAAGGTTTAACTATTTAAACTGTTTGCTGCCACATAGTGCCTTTGATAAAGGGAGGAATTTCACAAAACAGTGGTACTCTTTGCCTTGTCTTCCCTGAAAACATCTCTGTGAAGCCAGAAATCAGTACAATCACGTCTAAAGATGAAAAGGAAAAACTGCATGCGTTGTCTGTACAATACACACAGTGAAATACCCCAAAGCTTTTCCTACTGTACATAGCTCTAGAGCCTGCTTTAAGTGATTTCTTTTCTTCACCTTTATTATTTTCTTGTACTTCTGTATGTATAGTGTAATAGTCTTTTTGTTAACTTTTTTCCCTTTAAGTGATTAAGCACGATCATGTCCCTTTTTTTAAGCTTTTATCTGAGAGAAGCGATGCCTTAAAATAAGAGCATTAATAAGAAACTATGCACAAAATAGCTTTCCTCTGCTCATTCTGTACATTGCTCTTGTAAATGCTGATGATCTGTGAAGACCTGCAGATGCAGCGTGGTAAAAATGGAGGAAAAGTTGGAAGAGTTATGCATATAGTTCACTCTGTACACTGAGTTTTACGGTGGGTGACACAAGGTAGCATTTTGTCTGGCATGAGGAAACTTTTTAAACTAAGAAACTTTCAACCCACCAACAGATCAGCATCCGAATTAAGCTTGCTTCATCTGCTGGGTATCTTGCAGACTCCTGAAGAGAGATTCGTTGGGGAAGTACACACAGTGCCAAAATCAACAGCAGCAGCATCATACAGCTTTGTTCAAGAACTTTAAATGCTTTCCTGTTTTGGCAGCCAGTTTCTAAGCCTGACTTTGTGGTGAAGTCTCATATTTATAGAAAACAAGGATAGCAATATTTAGGACAACTGAAATAAAGGCTGGAAAAGAGAAATCAAACAGACTTGAACACTGAAGCAACCTCAAGCATCTCTTTATGTTGATGATCTATTTTTTTAAGGAAAATATTCACATGATCAGGAATGTATGCAACAGATCAAGGAAATGGAATTACAGTACAGTGTGTATGAAAGACAGCACACAGGATCATGTAGCAGCACTTAGAGTGAGGCTGGAGGGAGTGCTAACAATGTAGCAAGAGACAAAGTAGACTGTCACCCACTGTAAACATTTGCCAGTGGACATTTTCATTAGGAATTTTACAAGTGATCTATGTGAATGCACAAAGGCCTTTGTTTTGAAGGCTTTGCATTTTTTTATGTGGGAAGAAAATGCCAATCCCAGGTAATTAGGCAGTAGACCCAAAGCACTTGCATTCAATGCATTTTGTCTATAAAATGAGGCCTTGTTTTTCAGCTTCATCTGCAGTTCTATGTGAAGATTGACAAATCAGTTTTTACCTGTTTATTAATAAAACCTAATTTGGATATCTTGAGTTGATGGTTTTGTGATTTAGCTGGGTAAACTGTCTTTGTAACAGATAAGTTATTTATAAAAATTAAAAAAAAAAAAATTATATTCTAATGTTTGTTTTTGTGATTTGTTTACCTATTCCATGCTGTGGAGTAACAGAATAGTCAACAGAGCAATAAGTATTAACAGTATTAAAAACAAGCTGATTTCTTATGACCACAGGTTTTATGTAAGCCTTTGATTTGTTGAATCTTGTATCTTGACTCCCATGTATTGTCCATTTTAATGGAGGGCAGGAGGGATAATCCGTGTGCTTTAAAGGTATATGACTTTTAAAATATTTTTTCTAATTCAGAATGAATTTTCTAATTCAGAATGAACAACCACTTTGTCCAAGGTAATATAATGAAATACTTTGTGTATTAAGGATTGCTATGCTTAAGCTGTATTTTGTTGCAATGTGTTTTATAGTAGATGTGGATGTGGAGCGTTCCTGGACATGTCTTTCCCACTTGGACCCTGTCTAGACAGATACTTGGTGTATTGGTACATGGGATTTCCAGAGACACATAGATGCTGTGCCGAAACATTCCTTAACATAAATTGATTAGCTGGATTGCCTCGTTCCACCGTGTGTAAAATAATGCTTGGAGTGAGGAGGGCAATAATTTAAACAAACGAACAAACCTCAAAACTCTGCTCTCAGCTGTGGGTGGAAAAAGCATGTTGGGAAATAGGTGAAAAGGAATTCTGCTCATCCTACTAAATGCTTAACTGATTATTTCTCTGCACTTATCTTACTGCTTATTTTCTGGGAGGAAAACAAGTCTGTTTAGATTGGAACTCCAGCTAGCACTGCTAGCCATCAGCACATTAGTATAAGAGTGTATCCAGCAGCATTTTCAGTACCTGATCCTGGGATAGAGGGACAAGAGAAATGACATCTCCAGTGTCTTCTATTCCACAGACTCTTACATTTGCCCTCAGGGGGTTTATATGCTTCTGTATTTCATGTTGTGTATGCCATTAGCTCTTGCCTCAAATCAACACCACTATATAGATGTATCAGTATTACATTTTTAAAGGGTAGGATTTTAAGCGTGTAAATTTTGAAGGCTGAAGTAGAACCAGATTTCACTACTGAATTTTCCCCTTTTCCTCCTAGAAGATAAATACGAAAGATTGGATGCAGTGAGGTTAATCTTCATCTCACGAGCGTCAGTAGTTCATCTTGGATACTGATAATAGGATTTTACATTTCTGTAATGTCTTTGGCAGGGATGTCTGTAATTGTGAGAACAAATAGATGAAATTCTTTAGCAGAAAGGAAGTAGACTTCTTGGCTTTTAGAGATGCTCCTGTTTATTTTTCATGACTGAAATATCATGTGGTCAAACTTCAAAATGAAGGCAACAAAACTGAGACTAAGAATGGTAACTGAGGTGCTGTTGCATGTCAGTTCTGTGGAGCTTGTTTCAGTTCACGTTGCCAGCTTTCTAGGCAAGTTAGAAAAAAAAAACATTTTTCTTCTGCAGTCACCAGCCAGTAGAGCTATGTTGCCCAGGAGTGTGGTGATATTTCATATTAATTGTGAGATTGAGTATCATCTGTCTCACCTAATGACTTTAAAACTGCATGACCAATGTTTGTGCCTGTCTGTTTGTATTATTTTTATTTTTGTGAATTTAAGAATCTATTTTTAATCTTGAAATACATACCTTCGATGTATATTGTAGATGCCCAGGGAGAATACATTTTCCATTTTAAGGAAAGTATTGTTACTAGTGCTGCATTTCTTGAATCATATTCATCTTTGTATGTACATTGGAGCCTGGATACAAATTAAAGGAAGAGTTGATTAAAGATGTTGAACAAGCGTATTTAAAAAACAGGTGTTTATGTATATAAAAATCTGTTATCTGCCCTTTTCAGTACATATTAATTGATATTTTAAAATTGGAGTTTTGCTAAAATCATGGCAGAAAGTTTGCAGTACACGTAGTCGACAGGATCTTTAGTGACAGGATCTTTAGTGATTCTTGTGAAGCCATGGTCACTCTTAGTAATATTTAGTTCTAATTTCAGATAGCAAGGTAATGCTTTGACTTAGTTATCTTTTCTTGATTGTTCAAAAAATACCTTTCCTTGTAACATGAACAGAAAATACAACGTTAATTTTACATTTCTGATTCATTATGGAAAGTGGAATGATTGCAGCGCATTCCTTTCTCCAACCTTGACTATGCTTGAGTAGGTTTTTTGTTGCTAGTTTTAAGGGACAGTCTTTAATTGTACTTAGTCCAATGTGCCTCATGAGGTCTATATTTTGTGCAAACTACTTAAAAATTACTGGAGAATGAAAGAACAGGAGTTAGTATGAAATGTTTGAGGGCTCCAGGCTCCATGATGAATTTAAGTGCTGTGGAAACATTTGACAGTGATGATGAGCATCAAGAACGATGTGATCTGACTAAATTTCAGCCTTTTTTTATTGTGATACAATTCTCAATGCTTTTTGTTTTTCCGTGATCAAGCAATTCTGCATCAGTGATGTGCTTGTTACCTAGAGTTTCTCGGGTGCTACCACCTTGAGGAGCAGTGCTGGTAGAACTCGCAGAAATGTTTTCTCCAGCTGGACTTTAGACATCTTCATTGCCAGCAGTGCAAGTGGGCACACAAATGTGAGTAGTGAATCAAAATATAACAACCTCAGTCCAGTATAACAATGCTGCAGGCATAATCTTAGCTGAATATTCTTTCCGGAGTTCTCTTCATTGATTTTGGAGAAGACTGAGGGGATCTTACTGACAAGTATCTGAGGGGAGGGTGTCAAGAGGATGGGGATGGACTCTTCAGTGGCACCCAGCGACAGGACAAGAGGCAACAAGCACAAACTGAAACACAGGAGGTTCTGGCTGAATATGAGGAAACATTTCTTTACTGTAGGGGTAACAGAGCACTGGAATAGGCTGCCCAGAGAGGTGGTGATGTCTCCCTCTTTGGAGATGGTCAAAGCCCACCTGGATGCCACCCTGTGCAACATGTGCTAGGTGACACTGCTTGGCGGGGGGTTGGACCAGATGAACTCCAGAAGTCCCTTGTACCCTCAACTGCTCTGTGATTTTAAGTTGCAAGTATCTGTGTTTACTTACCTCGAACAGGTCCAACAAAGGGCCAAAAAGATGATAAAGGGATGGGGTGTCTCTTGTGTGAGGAAGGCTGAGAGAGCTGGGACTGCTCAGCCTGGAAAAGGGGGGAGGCTCGGGGATCTCATCAGTGGACATAAATACCTGAAGGGGGCATGCAAAGAGCATGGAGCCAGGCTCTTTCTGTGGTGCCCAGACCCGAGAGGGGGCAATGGGCACAAACGAGCACAAAGGTGTTACCTCTGAGCAGCAACTTTACTGTGTGGGTGATGGAGTGATGCAACAGGCTGCCTGGAGAGGCTGTGGAGTCTCTCCCCTTGGAGATCTTCAGAAGCTGCCTGGACATGGTCAGGAGCCACCTGCTTGGGGTGTCCCTGCTTGAGCAGGGGGTTGGACCAGGTGGCCTCCTGAGGTCCCTGCCAACCTCAGCCAGTCTGCAGTTCTGTGTGATTTTGTTCAAACTGCATATGATGTGCAAGTTGATTTTAAATAATAAAACTGCCATATTGCACGTGAGTGCAAACTTTGTGGGAGAAAAGGAGCATATCAATTAGCATATGCTCACTGTACTACACAAATAAACCATCTGAGATGCTTGTATAAGCCTAATGCTGCTTTTTGTGGATATGCATTCTATTAATGGTTTTATATTCTGGGACTGTGTGATGTTATTCCACACTGTTTACAGGAGCACAGTGCCAATACAATTCTGATGTAGTTGATTTGGTAACAAACAGAGGAAATGTATATTAAGCATTTTTATGTGCGTTTGTCTTAATATTGTCTTAATTGACACTCAGCAACCATGTTCAGCTTGTGACTGATACGATTTGCCTGAATTCAACTTCCTTTTACAATCGAGTGTCAGAGCTGAGAAAAGAGGTAATGGAGACGTGGAAGAAAAGGAATGAGGAATATTGTGTCCTTTGTTCTTCGTATGTGAAAATATATGTGGTGTTTGCACCCCTCTGCAAAGCACAAAGATGTGGAAAGCTTAAGTCCAGAACCTCTGAGCTTAAAAGGCTGTAAATAATAATCAGGGAACATCGTGTACATAGCATGCCTGTGTGTTTGTGCGCTTGGCCTGAAGTGGTGATACTTCAGAGGTCTGTTGGTACCAGTGAATGGATACATCATATCATGGAGTCAGTCTTTAAGGAGGATTCATTGTTTCATGGTGGCTGATTGAGCTGACTGATGTGTTAATGCTCCTGGGCAAAATGACCGCGAGCATGGGTAGAGATGTACAGTATTTCTGTTTCTTTACAAACTCCTGTCCAGGTTAGGAGGTACCCAAAACCAGATTAACACAAAACTCCTTACTGTTACCAAACAGATGTGCAGATGTCCCTGTTAGACATCTGCTATGACAGCAAAGGGTCCATCACCCACTGGGGTTTCAAGTTTGATGTGCCAAGGAAAGGTTCACAAGATCCTCCTAAAAACAGGTTAGTGGGCAGTGACCCCCAGAACGCCTCGTAGGGCTGGTAAGGATGAGTGGCCTGCAGGTGAAATGGGGTTCTCTGATCCTACAGGTTCTGAGGCTGGATGCTGCCTTAAAGTACATGCTTTATGGTCACAAAAGGAAGGCTGATGCATTAGTAATCTGGATTAGCTTTTTACCATCCTCCCACAATAACAAACTTAATCTGTTGGTTTCTCATTAAGGTAGTAAGCTTACAAATGAGCTCTAAATGGAGGTTAGTGACTATTGATTTTTTTTCTGATGTGTCAGGAAATGTGTATCTTAAGGGATAAGAGGTTGAATACTTGTTTGGAATAAAACCTTGATCAGAAAAATTACCTGACTAAAAACTTCAGTTATTTTATAATGGTTTTGTGCTTACATTGATCTAAGATGATAAGAAAAGTTTCATGGATGGAATGTCTCACACAAGAAAGAAGACGAGAAGAAAAATGTACTACTTATTGACAAGCACTACTTCACTCATGGTAGCAACTCTGCATTTCTGTAAGTCTCTGGCATTTGGGGTGGCACTTCTCTGGTTTTATTATTTTAATATATGCCATGTCTATCTGAGATATAACAATTTTACAGATATTTTAAAACAACAAAGAAAGCCATGAACTTTTCCTAATTTATCAGCTTTCCCAACATTTAATTTCTCAGTTTTTCCTTCTGTTGTTTAGGATTTGTGTGATTATTTTTGTGTTAGTTGCATTTCCAGAGTGACTTGCTTTGAGTCTTCTAGTATTGCAGTAGAGACTTAATGTTGCCCACTATGGGGAGCTGCTCTTTGGAAAAAAGATGCAGAAGTGACTTGGCTGTGTTGTGCCCCTTCCTGCCCCTCAGCGTACTCGGGCTGGAGTTGTCTGGGAGTCTGCGTGCCCTACTGGGTAGTCAAGGTGGTCAATGTGAAGTGCCCTGCACAAGACATTTGGCCAAAACACTTTGCTTAAAGGGACCTGAAGCAATCAAATCAAGCTGTGGGGAGAAGAACCTTCTGCAGCAACTGAAGCAGCAGCAGCAGCTCTAGAGCTTCATTCTGACTGAAGATTTGACACCATTCTAGGTTTTGTAGGGTTTGTACGCTTCCTCTCATGTGTAACTGTGGTTGTTTTACTTAGAGTGGTTGTGATAGAGCTCAGCTTCCCACCTATCACTCCCCCTCCTCAGAGGAAAAGGGGGGAGAAAATACAATAAAAATTGTGATGGGCAAAACAGCCTCAGAGTAGGGAAATTAATAAAATTGATTACCAGGCTAGAGCAGTGAGAAACAAAGGAAAGACCAAAACTACCTTCACCTCTTCCCTCACCTCCCCTTGAGCAGCACGGGGGAAGGGGGGCTGCGGTCAGTCCCTAGCACTTTGTCTCCCCTGCTCCCCGCGGGGTCCCTCCCACGGGATGCCGTCCTTCCCCAGCTGAGCCTGCGGGGGCTGCCCACAGGCAGCAGCTCTTCAAGACCTGCTCCCACAGGGCTCCGTACCACGGGGTCCATCCCCCAGAAGCAAACTGCTCCAGCACGGGTCCCCCACGGGTGGGCGGCAGCTCCCCCCAGACCCCTGCTCCTGCGTGGGCTCCTCTCCACGGGCTGCAGCTCCGGCCCGGGGCCTGCTCCTGCGGGGGCTCTCCATGGGCCGCAGCCTCCTCCAGGCCACATCCACCTGCTCCACCGGGGGCTCCTCCACGGGCTGCAGCGTGGAGATCTGCTCCGTGTGGGACCCATGGGCTGCAGGGGGACAGCCTGCTCCACCAGGGGCCTCTCCACAGGGGAGCCGCAGGGGAACTGCTGCTGCCTGCCTGGAGCACCTCCTGCCCTCCTGCACTGACCTGGGGGGCTGCAGGGCTATTCTCACTTCTCTCTCCCAGCTGCTATTGCACAGCAGGTTTTTATTATTATTATTATTTGTTTTGTTGTTGTTTCTCTTTTTTGTTTGTTTGTTTTAAATCTCACAGAGGCACAAATAACGTTGCTTATTGGCTCGGCTCTGTCTAGCGGTGGGTCCCTTTGGAGCCTGCTGAAACAGGCCCTTACCCAACATGGATAGCTTCTGGATTCTTCTCACAGAGGCCACCCCTGCAACCCCCTGCTACCAAAGCCTTGCCACATAAACCCACTACAATAACCTGCAAAGACATCCTAAAATGATCATGTTTTCTCCTAGTCTCCTAGTCCAAGGACTGTGTTTGCTGCTGGCTAAAGAAAGGGTCAAAACTTGGAGAAATAGTCAAAGGGTCACAGAAGATACAAAACAAAAATTGTAAAGATCCCTCAGGTGCCAATACCACCACAGTAGCCTGAGGCCAAGCATTTATCTCAGCTGTATGAGTCACAGGTCCCCTTTCTAGAAGATACCACTCTGGTGACTTGCTGCTTCTGCCCTGAGCAGCATGCAAAATGTTAATCCAAGACTTTACTGTCCCCTGTGCCTTCATTCTTCACTGTTCCTATCTTTGCCTCTCATCCCTTCAGCTTCCCTTTCTCCCCTCTTCAACGAGAGACTGGAACAACCCCACAAGACAAGTTCACCACGTTTTGTTGCAGTTACCCAGATCCACGGTGAAGACTGGGGCTAAAGCATGTATATACATCATCGTCTCTCATGAGATTTTTCCTTCCCTCTCTTTTGGGATCAGAAGTCAACTTTATATAAGACCTGAGGAAAGAAAATACCATCTTCTAACAGACATCTGGCACAATTATGAAGCGATTGTCATGTGATGTCTCTTCTGTCTGCAAGAGTCATTTGTTGGTAGCCCAACTCTACAATTTATGATTCCTGTTGAAAGGAGGGTGTTGGGTGCCATCCTCGGGGAATGAGCCTGGCCCTCAAAGTCTGGATGCCGGTCCGTGCTGTGCTGCAAACCTATAGAGTGCTCTGGGGGAAGCTACCCATGTTGTCTGCCTCAGCTCCCCATCTGGCTGTTCTGCAGCTGCAGGATTCCCTCCCTCATTTTGCAGTCTTTCTGAAGCCATTCCCCTGCGACTGGGAAACTACTTGGAGGCAGATACCTCTTCCAGTGTCTTTTATGTTCATCAGATCTTTAAGGGAGTCATCTGTGTTCCTGAACATTTAGGTTTCCAAGAAGTGGAGCTGTATGTTCACTGTATGTATTTTTGTTAGTTCTCATAGTGCCTCGGTAGGTGGTAGGCTGCTATGCGATGGTTTCAACTTAGTAAATATCTTTCAGTTTCACATGTGAAACTCATAAGACTTTAAGACAAAATGCATTAGTAATGCTTTGGAGCAGGGATTGCATCACCCCAGCTGGAAGTGTCCTCATTACTAGCTTGCAGAGTTGTGCTTCGTGATACTTCTGGTCTCAGTGGAGCTATTAATCCTGTGTTTTGGCATCGGAATGGCACACCCTCTCTAGGGGTGACAGGCAGTGCTGAGATTAGTGATTCTCTATAGTTTGGTCACAGCTGCTGCTTTCTAACTAGTGCAGAAGGCCTTTTAATTCTCAGACCAAAAGGAAGGTGTTAGCAAGTGTTGAATTTTATATATATTTGTATGTATCTATACAAACATATATTTTTAAAATTTATAAATTATTTTTATTTTATTTAAAGCATATATATGTATATATTATTTTCTGAATTTTAACTGTATGTCTCCAGCCAGGTCTCAGAAAGGTGACGTAGTTCATTTTACAGCACAGTTGGATTCTGCTGTTACTTCCATAACCTGATTCTTTTTTTTTCTTTCTTCTCTTTTTTTTAAAAAAAAGCAAAAGCATTTATCTGCATACTTATAAAAGGCCAAGGAGTAAAACACACCAGGGAAGAAGTTGTGGATAAAAGCCTGAGGTAGGTGGCATTAATCTGATTGCTCAGAGGCTTGTTTTGTCCATCATCAGTCATCTGTCAGCAAGTCCTGCGTGATCCCCTCAAAGAGCAGCTACTGTTCATGTTGAACAGAGCTGTTTTCCTGGGGCTGGTTCCCTGCCCTTGAGCCCTTCTGCATTGCACTTAGCTACAGAAGTAGCTCCATCCCTGCATTCAGGGCCGGCCTGCAGGGATCGTGGCTGTGGTTGACGTGCTGCCTACCATGCAGATGACCCGCTTGGACATTGCTTGCTGGAGAGCAGCACCTCCAGGCCAGGCAGCAGCAACCCTGGGGTGTTGAAACTAAGCCCCTGTGCAGCCTGGACTGGGCATCCCTTGGGGTCTGTGTTGGTGAGATGCAGTTTGACTTTGTGCAGAGCATGTATACATTTAAACATCACCTGGGTACTTCAAAAGACTTGCTACAGAAGCTCGCTGGTTGGTCTGTATGGCGTGGGATTTCATACCCTGTACAGCTGAGCAGTTCCTCAACCAAATTTTTTAAGAAATCAGTTATAATTCAGGCATTGTTTTTGAATTCCTCTTGCGGTTTTTGCCTGCCCTGCGGTGAGCTCTCGAGAGGAAGTTTACTAAAAATACCGAAGCACAAGAGTTCCCCATTTGACAGGCGTGCGCGAGAGGCATGGGAGAGGCACGGGGCTGCCTGGGTCCTGCAGCCAGCAGCTTTGGGCAGGTGTGGAGGAGCTGTGTGAACCTGCTCCCCAAATGCAAGGGGCAAACGTGTAAAAGGAATGCAATAGGAAGTGGTGGCACTGTGAAGTGCTTTGGAAAGAGTTTTTTTTTTTTTTTTTTTTTTTTTTTCCCTTCAATGGGACCTTACAGTTGCATGCCTGGAATGCTTGTGAAATCCTTGCTTAACTCTTGACTCACGTCTATACAAGATGATAAACTTAATTAGTTAAAAATCCCTGGTGCTCAACCAGACCGATAACATCCAAAGTATACCTAGAAAGAATGTAGAGGTATAGTTTGTAAGGCAATGCCCTCTGGACTCAAATAGAAAGCGTTTCCCTAATTAACTTCTGACTGAGGGCTGGCAGTCAGATACTTACCCAATTGGCAAACCTAGTCTCAAATTTCAGCTTTAAAATACAATTGGCAGCTCAGCAAATTCATAGAATTGATCCCCATTCACACTTATTTTTGGCTTGCGTTAAGAATGTGCCAACCTGGAACTCTAAACTTAACCCGGCGTGACTTTTCCAGTGCTGCTGCCCGAAGAGGGAAGCCTGGCAGCGGCGCTTGGGCACCCGCCAAGACAAACGCGCCTGGCGGATGCCAGCACAGCGGCGACTGGAGCCACAGGTGAGGGGACAGTAAAAGGGGAAGCAAAGGGCAGGTTGTGTATGCTGCCCTGTTCTCAAAACCCTTTATTCAGATGACCTCAGGTTTGGGTTTCCCCGCTCCACAGTCTGTGGTGCTGCAGCAGCTCCAAAGGCTGAGCTTTTAGGGTTGCTTAAACAAAGCTGAGGTTGCTGAGGTTTTAGGGTTGCTTAAACAAAAAACAAAACACAAAACAAACAACAACAACAACAATAATAATAATAATAAATAATAATAATAATAAAAAACGCACTAAAGTTAAGATGCAGAATGGGTTCTGCTTGGAGGAGCCATCTCCTGACCCAACTACATGTGGAGTGCCTGCAGCCCCACAGAGATCCTAAGCGATTTCTAATGCTTGCCTGGAGCTGAGAGCAACAGTGTGGGTAATCGGACTGCATCGTGCCTGTTTGGGGCCAGCAATCATCTTTCCCGTAAAGAACAGGGCTGCAACTGGACTTGAGTGCTAGCTTATGGAAGTCAGCCCTGAGCCCCGACCCCTCTGTTTCTAGTGCTACCACATTGACACCTTGTGGTGGAGCTGGCCATCACATTTTTATAAATATTTCTTACTGCAAGATGATTGGTATATATGTTTCAGCTGTTAGTTGCTAGATGTTTCTTAAATGCTTCCCATTCTGTTTGTACTTTTTCTTTAAACAGCGCTGCTTAAGCTCCATAGGACAAATAAAAACATCAGAACATCCAAGTGCAGATGCTGCCCTAAAGCAGTAGCTCCCAGGTATTGTCCCCAGTTGTGTTTGCAATACCATGGAAGATGAACAGAAATAATCATTGCAGACCATTATTTATTTCCTTCTTTTTCTTAAACTTATCTAGACCTTTGATTCTCTGCCCCTTTTTCTGTACTCTTGTTATTTTGACTTCAGTTAAGATGGATATCTGCATCTTTTTTCCTCCTCTACAAGGCTTATATGTGTTCTGTGTAACTTTAAAAAGATGCTCTAAAGGGTTAAAGATCTTCCATATGCTTTTTTAAATGAAGACAGGGCTCCAAACCCACCATGTCATATATTACAGAGCTAGTCACTATGAGCAAAAGGATATTCAGATGCTGAAGTTCTTATCCGAGAATGTTTCCCTGCTGGAAATAACATTTTTACAAGCTTCTGTATTCCCTTCAGTCTCTTCCTAACAGGACCTCCTGTGGAGAGAACTTAGTATTTCTCATTCTGATGATAGTTTTGAGTACCATTTATAATTGTCTGCCAATGGCTGTGTATTTTTTGGCAATAACAAATCACATTCAAATTTGCTTCCCTGCTAAAAATTTCTGCAGTGCTGCTTTTGGAGCAGTGGTCAGCTGGACCACAGCTTTTGCCCAGCTTATCATGGCATTTATGTATTTGGGTTCCATAAAGCTGCAGAATGTGGTACTAGTTATGAAGTACGTTTTGCCACTTAAATTTTAAAGTGGTAAAAGACTTCTCATTCCTCTGCATTTCTCCTGCGAGCATATTTAGCAAATTTTGTTTGGCCTTCAGTCCTCCTAGGCTTCTCTCATCTGTCTGCAGCTCTTTGGATGCCAGTAAGAGGATAGCATTATTTTCCATTAATCGGGAAACTAAATTGCTGGGCACTAATGGTATCCTTGCCTTTTTTCCACAGTCAGCATTGCAGCTCACTCTCATTGTCAGCAGTTACTGTAGCTGATACCACGCCGTACTTAGTGGTCTCCTCAGTTGTTTGCGGTGTCGGCAGCGTGGATGAATTCAGTAAGGTGACGATCACAGGAGAGAACTGGATCCACTTTGCTCAGTGCTGCAAGTATGCCAATGGATGTCAGCCGCCCTTTTGAGGCTTACTTTGCAGAGCGGTATCTTCTGGAGGTAAATCGTACCCTGTGTAATATACAGTGTTTGTTTCTACCAGCTTGACATTGCTATAATTTTATTTAACACCTCTTTGGTCTTCTACGTGAAAATTTATTCCTATTTGTCTGGATTGACTGTTTTTATGCCATCCATGCTTTGCTGTCAGCTTCTGGTTTATGGTTTCATTCTGCCATTCAGTGCTGTAAAACATATTTGTCTTTTATATGAAACCCGTACTGTTATTACTAACATACTCAAACATACCCCGTCAAACATACTGTTTTGCTGGCAGTGGAAAGATAGATGGGTTTTAGGATTTAATGTAGCTAAGAGTGTATGATGGCTGAGGTTCTGCTAGCAACCCATTAGGTCCTTAGAGAAAGCTGGATGAAGTCAGCACAAGCAAACGTGGGTGTAATGTGGCCTCTGTCTCCACGTGTAAAGAGTGCTTGCTGGGAGGACTGCTAGAAGGCAGGGTGGGAAAAGAGCTCGAGCACGTCAGGACTCTGCCAAGCTAAAGATGTCCATGCCAGGTTCAAAAAACCTTTTGTGATTTGGGCCCTGCCCAGTGAAGGGCACGATGGCTCAGGGGCAGGGCGGCACTGCTGGACGACGTGTGGTGCCAGTGCCCCCCAGCCTGCCGCAGGGCCTCACCTTGTCGAGGTGGTGGGGCCAGTCCAGAGCAGAAACGGGACAGAAATGCCACAAACCCCATTAAAGGTTGGCAGCAGATCAGAACACTGTACTGAAGCTGGTGACAAAAGGCACTGCCGAGTCGCACCACCCTGCTCCAGGGCGCAAGGCCTGCCCGTCCCACCAGTGCCATGGGACTGAAGCAGAGGCGTGCTGGCTCCTGGACTGGGGAAAGTCCGTGCAAAAGGTGGAAGAAAAAAAATATCTAAATTGTTATCTCAGAGATAAAGAACGTAAAGTACCTTTGGCCAAGGGAGGTGTCTGCTTGTCAAAGGCTTTCACCAGAAGGTTATTTTTCTGTAGCTTGCAGAGGTAGTCCGTCACATTGCCTGGTACTTACCTCTTCCTTCCTTCTTAGCAATCCAACATTTTTAAGCAGGAGAGAAGCTACGACTCCTGTCCTGCTTAAATATTTGTGATCAGTTTAAATATTTACTTATAAATTGAGCCAGTTTTCATAGGGAGTTAAAATAGTAACAAAACTCTGAATAACTGGCAAATACACCAAGTGTTTGATAGAGCAAGATCATCTACTTTATAGCCCTTCCTGTGGCATGAATTGTCACGGCATCTAGACTCACCAGACTGTAGGCTTGTGGAGAAACATTTGCTCTAGGGAGGCCTAGGGAGGAGCGGCGGGCTCCAGCAGCAGCGCTGGGCTGTGTCCAGTGCCCTTTTCACTCCAGGGAAATGCCCGTGACCCTGCAGTGAAATATTCGTGTCCAGCTTCCCCAGCCACTCACACACTGGGGTGTCTTTGGCTTCCTAGCGTTTGAGAAAGAGTGAGCGTGGAGAAGGGAAGAGGCTCCTCTTCTGTGATTGTTGTTGTTGTTTTGTTTTTTAAGTCTTAATATAAATTTGGCAACTTTGCAAATCTCCCTTAGGAAAGCAGCCAGGCTCCTGGAGGATTGCTCCCACTGCTTCAATCTTCTAAAAGAGTCTTGATGACCAAAGAGCAAAGAACATCAAGGGCTTTCTGAGACTCTCAGGCTGTTGGGATTTATGGATTCATTTTCAACTTGGCAGCAAGAGCTGGACTCAAATGCATCTCAGCAGAAACACCAAATGGCAACAGCCGTCTATCGTGTCTGCACAAGAGGTACCTATTCCTTTCTGTTAGCAATTTCTTCCCTTACCTCTCAAGCCAGAAAGCAATCCTACTGTCTTGGAGAGCATAAAAGACTGCAGCAGAAGGTCCCGAATCCCACATGCTTGCTCAGTGGCAAAATAACAAAACGGTTTGTGCTTGCCGTGGGCTTTTTGCCAAGGGCAGAGTTCCTCTGCAGCACTCAATGACATAACGCTGCTGCTGCTCTGCCCTTGAAACACAAACTTCATGAGAAAAATCACTCTGAGTGGATGAGCCAAGAGAAATCAAGTTCTGTTTAGCACCAAAGCCTGATTTATTTTCTCAGACGCTTTCTCAGTAGAATGCACATTCTAAGTACTTTACTGAAAGATTTCTTAGTAACTGTAGCAGAAATGAACATAAAATAAATTATTAAACCTAAGAGAGAGGTGCTGAACAAGCACTAAATTCCAGTGCGTTCTTGAAGGAAAAGCAGAAAAGCTTACGCACATGTTGCCAGCAAGCCAAGGACACGATAAGGCACCATGCCATTTTTTCTATGTTTTAAATGCTTCTGAAACAGGTAACCTACCTGCATTCCAGACATAAAAACAAATGTTGGCACTGCAGCAGGCTATAACCATACATGTCATGTGTGTATTTTCTGAATGTTGTCATTTGGAACTTGCTGTTTGAGCATATGAAAGGTATTTTTCCACTCGGCATGGCACTTTTTGAGTGTGCCAATGTGCAAGCAGGTAGCTTGGAAAGCACTGGTACAGGTTGTGAGGCAATGCAGTGAGCCTGTCTGGTCACTTCAATGTGTTAAAAGCAGTGTGTGCATATTTTATGGCAACTAACAATGGCTGTAGAACTTAAATACTTTCCAAAGCAGTTCACAGGACACTTTTTCCATAGTTTTGGTTTAACATCAGTTCTAAGCTGTGTGCATTTTCCAGTGGATAACTTGTAAGCTGTTCTGATGATCCAAAACTTGTTTATCTGAATGAGGCAACGTGTTTTAAAAAATCACTATTATAATGACTATAACTAGTGGAAAATAACTTGAGGAAAAAGCTATAATTATTTCTTGACAGAGGCAACCACCATGTGACAAGCAATTCAGCTGATACAGTTTGCTTATTTCTGTACTAATTTGCTGATGAGTCTTTAAACAAATTAAAAAATAAAAAGGTGGTGGTGGTTTCCAGAAGGAAACAGGTTAATGTAGCACCACATTCAAGAGGAATCATTTGATAGTTGACAGTGATACTAAGGGTAAATTACTTCTCCTTGGTCACCAACAGAATTCAGCAAGATCTGTTTAATTCTGGCCTGACTGTACTTCTGAGAAGAACCTAACCTAGAGTGCAGGGCCACACGGAGTGTAGAGATTATGTAAATCCCTCCTGAGTATTAGACCTAATTATCCATCAGTGCTAAAAGGAATGGAATAAAAATGTTTTTGTTTTTTTAAAAAAAGGCAAACAAACAAACATATTCAGAGCAAAGTGTTCTAGGTGATCATTTTATAATATGCTAAAGAATTTTTTAAAACATGTCATACTGACATACTCAAACTTTGGTAAAATGCCAAAAACTTTCAGGATCAACCTTAACATTTGAATTATACCCTAAAGAAGTCAGTGGAATAATGCAGAGATTAGCAGCTTTACAGCTTACTGAAAATCGAACGTCCCAACAGCAGAACACAGTTTAAATGTTTGTAATCATAAATCATCTGTATAATGGCATTATGGGACCACATCTGGTAATTAAGGGTTAATTCAACAACAGTTTTCTTGTTCACTAGAACAGAGGCCCTTTAAAGTTGTTTTTTTCCTCCTTGCTATTGTCTGTGTTAACTCAAATAAGAAGAAACAGCCCAGAGCCTTCAGTCCACAGCAGGACTTGTATTAACAGTGACTTCCCTGACTTGATTAATGTTGTGCGTGAGCCCTGAGAAATATACCTGCAGCTGTTTCCAAGAGCTTGGAGTCTCTCCACAGCTTCTACTAGTAACCTTATGGGTTCACAGCATTGGTTCATAAACACTAGCTGCTTCTTTTAAAGCTCACAGATGCAGGGCTGCACCTGTAGGACAGGGTTACTTTAGTGATTAAAGACATCAGGCACTGACGTGGACCTGAAGATACTGTCTAGCAGAGAGCACAGCCACATGTTAGGGGAAATATGCCAAATTACTTTTCCTGCTAGTCAGGATAGGTCTGTGAGGAGCCCTTTAACGAGACCCATGGAGAATGTCTCTTTCATGGTAGTTGACCAGGACATTAAGACTTTGAAAACATGTCTAGTGTTTCAAGAAATTAATAATGAGCTACCCCAGCCTAAAAAACAGGCCACGGGGAGGCTTGTGCACTGATAGCTCAGCTAGTTCACCCAAGCCCTCCTATTCACTTCCAAGCAAGGTGACTGAGGTCCCCACTGCTGTGAACCACAACGGTTGCTTTGACTTGACACTCCGTGCACCGTAGCTGGTTGAGGCTTAGATGTGCGCTACGTGAACAGCCATAAGCTCTTCAATAACACTGAGATAACCCTCAGAACAGCAGCTCTGCATTTGCCGGGAAGCTCAACCTGGAGTTTTCACAGGTTCCTGTGTCTTTGAATCAGTAACGTCAGACTAGCGATATCCTTGATATCGGGGTACAAGGCCATGACTTGGTTCACCTCAGCACAGGAGAACACGGCGCACAGCTCCCCGTGGATGCTGGCCTGCTGGGCACAAGGAGGTCTTGCAGCGGGGGGCGGCCAGTAACTGCAGTAAGCAGCATCAGGGTAAGCGTAGGCTTTCTGGAAGAAGCTGAGCCCGTCGCTGGCATCCAGCAGCAGGGGCTGGCTGGAGAAGCAGCGGCGGGATGGTGCAGGCTGCTCAGCATAGCCCTGCAGCAGCCCAGGTGGAGGCACTGTGGAGGGTGGCAGGAGGTGCTGCTGCTGCTGTGCTTGCAGGGCTGGGCCGTGCTGAGGCCTGGGGGGGAGGCAGTGGCTACTGGGCCCCTGTGGGCGCTCCTGGGGCCAGCGGCGCTCCACGTGCCTCCAGGTGCAGTCCGAGGGGTGGTGGTGGTGGAGCAGGAAGGGGCCGTGCCTGAGGCTACAGCAGCCCCAGGGGCTGTCGGCCGCCTCTTGGTCCTGGGGGGCACGGGCTGGCCTGGCTCCACCAAACACCTCGTTGCTGATGGAGAGCGCCGACATCTCGTCCACGAGGGCTCCGTCCCTCAGGGCGTCTGGCAGCCTCTGGTCCTGCTCCAGGACAGAGTCAGGGCCAATGGCCCAAGCGTCAGCCAGCCGTGGGCAGTAGCTTCCTGGGGACCAGGCTGTGTAGCAGGAGGGCCCCACACCACTGTTGGTTCCCTGCAGTGTTTCTGTGCCAGTGTCATGGGGCACGGGATCTCCGCCAGTCCGGCATGGAGAGTGGCTGCATGGCTCCTCCTCCTTCCCCAGGCTTACAGGCACCTTTATTTTGGCTCTGAGCTCATCAGCAACCGACAGCTGAGCTTGATGTGGCCTCTCTGGGTGGTAGAACTTGCATTTATTGCCATAGGTGCATTTTTTACCTGAAAGAGTTTTAAAAATGTATATCAAATAGGAGATTGTTACCAGTGCCAGCGTCAATTCGTGTACCCAGGACTTGTCCCCAGCACTATGTGGCCACAAGGCTGGGGTGAGCTGCAGCAGCACAGAGGGGAAGTGCCACTTTCCCACATAATACTTTTGACCCCCAGATTTACATGTTGCTGACCAAAATAGCAGGGTGCAGCAGCGGAAGGAAGTTTCTGTGTAAAGACTTAACTCTATTTTGGTGGCGTCTAAAGTTCGGTCTAAAGTTCATCTATGTTCTGGTTGCTGCACTCGAGGGGCCAGGAAACCTACTGCTACAGAGGGTGGCTTTGAAAAATGGTGCAGAGATCTACCTCCAAATTTCAGGAAAGCTGTTCCACAATGGGAGCACCACACGCTTGAGCAGCCTCATCCCCATCTTTTACCAGATGGAGGGTAAAGTAGGGAGTGCATGCATCCCTCACAGCAAGGGAGCAAGGCCCTGGAGGAGCATAAAGGAACCCACCGTAGGGACAAGGTTGCCACGTTGGTTCAGGAAGTACTGGCTTTTTGCTGAGGAAATTATTAAGAGTGGGTCCGTGCCGGCCTAGGGGGTCATCAGGAGGCATAAACCTGAAAAAGGAGAAGTCACAGGAATGACAGAAGTACCTTGACTGCTGCCGCAGCTTGCTGCACAAGCTCAGGGCAGGACAGGCTTGTGATGCTTTTACACCCAGGCCTCCAGGAGCTGAATTATCCCTCCTGTTTGCCAAGCCAATAGTGCTTAACCTTCACATTAGCTGCTCATCTCATTTCCTAATAACTTCAAACAACTGGAAAGACGCTGAGGCTTGGCAGCCCTGGCCTGGCAGCAGCCCCAGATGTCACAGTATCGCTTCCTTTTTCCCCCAAAGCAGCAGCAAATGCCTTTGTAGTCGCTCCACCCATCAGCTCCCTTCCACAACAAATTCACTTTTTTTAAAAAAAAGAAAAAAAAAATGAATGGGGTCTGAAGCCACTCCTTAGTTCAGAGCTACAGTTCATTGTACCCATCTGGTGCGATGAACAAGCCCAGCCTTTTCAAGGGTTCAGGAAGGGCTTCATGCTACAAGGCCTGCAAAATGCTCAGACGAACTGTTTACTCACCTATGCCAGCACCTGAATGCAATGCTTCAGGGAGAAAACCAATTACTATATCTCTGATCAGAATGAACCTTCACCCCACCACACTTCCCACTGCACAAAGCGGGACAGGAGCAAGGGGGAGGCAAGGAGATTGTTTATCCACAGGATGGAACTGAAACCTCCACCTGTTTTATTTAAGAAACTCCCAAAACTGTGTACAAAGATCTCACTTGTGCAAACCAAGGAGCACACAGCTCAGTCTCATGAACACAGCACCAGTGTGTCAATCAAGATTTTCTCCACTGGGGATATTCAAGGGGCCAGAGACCAGTTTCTCCTTTCTCTTTTATTAGAAATTTACAATCATAAAAGCACAGGAAGAAGTGCTTTCCTGCCATGTAGGGGAATTAAAAAATACTTAGCCATCCTCCCCTCACTGATTTAATTCAGTCATGCTGCTATGAAATAGAACCGAACACATTCTAGGTGCTGGGTGAACATCCCAATTTGGATTGGCAGGAAGAAAAGCTGGTCACTGACATTTCCATTTAAATAGAGAAGTTCACTGAGGAGTGACATGGGGTTTCACAACCAAAGCTGAGGGAGCAGAAACTGAAGAAATTAGATAAGAAAAGTTGTCGTAAATTCCTTTCAGAAAAGGGTTCACATACACCAGTGCCAATGGTGCAGTGATGTTTGAGCTGTCTTGGCCCATAATGTTTAAATTACAGGTTGTTCAACAGCAAACAGCAATGTTCCCTTACCTGTTACTGACAAACGAGTACATGAGCAGCCGCTGCTCAATAAACCACTTCCACTCAGGGTTTTCATTCTGGAGATCCCGATAATGGTCATTGGAGACAATGACTCCGTCTTTCTCATAAGCAACTTTCACGATGTAGCGATCATCGTAGCAAACCACCCTCTTGCCTTTCACCTTCCGAGATGGGGTATACACAAGGATCGACTGCTTCTCAAGCTCCTCAAGAATGTGCTGATCTGGTGGCGTGGATGGCAGAAAGAGAAGGGGAAAAAAAATAAGAATGTTTAAAAAAATCAATTAATGGTGACCTGACATCAGTCATGCTAGAAACCTACAGGAATCTAGAAACTTAAAGGGGTGTGATTTTCAGGTGCAGTAGTACCTAGTGGTTGTTTGGCTGTTTACAAAATTAAGTATTTTATAAAAGCATCTGCTCATAAAATTTGAGGTGCCTTTTCTTGACTTTTATGTCTTAACCATTAAAAGATGGTGAACCCCTGTAGTTCCCTTTATACCCCAGTAGCTGCTAGGAAGCCCATAACCAGCCCTGGCATGAGTGTCACTGGGAGATAAGGCATGCCTGATAAAAATCAATAAATTAATTTTTCTGCCACTGAGGACACTGACTTCTTGCCATTCCTGCCTCACAGGGAGATGGATTGCTGGATTCTCAGCTGTAGACATCAAACTGCAGGCACACATCTTGCTGATCTATATCTGTACGGTCTACATCTCCACCACAGAACTCAGCCGATGTACTTTCTTCTCCTGGAAGAGGAACCCGTGCAGCCCCTGTGTCAGGGTAAGAGGCTAACTGATAGATGGAGAGCAGTTGTGCAACAGTGAACACGTTTTGGACATTGACACTTTTGGATAACACGTGAAACATATCTACTCAGAAACCATCTCCCTGTTTACTGGCTGGCGTACAAGTTCTGCAGTCCTGTTGTGAGCTAACAGATTCATTATTCTTTAACTCAGCTGGCAGAAACTGGTGCTTTCAAAGCAGAAGGCTTCTAAGCACTGTAACAAAGCCCAGTTTGCAGTTCTACTTGCTAGCCAGGAGCGTGTGGCAATAAATTAGTGACTAATGGAGATGGAGACCTTAGACACTGTTTGCACTGTGTGTTTACAGGGCAAAACCATACTGGATTCTTCACACCCCTGCCTCCAAACTGTGCCTAGTGATTGCCAAATTACACGGGGATGGTGGCCTACCTGCAATGGGACTGTCTTGTCGAGGGGGCTCCTTTCTCCAGAGCGGGACAAAAACTTTGATGTAGGTGTGGCCCCTCTCTCGGAACCAGTCCACCGCCAGGCGGATCCCCCAGCAGGAAAAGACCTCTTTGTTTCCATGGCTTTAAAAGAAAAAGAAATAGGAGGAGGATGGTGAGGCAAAGTTTTCAGGAAGCATACAGAGGTCTCTAACTGAATCAGTAACAAAAAGCAAAACATGCAGCTTTTGTGTCATTCACCAGTTTCCAAGAAAATAACCCTCCAGTCCCGAGCACGCTATCCTGGTTGGACAGATCCAAATACCTCCTCCAGCAGAACTGCTTGTTACCTGACAACGTTTGGATGCTTTAAGACAGAGATATTCTGTCCCAGATTTCTATGACCTGCCTGCTAACCAAGTCTGTTGCTTTCATCTGTACCTGGATGGACTTGGGTCCTAAAGTACCAGCAAGACCTTAGATTGTGTCAGACCCTTCGCATGCCTTCTCTGATGATGGTTTGAGGATGGAGTTTCTTCCAGCACGTGCAGAAACCCATGAGACTCTCTTGTATGAAACAAAACGTGGGGATTTCCTTCTGTGGTAAGTGACATACAGACTTTTATGTGGCTGAAGTGTGACTGCAGGTCATTCTGCTGCTGGCCTCTTCTGGAAACAGGAGTCAAAATACAGAGAAAGAAAAACTGCAAGAAATACTGGGAATATTACTTAGGACACCCAAAAAGGGACAAGCCCTCAGCTGGGATGGCCAAGGAGGCCTCTGGCCCATCTTTATCTTGCCCAAGTTGGTAGATTTTGTCTTCATTGCACAGACAGGTAGGAAACCCCCAGGATGTGCACTGTAGCAGATGAAGGCAAAGTGGGTTCTGGACAGTTACCAGTGTTCAGAACAAGACACAGAAAGTATGCCCAAGGAAAATAGATAGGGGTGATATCCTTCCTAAGTCTCTTTCCCTTTTGGAAAGTTCATACTACGTGTCTGTTATCTAAAATTTGACTATAGTGCAGTGCACATGTAAAGGAAGGCAATTTGTTGATTGTTTCTGCACAAGGAAACAAAAATAAACTCTTCACAAAGGTCCTGAAATGGATAAACACCCCAGCAGTATCTACAGAAACCTCATCCTTGTACTTTGAGCTTTCTGGATAATATCACCACAATCTCCCTTCTGCTTTCCCCTCTGTGAAACGTGGATGTAAATGACTCTCACACTCAGTTACTACACCTACCTGCAGTGACTGACCAGCTGAGGAAGGTGCCGCAGTCCTAAAAGCCTTTTTCCCCCCAGTCCCCAGAAATTCAAGTCCAGATTCTGCTTCTATCAACCTCATAGCCAAAGGTGCGTTCTACACCTAATGAAAGTTATACTGCTGAAATAGTGACCACAAATGAAACATAGTACTATTGGGAAGATAAGATCTGATTATCTATTAATAGAAACCGAGGTAATAGGATGTTTTATGAAGGAAAAGAAAAAAAAAAGAAAAAAAAACCTATGTTAAGTGAGCTCAAGTGCTCAACATATCTCTATTCTAAAACAACAGTTTTGTTTGGTTTTCAAGGTTAGGGTCTACCAAGAACAGACTGAAAGTCACTTGGACAGGTGAATTGGAAGTTCAGGTGACTTTTTCAAATTACTGCCTTGAAGCATCAAGATCCAGCACTGATTACCTCTGAAAACCAAGTACAGCCTAAGTAAGGGCACTTAAGAGCCTAATGCTGGACTCAGCTGGCCCAGGAGAAGGCCTTTGTACATATCACAGCTTAAAAACTAGACTTAAGTGCAAGCATGGAGTAGGTAGCCCCCTTGAGTGTGCAGTGGGTGGGGTTACACTGGTTTCCCTTTCATACCAACCCAACTCCATTCACTTTCCCCCACCAACCTTGCTAAACCACCCTGTGCACCTCCCATGGACCAGCAGGCAGGTGCCTGAGCTGCTTCTAACAGCACCTGATGGAAATGCAAAGCGTACTGAAGTGTCTGACACTTGAGACTGGCTGAAGGCAAGGTTATTTTCCTTTCAGTCTGTATGCATAGGCTGCCTGGTGACTGCCAGATCATCCAACTGCTTTATTACATCGGGGCACATAAATCTTTTTCAAAACCTTGCACCCTGCAATGGGCCCTTGGTGCCAACTCTGAAGTGCTCCAGAAACAGCAGTCCCAGGACAGGAATACAAATGCTCAGGATGTTTTTCTCCACAGAGGCAAGTCCCTCTCCAAGTCTCAACATTTTAATAGCTCCATCCCTAAGCTGCTGCTTCTCCTGTGCTTTTATTGGTGATGGTGTTGGTGATGTTGTTTTTCCAGCAAGCAAAGCTAACACCCCTTTTCCCTGACTGTGCTGCAAAGGAGCCCTTCTCCATCTGACAGCAGCAGACCAGAAGAATTGAAACGGGGCTACCAAAAGCACTCACCAAGCCCATCCCACTATCCAAAGGCAAATGCCATCCAGCTCCACTTTGGAAAGACATCCAGGACAGGAAAGCAGCTCTCTCCAGGCTGTATCAGTTTGGTATGAGCTGAGAAGCTCAGGGTTCTGCTCAGGGGTCTCTCTCTGCCAAGTAGTCTTTATCAAGGCAGAGCCTGGGGGTGTCTGAGAGGAGCTGGAAAACCTTTGCCTTTCTGAAATTGGAAACTACTGCACATGCCTCTAATTCCTTTTAGGTGAAAGAAAAGGAATCCGCGGCAAAACACCAGCATTCAAGAATCTAGGCAGGCAAACATCTCTCTGCCTTGCATCTTGGAAACTATTCTTACAAAGATTTAATTTTCACATGCTGGAAGCATGGGTGGCTTTTGGAAAACCATTTTGGTGGGCATGTGGTCAACATGGCAAGGCTGCAGCTGCTGCCGCATTACAGACAGAGCTGTTCTCTGTTCTGTCCCCCTCTGCCTGCTCGAAAAACCCCGAGAAGTCAGCAAGGACACGGCTGTGCTGGCAGAACCGAGCACAGGGCCAGCCACAGGTATCACTGCCCCTAAAATGACAAGAGTGGGTGCTCTGCTCAGCTGCTCCATCTAAGCTGGTGCTCATTTATTTCACACAGGGACAAAAAGACACCCTAAGGAGGGTCTAGGGTAAAAATGCAAACAGACAGGAGATCCTAGGACAGCTGTTTTATATTTCTCACTGCTTGTGAGCTTCCCCGAGGATCCCCGTGCTTTCAGGAGGGATTTCTCCCTTCATCCAGAAGATGGCACAACTTGCTTAGCCTCCAGAATCACCTTCTCTGGATGTGTCCCTTTTGCCCTCTAACCAGAGGCATGTGGTCTCATCTCACCTCACACCAAGATGACCAAAGCAGGAAGCCCTCCTCTGCTCTATTCCAAAGTGCATGGACGGGCTTGGCCCTGCAGAGAGGAAAGGGAAGCCGAGAGGAAGGAATGGTGGATAGGCAGGGCGCCCTGGGGCCTGGCAGCTCACACTGCCCAGAGGAATGAACAGAGGACAACCCACTGCCGCCTCTGGACTTCCCATCCACATGGAAATGCCAGCCTCTGCATCACTAAGAGTGCTTTTACAGTGTCAGGGTGTACTTGGGAAATATAACTGGGTTGCTATCATATTTCCCAGAAACAGAACGAATTAAGGAAGAAATAAGACTACTTAATACAAAAGTCAATTATCATTTTCCTATAAAATGTAGCCAAACCAAATATATATATATGTATATACATAAAACAAGCCAGGAACGTTGTTAGGATTTAGTTCCAAGTGAAAACAATACAACTGTGATTTTGTTAGGGACCACAGCCACCTGTCTTCAATTTTCTCTCTACTTCCTAAGTGGGGCTGTTCTGTCCACCTAGAAATCCTAGGTACCCATCTGAAAAGGCAGGGAAACATCAGTGGTGAGCTACAGGGAAAGAGCTGCTGAATCATACTGCCATAAGCAGCGGATGTTACCTTATAAAAGGTCAAAATGCAGAGAAAGCTGGTGACTACATTCAGTGTATGTATTTATGGGCTTATAGACAAAAGGTCCCCATAAGCTGTGCCTCAGCCAGATAACAGGAATAAGCAGTGCTTCATATATTATACATCAAATACTTCAGTGCACCCCTCACCTGGAAAAAAAACATGCTTCAAGCCATCAGCTTTACAATTCAAAAGCCACCAGAGAAGAAAGATCCCTTTCAGGAAGCACAGCTTACCTCATTGCGACGTTGCTGCCATCGATCACAATGGGTCTCAAGTGACTGGAGGAACCACTTTCGTCTCCTCCAAGCCACTGTGACACTGGAGAAGTGCTACAGGACCCCCGAGCAATGAGCTTTGGCGGGGCGGGCTGAGCCTGGCTCTCCAGATCCTGGGGTTTGCTCCCCATCCGAATCAGCTCTTTCAGCACGTCGTCCTCCAGGGCCTCTTGGCCCAGGTTCTCCAGCACTTTGCAGATGTCCTGCTTACTGTAGCCCAGCTTGCAGAAAAAGTCCAGCTTGCTGTGATGCACTTCCATCCCTGCTGCAGAAACTCTCCTGGAGCGTGGTGGCGCTGGCTTGCTAGAAGTGGCCAGCGCCATCCCAGCGAGCATCGATGCTCCTCTCGAACGCAGCGCTGCCGTCCTCCCAGCCTCGTCCAGCAGGCATCAGCTTCAGGTGGGGGAAAGATCAGAAATAACAAAGCACAAGCGTTAAGGAAGAACGCACAAGCTCAGCAAGTTGTCTAGCTGCTTCGCTGTCCTCTCGCTGAAGAAGCCGTCCCAGCCTTCTCTCAACATCTAAGCATTTTTCTGTCCCGCTCCTATTTATACAGCAGCGGCGTGTTCCACGCGACGTTTGCCAGTCCCCGGGCGGTATGTCAGACAGGTGTCATCCTACTTCACGAGCTCTGCCAGCCTGCCGCACACGGTCACGCTGCATGCGTGAAGCTTGTTCTTCAGGCTTATCTGACAGGATATGATATAGAGCGCAGTGTAACCGGGGATTTTCAATTTGCTCAGTGTGGTTAACGAGCCGCAGATAAAAATCTAGCAAATGTTGTTGGATGATCTCGGGATGCCATAGCAACTTAACATGCACAGCAAATCTCACCAAGTGATTTAAGGAAACATATTATTTGCGAAGTAACCGGGAACTCTGAACTTCTCTCTAGGGTTGTGTTTCCTAGTATGTGCCTGTGTGCATGCACAGACAGCCCTTCTGAAATCCCATCACTCATCCGTTCCAGTGATGCCTGAGCTAATATTTTCCTGTTGTTTTCTGTTTCAGTGAGGGTTTTCACATTCGGAGAAGCAGCTTGTTTTTTGAAAGCTGTCATCAGCAGCGGTTGGAAGCAATCTGAAAAGTGGTTTCAATTTCACTTAGATTTATTGTCGAGAGAAGCAGCTAATTCAGAAATGAGTGTGCCGATGCAGCAGAAAGCTACCTCGAGCTTCTCCAGAACTTCACTATTTACATTTCTGCTCTGCCCCGTAAATGAAAGCGATGGGCAGCATGAGCAGCCATGCCCAGAATGACTTCAACGTAGCGAGCAAAACAAGACAAGGACACACGTGGGGACCACTCATCCACCAGGCCAAATGCTCTCAGCTATGTTTGGCACACTCGCACTGACACTTCCCTCATCGCTTGTCTGCGGTTACCGATGCTACCAGAATCACAGCCACGGCCAGTTCCCCCACCCGTGTGTCGGACACAAGCATGGCCTGGCCGTCTTCCTTTCCCTGCAGCTCTCTCAGCACCATCACCGATGGGAGAACAAGGGCGGGCTGCTCACAGGTCAGGTGCAAAGCGCACAGGGAAGAAAATGCAGCAAACGCGAGCTGTGAGAGCGAGGCGTTCAGCCCTGGAATGAAGGAGGCTCTGGGGCCACTGCGGTCCATCAGCAGTTCGCTCTGTGATGAAGCCAAGGTTAACAGCCTCATCGTGGCCAGCAGATGGCCCAGAATTATCCGACCAAACAAGTACCTCCCTGGCCAGACCTAGCACCCCCCTCCGCTCCCCCTCCACCCGATCTGCGCTTGCCTGGCCCCTTCTCCTGTCCCCTCTGAGAGCTCAGAAGCTGAAATCCTCTCAAGGAGGAGATGGAGCCACCAGGAAGGAGCCGATGGGAGGGGACCATGACTGCAGCTCCTCCCCAAGGCACTGAAAGCCCTTCCCAGGGCGGTGGAAGAGATATCTGCATTGGGCTCAGTTAATTTAAAACCAATTAGTATTTGTTCAGCCAGGAACAGGAAAACCCGATAATTAGTTAGTAACCATACCTCGTCCAACTTTGACCTCTACTTCCCTACGTAGCATTTTAACTATCAGGTATTTTTCTGCAGAAGAAATCTTGAGCTATTAGAAGTGATGAATAGCATCAGCAAAACAGCAAATACCTTGATCATGCCACACACGGAAGGGGAAAGCAGTTATCACGTGTACTTTTCCATCCAAACTACAGGAAGTGTTTATTTTAGCCGGTGGACTTGACCGGCTTTCTTTACAGTACACTTCAGAAATGTGGCACACTTTACCTCTAATCCTTGTTTTCAATTCCTGTCCTGAAGATGAAAATGAATTTCCCTGCTTTTTCAGTACTGAAATGATTTCTCAGCCTTGAAATAACTGCTCGCTGAACTGAAATACAGAAATATAACTTTGTACCTGAAAATAGCTAAGCTGTCACGGCTGGGTGGGCAGTGCAGCAAACCCTGCTTCCAGGTGCGCAGCCAGGGGCTCTGAACACTCTGTCAAGTTGACACGTGCTCCTTCATTTGTTTTGATGTCTGGATTATCTGAATAATTTATCACAAATGAAAAACTGGAATTATTATTAAAACTGAAATTATTATCTGTCCTCGGGTCAAAAAGAAAATATTCAAGGCATATTTTAATAGCCATCGCTGTTATTTTTTAAAGCTGTATTTCCATGCACCCTGATGGGTACCGTTTGCACCAGAGCAATTTCCCACATTAGCATCACGTTGTGTTCTGCGTGTTGGTCCTGGACTCCACCAGAAAGGAGGCACGACTTCCCCAGGCAGGTCCCCAGGGCAGCAGGGGTAGCGACCACGGCTGTCTCACGCACGCTCCGCGCAGCCCCCGCGCCGCACGCGAGCATTTGCTGAAGGAAGGCTGCTCACCGGCACGGCGCTCCTGGCCAGACTGGGTTTTCTGCAAAGTTAACCACTGCATTGCTGCTACTGCCTGGCCTGATACTAAACGTGAGTAATAGCATGACTGCAGGGTTTGCACCACAGAATCAGCACGTTTGAAACCCTGAGATGAAAGCCTTGGTCACGGCTAACGCTGTGCCCTTGGTCACCCTTAGAAAGGGAGAAGGGTAATAAAATCACTAGCTTACACTTCGGTAAGCAATCAGGAGCGTGCCCAAGTCCAAGAGGTCAGCTGGCTGCTACAACCAGTGCAAAAAGACACGACGAGAAGAAGCCCTGCATGCCAGAGTCCAGCTTTTCCTATCACACACAAACAGGTTGTAAAATCCGATTGATGAACTTTCCAACCTTCATTTTCAAACTGCTTAGATTTCCTCCCGCCACTTTCCCCAGCATTCTGCAGGCCCCTCTGGGAAGCTGCTCATGCTGTTCCCTCCACTAATAACCACTCTTCTCACTTCCAGGCTAAATTTACCCACGGGCGCTCCTCTCTTGCCGTGGGGTTGTGCCCCGCTCACAGGCACAAACAGGCGGGCTGGGCTGCCTCCTCTTTCCCTTCGGTCCCTGAGAGTCACCCTGCAAACCGCCTGCACCAGCCAACTCCTTGGGGCCCTCCCCTGAGCTTTTTCTTCTCTGAATGAAGGGTGCTGCTCTACTTTCAGATAAATAAGATTTTTTGACTTTCACAAATTGGAGATGCACATAAACCCTTAACAAGACTAGATGACTACAAAAAGGTTTGCCTTTTGCTTCCCCGCCTCCTCTGCCATATTTGCCGAAAGTAACAGAAGCAACCACCCCTGGGAGCTGTACTCACAGGTGGTCCCACTCGCTCTGCACGTTGCCTGTCCGAGTCCCTGCGATATCAGTGAGCCAGAAACTGGATTCAGGGTAGCACTGAGCCCACAAGGAAGTCAGCCAGTATTTAGAGCCTTTATGACAAGGCTGATGTCAACTGAAAGCAAACAAGTGCAGCGAGCAGGTTGGAGCTCATTCTGTAGGAAGGTTTACTTCCTCATTTGGCTAGCTGATCCTTCATTTAACTGTACAGGTTGATAAACTTTCACTTCATTTTTTCAAATGGAAAAAAAAAAAAAAAAAAAAAAAAAAAAGAGGTTCCCAACAACATATCTCTGTTCTGAGTCACAGGCAAAGATTAGTCAAGCCCATGCTGGCAGGGATCCAGAGCACCCCAGCAGCCAGAACACGGCCCATGAATTAATTCTGGGTTACGTGGACAGTTTTCCAGCAAGGATGCTTTACCAAGTTATCTCAACCTCTTCCCCAACATGTGGCAAATCCCTGACCTCCAGGGACAGAAGGGAAAATAAATCAGTGCTTTTAGTAGCACCTGGCACTGCAAAGCCTCCTTCAAACACATCCACATCTGAGAGCTTGCTCTGTGACACTACAGCAAAATAGATTTTAAAAAATAAATAAATAAAGCAGCCCCTCCAGCCCAACCCAACTCACTGGTGCCCGAATTAAAAGCCTGTTCTGGTGCAGGCAGTCTGCCCGCAGCAGGGACTGTCAGCCAGGCACTTCCCAATAGAAACCTGAGTTGTTCTTCCACTGGTTCCCTACCTCGCTGCAAGCAAGCATGCCGAAACCCGCGGGGAGGCAGAGGGAGGGTGCAGGAGGAGAGGTGGGGTTAACCCTGGGACACCTCAGCGGCCGCAGACATTTCTGTAGGGCCCCCAAGGCTGGGGGTACCCCTTGTGAGAGGAGATCACCTCCGCCGCGGCCGCACGCCGAGAGGCCGGAGCAGCCCTGCCCTGCAGCCGGGAAGTGCTCCCTGCTCGCTCGCTTTGGGGCAGGACGCAGGGCGGCCAAAACCTCCGCACTGGCACAGCGGATAATCCAACGGAGTAGGTGGCTGTGGGTAAGCAAGCCTCGACACCGCTTCCCACCACGTCCCCATGGCTTGTGACGCCCTCGGACTGTGCCCAGGCTGCAAGGAACTCGTCGGGACGCAGGCTGCCTTCCTTTCCTCAGGTCTGGAAAGCTCTGACTGGGCAAGTTACCAGCTACAGAAGTGGGAAAGTGAGGCCAAAACTACACAAACGTGTCGGCTTTCTGCTCCCCAGAGCACCTCCCTGCCCAGGATGCCCAGAGGCTCGGACTCCATGCCCCTGGAGAAGAAGCTTCCCCGGAGAAGCCTCGCAGAGCTCCAGATGCCTCATGGCAAGACCACGGCTACGAAGCACTGTTGGAAGGGAAGAGAAAGCCGCCCAGCTGTTTATTACCAGGGAAGGCACGGGAGCAAAGCACATGACATTGCCTAGCGCTATTTCAATTCCTGCTGCTCAGCAAAATGCTCTTTTAATAAGAACAAACCAGAACCTAGAAAAAGAAATGAGAAGGAAGTCTGGTAAGAGAATTTTATGCTCGTCTTTCCTTTGTAAGAAAACGACCAAACTTAGCGATTGTAACAAGCCATGAGCACGAGACTTCAACGTTATTCAAACTGCAGTCAGCCAGGAGGACCTTTACCCTCTTCCTGAAATCTGGTAAGGGTGTTTAACACCCAGGCGATCCTTAGTCAGCAGACCATGCAAAATAAAGGACTATTTTTGACTCTAAAATGGTCTCAAAACCCTTTTGCTCACCAGCTCAGATAAACATTTGAGAGCCCCAGGCTGCGGTTTCATAGACATTTCCTCTCCCTGCTGTTTCCTTGTGCTGAAGAGCACACCAAATTCTCCCAGTGCAAAGATTTATTGCTTCTTGATGGTATTGTTATGTTCAATAGGGAAACGGATTCAGTGGGAGAGGCTTTCTGCAGGGAGGATCCATTCATGGATGTTCCCATACCGAGCTGACATCAGAGGATTTACTGCCTTGTGAAACAACTGGCCTCTCACCAGCAAGAATTATTACCAGCCTCCAAGCAAAACAGCCTGGCTGTGGCAGCTCCTGGAGGCCGAGGGAGGACCGAGCACGCCATCTAAGCAGGCTGCCTGTGCAACGCCGTTCTCCCGCTGCTGTCAGACACGGTGTCATCCCGAGCATGGAAACACATTCTCTTGAACCTGGTAGCGGGCAACGTCACAGCTGGTTTGGTCTACACGCCCCAGTGAGTTATGAGCTTTGTAAAAGGGAACATCCACTCATTGCATGAGCAGCACAGCATTCCTGTCTTCGTCACCTTCGTTCACTTTCTGGGAAAATGAAACAAATCGATGCGGCTGTAGCATTACAGTGAGGATTCTCTAGTCCCCAACCAGTCAGGATAAAGCAAGTGTTTAATCAAATGCAGTCCTATTGCCAGGAGTGTTTTAAATAGCTCCTGGAACCAGCACATCAACCACCCTGCCTCAAGCAGGAGGACATCCTTGCTGCCTCCAGCAAGGCTTGGGGCAGATCCTCACCCCATGCGACAACTCAGTTCTTGGTTAACCCTCACTAAGCAGTCCTCATCATACAGTCCGAGCTACGCTCCCAATTTTAAACATGTTTCTTTATACACTATCAGGCAAAGTCGAGACGTTTTCTGCCAGTGGAATTCTCTCACTGCTGGAGGTGCTGGAAATGCTGACTTGCTGGAGACAGGTGTTTGCCCCCTGAATTCACACCTCCAGCTCAGGAGGGCCTGTCAGAGTGCTGGATCAGTTGTTGACAGGCAACCCGGTATCCGGGTTGGTAAAGAGGCAGTATCTTCACGAGAGATGTTTCGACATCCTTGCCAAAAAGACCACCTTTCCCTCACCCAAAAATATACAGCAGTCTCGAGCTCTGCATCCGACCACAGAAGAGGGCGAAGAGGAGGCACTTTTATTTGAGCAGCACGGCCAGCGGGTAAGTTCTGTTGCTTCTTGGAAAATTACAATCCCATCTTCAGATCCGACACAGCAGGAACCCAGCTTGTTTTTGCCGGTCTAAAATACCTATTTTTCCTTCTGCCTTCTTACAAAAAGATACTGCTATTAGTCAAGTGTTTTCCACTAAGCTTATATAAAAAGTACCTTTTACAACCAGAAAGCCCCAAACAAGTTTCAAGTTCAAACATTTACCACTGTTCAGCTTCAGATTTCAGAAAGCTCTTGGAACCGTCTTTCGGTTTCAGTGATTTATCACATGCTCGGTAGACCCAAGCCTTAATATGGCTTATCGATGCCTTTTAACACTCGTACCACATTTAATCGAGATTACACTGGCTTGTTCACTGAGAAAAAGCATATTCTGACAGCAACCAGACCCAACGCTACACAAAAATACTAACCCCTAGCAAGCATTTAACGTTTTTCAAATTGCTTATGGTATCCCTGTATATGCCATGGGTGACGGACAGAAGACATTATCCGTCTAGGAAGCTGTCTACCTAGGAAGCTTCTAAGCAAAAACTGTATCCTTCTAGTCAGTAACCCGTGAGTTTTACATCCAAAATCAGGCTATAGGAGAATGAGATGAACAAAGAGGAGAAGAGCAACAGATCCTTAAAATTTTTGAATATAACTTCTTCACGGTGCAATTAAAAGTGCTTGTCCAAGCAACTAACGGTTCTTTGGGTTTTCTTGTTTTTTGGTTTGGTGGGTTTTGTTGTTTTGTTTTTTTTGTCAAGAGCAAAGCAGGCAAGGTGTACCTGCATAGTACAGATTCTTGGCAGCCCAGAACTGAGGACACACGGCGTGCTCTTCCATCCGTGACTGGGGCTGTGCGAACAACCCTGCTGGCACGTGTCCCGAAGGAAGATCCCGCACCGTCATTGTGCCAAAATGGGAATCTGCAAGAAAGCTCACATTGGCAGCTCCCTCACCCACACAAAGCACAAGCCAAGCTTATGCTTAAGGAGTTTTACAAGCACACTAAGGAGCTTTGGGGAAAAAAAAAAGTCATCAGCAAGAATGCCAAGAGCCATCAGACACAGCTCACCAGAACAAATAAACAAGTGCAGGGTTATCACGAATGATTTTGGGCAACTGCTTATTGTCACCCACACTGAAAATACCAACCACTGGTGTATGTAATTTCTCTATTATTTCTGCTGGCTTCTGTGACACCCATGGGAGTTAAAAGAGACCTCTTGCAAAACCCTAGCCTCCTCATTTGCTTTCAGAGCTTTAAGATCAAACGCCATCGATAATGTGGTTGGTTTAGGGAGCTGATTTATGCCTTTAACCTCTGAACAGAGAGGCCAAAGCATGCACAGTTCCCCTTTGAACAGGCTTCAGCTAAGTTTAAGTGAAGAAGTGGTATTTCTGCTGTACCATTTTTGGCATTATTCTCAATATCACAGAGGAAGGCGGTTTTTGTTTTGTTTTGTCTTTTAGTTACCACAAGCACCAAAGGTCAACCCTGAAACTGAGGTTGGAGATAGCATTGACGAAGAGGAAATGAGGGTAGGGAAGTGTGAACTCTCATTAGAATACAAGAAGTCAGCTCTCCAGCTACTGGATAATCAGAAGTCCTGTCAGCTCCAACTGCTCTGCTAGGACAGGAATAGCAGGTTGCGTCCGTGGTTTCGGCTGACGGTACAGCTCGTGCGTGCCATTTCCACAAGTACCACGTGCGCACAGCCGTACCTTCCGATGACTGCAGCATTAAGTCCCATCTAACGCGGAGCGCTCAGCACTTCACGTGTATACCAGGTGAACATCAAGTGTTCGGAGAGCAGCCCACAAATTCAGTCTCCTTAAACAGTGCTTAAAATTAAGTACTTGCCTCCAGACACCGACCTTTCTTGCTGTCGCTTATTTTTTTTTAACATTAATGTTTGAAAATTTCTGCTTAAAAATATAAACAGTTAAGCCCAGCAGTCTGAAGTTACGAGATCCAGCAACCTAGTGACATTACATTTTTAGAAGCACTAGGGTGTATTCAAAACCAGACACGTGAGTTCTTTCAAATGTGCTTATTTATTTTCTTATTCTGAAGACTCTTTGGCCATCAACACAAAGTAACTGTTTACTTCCATACGCTATTCATATAAACATTCAAAGAATTTACCTGTTTTGAGAGAAGAAGCCGTTATTTCTGCTGCTGAGATGTGAGCACATTTTCCAGGAACAGTGTGTTTGTTGTCATACACCAGTATGTTTCATATTCCCACAGGTGCTTGGGGTCTAGCTGAAGCCTAGGAAGGGCAACTGAAACTCAGCATGCTGTTGAGTCATTATCTTCTTTCCCACAAGAATCCAGCCTTTTCCTCAGAGTGGAAACTTTCTTCTTTCTATGACTGCCTGTTCCTAAAACCAGCTAGAACTTAACTGCTTCAGCACCTCCACATCCTTGTCAAACTTTGTCAATGGGTTTTGGTGTTAAAAATGTGCCACTGAAAAGAACTGAGGACAATGCACCAGTTCAAGCCTTATTTCTGTAACAAAGCAGGCAGAACTAGAGAAAACCTACCACATCAGCAGCACTACTGCAAATGCATCATGTCCTGGTCTAGTAGAGGTCTCTGGAAATCTTACAGATTGAAGGAAGAAATCTTCTAGATGGAACAGCGTGCAGTCCTCAGCACCAGGCCCCCGACACACTCCCAAGAGCAGGCTTCTTGTTAGTTTCTCTTGTGGGACAGGGGCCCGGGCTGTTGCTCAGGCTCTGTAAGGACTGCACAAGTCCCTGTAAGCCCCCAGTGGCTTAGGAACGCTAAAGGAAAACTGGACTTCTAGTTCCATGCTTTGGAGCACATGAAAGATAGAAAGGAAAGATTTAGCAAAAGTGTACTCTTAGCCACGTATAATGTTTAATGAACCAAAGAGAGGTTAGATGGCTCTGGAAAGCACATTCCTGTACACAGCATCCTTCAGCATCCTCGCTTAATTTGGGTCTGAATATTGTAGGCATCTGGCCTGGCCTGGCAAGTCAGAATGTTCTGCCATGGGGTAAACAGCTTCTTCTTTCCTTCAGCAGCAGCCCTCCCACACGAGTATGTTATCAGGAGTTCACTTTCCACATATGGCCCATTCAAATGCACCAGCCAGGCAGAGCAGAACTGCTACTGGCCCTCCAGGGCAGAGTGATTTGTTATGAGCTTTCACAGCTGCCATGTATCTTAGATTTTGGTTTTATACTTCAGATCAAGTCCTCTTGAGAGGTATCAATCTACAAAAACTTGTTATACTGCTACAACAGAACCAGACACTACAAGAGGTATTACAGCAAAACCACAAGGACAGAAGGTAAGTTTATTCACCACACCAGACTGCCTTTGAGCCACCACACATTCCACAGAGGAGAAGAAAAGACAAACCTTGCCTTAGCTTCTCTCTCCCTCCTATCAATGCAAGATCTGTCCTCCTCTGGAGAGAGAAATAGAACACACGTGTTCTTAAAACATATGCAAACTGAGTAACACTGTTTAAATGTCCAAATCTTGTTTGTCAGAGAAAGCTGGACATTTCAGAGCCTGCTGACTTCCAGTTAGACCCAGACTCTGTAACATCACCTGCATTCCTTTGTAGATGAAGAGCTGTTAACTGACCCACTTCTGCCACCAAACCCGAAAATTATTCCCACATACACTTTGGCAAGTACAACGCAAGTTACAAATTCTGCCTTCTGCTGATGCCTACTTTCTTCTGCCTTATCCACCCAGCAAAACTTGCCTGACATCACAGAGGCTGGATACCCCGACACTACAGAGGTCGGATGTTTAACAGCGATCGCAGCTGTGCCAAGTATCAAGTGAATCTTAGTTCTGAGAGGCATCCTCCAACAACGCCACACAGCCAAGTGAGCTGCGTAAACAGCTGAGCACTAAGCGCAGTCGATGAGTGCCGTGCAGCACTTCCATCTCCCTCACAAGCAGCAGAGCAGCGCTTCGGTGCCTTTACTCACTGTTTGTTGCACAGGATTCAGCGAGTAAGAGCTGACAGGACAAAGACAACCTGCAGCATTGCATTTTAAAGGAGGGAAACAGAGCTCTGAGTATTCATGTACTAATGGTATCAGAGCACTTTTTTTGGAGAGAGAGTGCACAGAACATTTCTGTCTCACAGGTCTCCTGTCATACTCCGTATCATATAAGATGTGCAAGTGCTGAAAGAGGAACACAACCTCCTTGCAGAAAGGAGGTAAGTGCTGCAAATCTCTTTGCAGTGGGCAATTCACTTGATAGCACAGGCTTACATTTCCAAACAGCTTTAGACAACATTCCTTATCGGAGACTCACATCATTCCACTAATGTGAAATACTTTATTGAAACAAGCTTTTGGGAATCGAGCCTTACTCCAAGTCATACACCGGGAATTCACAGAACCATAAGGCCAAACCACCGACAGAACATAGCTGCTTTCAACCAGTACCTGCACAGTCATATGGCAGCAGTGTTGGAAATGCAGGAAGAAAACAGAGTTTTAGTTCCTTTCTCTCTTTCTCCTCCATCATCTGTACTTGGACCTCTCTTTGTCTTTTGATTTCTTTGGACTTCTGCTTCTGTCTGCCTTTTTATCCCAGTCTCTTACTCGGACATCTTCTCTGTATTTGTCTTTATGCTTGCCGTAACTGGAGCCTCTTTCCTGAGATCGGCTGCGACTCCGATGCCTGTCTTTCTTCTCACTCTTTGTCTTCTCTCTGTAGCGCTCTCCTTCATGTTTCCGATCAGAATCCTGTTAAAGGAATCGGATGCATACACAGTTACAGACAGAAGAGGAAAACTGCAAAGGCATGAGGAGACCAGAAAGAGTCGAGCATGGTTCCTCAGCTGTCTAAGGCTGGCCCCTCCTGAAACACATTCACATCCGTGATTATTTGAAAAGGGTAACACGCCATAAATAAAACTGTAACTGTATCAAGATACATCTACAGCTTTTGTCAGTATGTAAAAAAGCCTGCCCACCAGACTGTTACTTCTTGTATTTCCTAAGGGCCTTGAGCAAAAGCTGGTGACACTGTGGATCCAACTCTGATGGGTATTCTCAATCTGTTCATAAGCATCACAGCAGCTTCTGAGGTAGTTTTGGATTTGCCTTCTTACATAGGCAATTGAAGTGTTTGGATCATCAGTTTTGGTTCAAGCCCCACAGGCATTCCAGTGTCATGAAGACTCAAACCACTTTCTAAGCCCTGCATGAAATAATCCTTAATGGCTAAGTTACGGGCTTCCAAAAAATTAACAACACTGCTTCAAAGACCCAGACTACACACACAGACTGAACTCTATGGGGTACGAGTCTATTTAAATGGCCTAAAAAAGGAGAGACCAGGTATGTATTGCACGTGGCGGTGGTGTCTGAGCACACACAAAATACTCTCTAAAAAGCTGCTGCAAATCCAGGTAGGCAGAAATGAGGAAATACTGGATTTCCCTGGCTTTCTGCACAGCGCTGCAGAGGACCCTGCCTAGCAGGTTCAGAGCACAGGAGGGATTTGCTCTGGAGATAAATGTTATGTACCAAAGGAGTGTGGCTGTCAGCAGGACACCTGCTTTGCTTGCTCCAATAGGCGGATGGTACAAAATCACTGAGACAGCGTACTGGTAAATGAAGGCAAGATGACTGAACTCCTCAGACTGAAACGTGACACTAGGAGGTGATGACACGGTACACGCTCAAACGCCTAGGTGGTGACACCAACACCCAGTCAGGCCAGAGCAGTTTCAAAACAAACCAAGATCCTTCAGAAAGATGCCATTTCACCTATAAAGTCACTCAGTCCACTCAAAAAGGTTTTCTTAATAAACAGCACTGACTTTTAACAGGTGAACTGCTGGCGTTTTTAAGCACTGCAAGGAACTATTTTGTTCTTACTATTCAAGGAAGATTTACAGGGAGACACAAAATAAAAGATGGGGCTTCGGAATCCTGCAGGAAGATACAACTACAACTTGCTATTGAGAAAGTGGTGGGCACTTTTGATTTGAAAGCATGATCACAAGTTTAGTATCAACGTATGCTCTAGTGGGTTGACACCATTTTTAGTGGGGCTTTAATAACAACACTAGTAAACAGATCTTTATGAACCATGGAAAAGGTCTGCATTAAATTATATAGGATTTCTTTCTCAGCTTCAGATACAATTTTGCATTTTTCTAAACTCTACACTTTTCTAAATGCGCATGGCAGTAACATTCACCAGTGTATGGCTAACATCCAAACCACATTTATGATCATGCAAATTTTATTTGTTTTTTTTTTTTTTTTAAATAGTGAAAACCCTACTCTAAGTAGAGCTTTTACCCAGACGGCAGTGACTGAGATGATTCCCAGAGCAAACTCCCAAGAGCAAATACTGCCTTTAGAATTACACAGATAACACCGAAATGCATTAGTTACAGAAAGCAACATGTACATAAACAATCACAGATCTGATCTTTATCTACGTAACCAAAAATTTCTGCTGTTGCTGAGTACAGTAATCCCACTGATGGCCAAATATTATTCCACATCTTTACTGTTCAACTCTATTGCAGTGCAGATTTTAAAATCTGAATCAACCAAAAAGAGTGTTGCTTTTTATATTTATGAGCTACTTATAAGAGCTTTGTCCATTCATCTTCAGAATGAGGGACAGATTTCCCCACTTCAAAGAGCAACTCTTTTACCAAATACATTACTAGTGAACCTGAAAGCCTTCCTTGGTCTCCACATTTGGAGAAGCCAGGTTCCAGGTCTCTCTGTGGCAGGGACAGAGTACACACCAGAAGGTGGACACTCCAGCAGTGGAGTAGAAAGGAACAAGAAAACAAAAACATTGCCCAGTAAAACAGATGGTGGGCTTGGTGTGCTGCTGCCTTCAGGGGGTTTGCTGCTGACAGAGAGCACGAGGAGGAACAGCAGAAGCTCACAACAACGCTCAGTAGAACATCTACAAAGCCAACACCAGAGATGGGCTACCGGCCAGCTAGAAGCAGAAATCCTCATCTGCAAGTCAGGGCAGGGAGAAGGCTAGTGAAGGCTTGAAACTAACGATAACCGGCACTGAACGTCACAGAAAAGAGGGACTTGCTGAAAGGATTAAAAAAGCCACAGGGGAATGGAGCCAGATAAGCACAATGATCTTCGCAGAAGCATTTAATGTAAAGGTGTACAGGGCATGTCTGAAGCTGTGAGTGCCACAAAAAGGTTGTCATGGTAGCTAATATGATCACAGTCTAGACAAACAATACAGTCATTGAAGTCATTTATAGTAATTAACAAGATAAATTGTGTCTTTGTTTTCAAAAAAATTGAGTTGTATTTCCCCTTATGCAAGATTCTACCTTTCTGAAGCCTTTGGCACAGGGAAGGGTCACATTTTTAAAATGCTAAGTTACTAAAAATACTAATGGTATTTGAAATCAAATCCTTTATGCTCTGTCCAAGTCAGAAAAATGCTCTTTTCCCATTGGAAGCAGAACAAAATTACTATTTAAAAACAGACTCTTTCTTACTGCTGAAGTCCAGATTTCTCAATCCAGGATCGCTGCCTCTTAGCAGTCAACAAATGAGTGACGATCACCCTGTTTCTTAATCCAGCACTGTGCTGGTGAACACACGAGGAAAGAATTATTAAAAGAGGGGAAGAAACTGCTCTGGAAGTTCGCTGCTGACTTTGCCAAAAGCAGTAACTTGCCAAGCAGCACTTGAACGTACATCAGCTTGAAATACCAGGATCACAAAAGCAGAAGAAATATATGCCATCTCTACCGACATTAAGTACACTAATTAAAGGTTAAAAGGAGCCACCAAATAGAGACAGCCATTTCAGCAGGGAGATTTTGATCAAACCTAATCAACATCCAGTAAGTAGTAAGAGCAGAAGATTAAAAATGGAAAGACCAATATATTTTTGCTAAAATCATGAACTGCAGAAGTCTGAAAGTCTGGAAGACCCTACGTCTCACAAAAACCCACTGGTTAGGCTAAACTCCTCCACAGATCCAGTTATTTTAAAAAATAAACAATCCCAGCAAACGAAAAAGACGCAGAGAAAACTGGGAAGGGAACAAAGTCATAAGACAGATCTCAAGCAGAAGCAATCAAAATGCTGTGCCAAATCCTATCCACAAACCCACACAGTGGTGCAGCCTCTTGCTCCAGACCCACATCCTGTTACCTACTGAAAGCAAGCCACAGCACCCTACCTCTTCAGCCCTCTGTAATCAAGTCAACAGCACAGGGTTCAAAAATATATTCTTAAAACTTCACCACAGAGACTGAAGATTCAGGAAACTGGTGTCAGACTAAGAAAAGGGATGAGTCAAACTATACTAAAAAAAAAAGGCAAAAAAAAAAAAGGCTAAAAAAAAGCAAGAGAACAGAAAAACAACTCAACATCATGGAAACTATTCAGAAAATAAAACCCCCTTCCCTTCAGTCATAGCTGAAGCTGGTAGCACCAACTGCAGTTTCGGTTACCTGAACTTCCTATTATAAGACTGCTCTCTCTCAATTAAAATTTCTGACATACTAAGGGCTCAGGATGGAAGCTTATCTATGAAACACGGTCACTGTGGTCTTTGGCAATTGATTGTGGAAAGTTAACTGTTGTTTCCTTTTAAAGTTTTTACCTCAAAGGCTTCACCTATTTCCAAAATGGGGTTAAGGGAAAACACTTTGCTTGCCTGTACTAAAAACACTACCATTCAACAGAAAAGTTTCCGTGCTGTTACGCTTCGTGCTGGCCTCAGTATCCGCACTGAACAGTATCCGCCTCAGGAACATGCCTCCCTCCCTGGTTCTTTCATGAGCTGCCCAGATTACAACCAAATTATAAATTTTAAGAAAACAACAACAACGAAAGGCAGTTTGGATATTCTAAGCAGGATTTGTCAGCTAAGCTGCCTGCAAATTCCATCTGGAAAGGGCCGTGCTCAAGTTACTTTACTGATTTTCTAAATTGGACTGAATACAAACTCCGTTGGACTAGGTGATCTTTCAAGGTCCCTTCCAACTCAACTATTCTGTTCTATTCAGTAAATATTGAATGTTGTTTTTTTTTTTTTTCTACTTAGCTCATTTCTCCTTAATGCTCAAATTTCAACAGTAGTTACCTCTCCACTTGATGGTACAGGCATTCAGCTTCCATGAAACATCAACATCCTGACTACCTCAGGTTCACAGAAATGTGAAGGTGCTGACTGAACAGGCTGCAGTGCAGCCTGTGACAGAACTGCTGTCTTCTGGCAATCTCCTCCACAGCCTGAGTCCTACAGCACTGTACAGATGCAAGTAAGCCTGCACAGAGACGTTGTGCAAATATTTCCAAAACAATTCAGAAAAAAATACACAGACAATTCAGAGACTGTGTTTCTGATTCCACATGGGAGAAAGCCAACACGCACTTTTGGTGAGAGTATCATTAACTTCTGGTTTATGACTGGGAATATGTGAACAACAGGTTCAAAGTGCTGAAGATCTCCTACTTTATGAGAGGCTACACTGCCTCTTCAGGTCATTTTGGCAAAAAGCCATTCAGACATGCCAAGCTTCGAAAGTCCAGAAAGATTTGGGAAACCTCTTCCATAATCAGGCACTGACATCAGCCTTCTGTACGTTTACAACTGCTGTATTTTATGGGACTTTGCACACCAGGTCCTCAGTTCAAAATCAGACTTCTTTTTCCTGACTTACCCTTACTAGGAAAATAAACTGGTATCAAGTCAAATTAATGCAAGAAGCAGCGAGCACCTTGTGTTTTTTGGTCCGCTTGTCATCCTCTTCATCTTCAGAGTGGTGATGCTTTTTCTTCTTCTGTTTTTTAGCCAGGTGCGACTGACTTGTTTGAGACTCTTCTTCTTCCTCCTCTAGCACAAGGTCATACTTGGCACTGATAGTATTGGTTAAGGGCATATTTATTACTTATTATCAATAAATATCAGAACACAGAAGTTCATGAAGCAAACAAACCCCAGTTTATCAGACAGTGAGTGATTTATGAAGGCACACAGGTATTGAAATAATCAGCTGTGTTAAAATGACTGAATTCTGCCTGTCAAACAGTACAGCCAGGTCCCAGTTCTCTCTTTTTTTCCCCGCTACCTACAGATTTCTGAAAAAGTTACAGCTTTCTGTTCTCTCATGCTCACCACAAGCAAAGGAGGATTGCAGAACATGGTTTAGTTACTACTATTGTCCCATTCCGGATGCAGCAGATCCCAAGTGAAACTACTTAAAACTCTGTTCTGCCTTATGTCACTCCACAGCTTTACACTGGGAACATTATTTACCTGCACACAGCATATTCTGATCTGATTAAATTCACCTTAGTCATTAAATGAAAAAGGCAAAATGTTTAATTCCATCTCAAACACCAGATGGTTATGTGAAGCTGCAGCAAGAATATATATTCGGCAAGTTTTAAAAATAAGAAGTCTTTTCCAGACTGTTTTCATAAACTCTACTTGGTGCAAAAAATACATTTGACCAAAAAAGGATACTCCTGCTTTGGTTTTACCTTCTCTTTCAGAGCAAATTTTGAAGGTCTGTCACGTTCCTTTTCATATTCTTTGAAATCATCCTTGGTATACTGCCCACCTGTCCACAGAAAAATATATTCAACTCGCTGCAACTAAAAAAGCAATCAAGTGATCTTCCTAACCCTACAGGGATTCATACAGTTCCAAGAACAACACAGACATCTGGATAACAGAGTAGAAAAGGGTAGGACAAGTCATGATTCTGTGCTACTCTTGCTTGCAGATCTCATTAAACAAATTGTGGCTTTCTCCTCAATCACATCCAGTAGAGACAAAGCATGAACAGGATCACAAAGCAGGATTTAGTAACTGTTTTAGTCCCTCTTTGATTGCAGGTCTTATGATACACTACTGTTACTGTAAAAGCCTATGATTATTGTCACTATTAAATGACCTTTTGTTCTGGGATGCACAAAGGGAAACCTCTGAGACAGCTACAGCTCTCCATCTGAATTCCTAAGCTATCAAAAAATCGTTATGCCTTCCGAGGGGCATCACCAACCTCATTTTCCACCCATTCAGTTGGCGACAGCAGCTCAGACCGATACTCTGTGGTATGGCAACGTGCTGCCATCGCCCGGTCATACTTGAAACTGCAAGATTAACTGGCTGGGTCAGAAATAGCCCCAAATACCCTCAAACATCTAAAACTGTGTTGTTTTTTAAACATGTAAGCTATATAATATGCTCAATACAGAGGAGATGAAGAGAGGAAAGCCCCAGCCTGAACGTTCACTTTTTCTTGCATACACCCAACTGTCATACAGTGTGTAATGAAACTAAAAAGCAAAAGGTACTGCCATACTACATTGCTGATAAGCATCTTCAAAAGCACCACTTTTAAAGCTTGACTTGGGAACATATGATTTACATGCAAAAATATATCTGTTGAAAGGCAATCCATGGTAATGCAATTATTTGTTCCTGACCTGGCCAGTACATGTAGCCCTAGTGAAGAGAACAGCTAGAAACCTTGTTGCTCTGTGTTATTAAATTGCCAGGAAAATTTACATCCTGGAAGATGAGATGATTTAAGCTCTTAACAATTGCTTCTCTTTACGTAAATACTTATAGTTAGAAGTCATGGGTTATTAAATTGTGAAGGTCAAAAATCACATGCGTACTTACCTTTGCCTTTCCACTTAATCTTTGCAACAGATTGGCTAAAATCCACATGTATCCGTCTGTCATCTATTAGCACGTTGTCCATTTTGAAATAGGCTTTCTCACAGTCTTCCTCCTGATATTAATGTTTCCAGAAATTTTTGAGTCATGATTATATCAAAAGGAGTATTCTCCGAAGAGCTCAAACACAAACTCAACTGCTCAGTGGCGTACATTTCCCAGCGAACACACCACACATGGCATTTTTCTTAGAACTGCGTAAACCACAACAGTTTTTGTATTGTGTCATTTCAAAAGAAATAGTTATGCTTTGTCACAATGTAAACATTTAAAATTACATTTTTTCAGTTTGTTTCACCTCTTTAAAAACTTGCCAGGGACAACAGCAACTCACAGAAGTTCCATTTTAAGTACACAATAGGCTAAAGGAACTTGTTCTCGTTTTTCCATTGTTTTCCAGTTTTCCTCTCAGATTAGCTAGACTAGCAGAAAGTCTCTAGCAAGAAGCTATGCACCATCAAGAGAACTTTTACAAGTAATCACACTGTAAGAGCAGCGTGTTGGTAAAGCTAACACCATTTACAACCCCAGTAAGTACTGTAGCAGAGTTCTGTACACAGCTATCTACCTACTTTCATATTCCCTCCTCTCTTTATGCAGCACTCCTCCATTTTCTGCTGGCATTCCCTTCTTTTACTCTTCCTAACTGTTTGAAAGTCCTAATGTACTCAGAAAAACACGGTCCTGCTCTAAACCTACTGGTTGCAAGACCAGTTAAGGTCATATTAGTATTGTTTGGCTGAAAAAAAAGTATTTTTAATTCATTTAGGAACTACACCTTCTGCAACTACGTCAGAAATAGAAAATGTTAGCTACCCCACACTTGAAGATTTCACTGTTCTCCTTTAGTGGTAGTATACTGCAAATGAACCTTGATAAGCAGAATCTACATCCAACACAACTAAAACACATACCTTTTCAAATTCAATGAAAGCATAACAGAGAGATTCACCAGTCTTCCAGTCTCGAATCACTTCACAGCTGAAAAATTGGCATGAAATTAACATGTCAGTGCTTTCTGAGCAAGACCCTTGCTTAAAAGGGAGAGTAACAGTTAAAAAATAAAAGAAAGAAAAAACAGACCTCAAAGGTATTATAACACTTGATTCTGAGACCCCTACTGACACGGGTGTTGCTGCACAGGAAAAGTGCATGTGATATTACTGAAGTAGGTAATTATAACACTTAGTTCACAAGTCCTTAACTGGAGCTGTAAGCTAGGGATGAACTGTAGAACTAGGGATGAATTTTGGATTAATGAAACAAAATTATTTTGCAACAGTCCTGCTTGTGACTGAGTTTTTGCATTTCACCAATAAGAGACAATAGATCTCACATTCTGTTTTTACAGTCGTTGAAGGAAAGTTTAAACAGGCGAATTTCTCTTCTTAGCAGGCACATTGCTAGCAGCCATCTTATCAGGTAGTTCACTGGGGAAAAATACAAAGCCTGACGTATTGGATCAATAGAAGTAAAATGGGAATAATTACAGTATTACCAAACTCAAATACAGTATCAGAATTCTGACTACCGTATGTTGAAAGAGGTCAAACAGGCAACAAATGCAGTAAATAGGGTACTCGAGTGAGACTTGAAACTCCTTCAAGCACAGTGAGCAGTTGACATATTAGGATTTGATACACAATTCAAAAGATGATCGAGACAAAAAAGGAGGGGAGAAAATGAGTATTCAGAGAATCTTGTGAATTCTTTGCAGCAGCTACTAATTAAGAGGAAAGTAGGACCGTCTTATGCAAGCACACTTCTCTTTGTTGAATTATTCACAAGATCTGTCTGAAAGTGGGAGGTCTGCAAAAGAGTTTATTCAACAGACTGATAGAGGAAAAGAAAAGTTGTAGAAGATCACTACGACATCCAGAAATTCGGCTCCAGTTGTAAGGATGGCGAACACAGTACCAGTCACACACACACCCCCTCCAGAGTCTAGTGAAAGATCTGGTAGACTGCAGATCTGTATGCCCGCTGCCACTACTGCACAAACTTGTGGAAACTTGGCACAGAACTGACTTAGTGGGCATCTGAATAAATAGGACCCACCCAAGACTATCTGAATATAAGTTCTTTGAAAGGGTCAACATGCCTATGCAAGATGGTGAGCCACTTGACTCACCTTTTTGAAATCCCCCTGGAAATTCTAAGAAACTCCTGCACCAAAAGGTTTTAGTGAAATTCAGCAGTAATGGCATAAGAAAGATCTTTGTATCGATAAAACTCCCATGGAGTTTGCTGAGGATACTAAATTGTTAAAGGTGGTAAAAATAAAGACTGAAAAAAATGCAACATTCCTAAGGGTTCAACTGAATAACAATGATATTCAATGTAGATAAATGCAGCAGGATGAGCATGGGTGGGGGGACCCTAACTGCATTGTGAAAAAGGCTGAGCTGGCAGTTAGCACTTAAGAGTAAGATTCTAAAATCTGTAAGAATTTTTTTTGGTGAAATGATCAATTTGATAGAAGTACAGGTCATAAAGCATTTACAGCTCTAGGAAGAATTAGAAAAGGTGTTGAGAGCAAAGTGGAGAATACCACTGTGCCACTCTAACTCTGTAATTTTTCTAGTACTGTATGCAGTTCTGTTCCTCTCATCCTGAGGTGAAAAGAACAGAAAAAAAGTTGAGAGAAGGGAAACAAGGTAAAACAAATTCCTCTACAAACTATGCTGGCTTTTACTCTTAGCCAGAAAAAAAATGATGATTTGAGGGTATGTGATAGAGAGCTGTAGGAAAGTAGGTTTCACTTCACTATCTTCTGATACCAGCAAAGGGGGAAATCAACTGAAACTACTAGGAGCCAAGTTCAAAACTGAAAAAAGCAGCAGGCATGGGGAACACTTAACAAAGGGCATACTGGATGCTAGAAATGTTTACCACTTTATCCCAAACTGTACATATTCCCAGGGAAAATTAAAACACAGAGACTGTATGTAGCTCATGTAGCACCTGAACTGTAGACTGTGTAAAGAGGGGTGAGGGTAGGGGGCTGGAAAAAATATTATATATGTGTCCCTTGCTCCACTTTCACTTAAAGTCACTGCTGGAGACAGGATATTCAGCTAGCTACACGTGACATTTTATCACCACCATTGTCATCATCTGACCAGGGATAAGTCTCCAGAGACACCAGAATACTACTTAACAGTCAAACCTAAACAGACTGATAGATATCAAGTTCAGTTTCAACAAAGAAGGTTTTCTTTCATATTACAATAATTACCTTTTAATTGGACCAAATCGTGAAAATATTATCTCTAGGTCTTCATCCGTGGTCACAGGATTCAGTTTACAAACAAACAGCACGTTTTCTGGTGGCTTGACTTCTGCATCTGGTAAATCTCCCACCTGTGGGATACAGAAATAGACTTTCATCACTTCTGCTTAAAGTTCTCTATATTCTACTGCCACAAGCACACTGGCAATACATCTTGTGGATGATTTCAGACACGATCCTATCACAAAATCAAAACCAAACACAGTATTTTTCTCACTCGATGTCACAATAAGAGTATTTTCTAAAGAACCTAAAACAGTTAACCTATTTGCGATTCCACCACTGGGATTTCAGGTAAGTTACAAATAATTTCCCACCTTGCTTTCCCCATTCATAACTTAACAATACTCAGTTCTAATTGATGTAAAGCCTCAGTCTTTTCTTTCCTTTTAGAATAAATGGTGAAAGTGTACTTCTAGAGCCACTCTCTTTCAAAAATAAAATGGACTGGATCCATTCTTCAGTTTCTATCTGTACCTCAGACAAACTCAAACTGCCTTGAAGTCTGGCAACAACTATCCTAAATTTCAGTTGGCCCTACTTGGTAAGGATGACAATTACACAATTTCAGATAGACGGGAGGCAGTATTCATGCTAACTACAAAACAACGCTTGCTTACAGTATGCACAACCTTGATGTTTGCAATCTCTGATCAAAGTTCCCTCCTTAGAACCAGCAAACTAAGTTCCAGAGGAAAACACAAATACACACAACACCTCCTGTTGAATTGCAGCACTTCTTTACAAAACCTGAATAAAAGACTAGTGATACACAAACAATTCATCTCCAGCTTTACTTAATATGCTAATAAAAAGGTAAATGTACATTAGTGTGGTAACAGGAAGAAACAAAGTAACACAAGTAAGAAACAGATTCCAGAAAAGATCTTAAGCACACAACATGCTGTCAGAGATGTTAGTACACTAACATCTTTTTCATCTCTTCAGGTAAAGGTAAATACAAAAAGATGTTCACCATCTCCAAAAGAATGGCACGAGTTTTCGCTTCTTTTTCTGCCTGAACTTCTTCTATTTCATCTGCAGACCGTCCTTTCATGTCATCAATTTCTTCATCTGCTCCTATTCTGCCACTCTGAAAAAAAAATGAAGGGGAAAAACTAGTTAACAGCAATCCATGGCTAAAAAAATCTCTCATTTTCCAAATCTTACTTGGATGCCTTCTGCCTTCCACTTGTCTCCCCTCCCTTAATACTTCCACAAAGTATTAAGGACAGATTCTTATTTTGACCAGTCTCTGCTGGCAACTAACAGGGATCTATTTACTTAATTCTTTCTTCCAACTTTTCCCAAGAAGCTATCACAAATACTCACATCCAGCTGTTCCTTAGTAGGTTCTGGTGAACGATCAGGAATAGACAAGCCAGGTGGATCATCAAAGGGATCATCTAAAATTACTGTATGATTTATCCTAATAGAAAACAACATCAAGACCAGAATCAGTCACAAGCAAACAAAACTCTCTTTATCCAAGTAAAAGGAAGGCAGCCCTGCTGATTCTCAGTTATATCATAAAGAGCCAAACATCCTGCATACTTGTAATGACTAGAATAGATGTTTTTATAAAGGCAAGGTAGGTGCACATTTTCTTATAATTTTTCCTATTTTAGTAGCTGCTTATTTTCTTATATACCTATTTCCAGACTAATACACAGCCTAGTAAAGTCTAATACCAAGTAACGTTGCACTTTTTTGCTGCCATCTAATTCTTTCTACTACGTAAATGTAGAAGTCACAATTAAAAGAATCATACAAATGGAACAAAACTTCTTTGAGCAACTACACCATTTATTTTGCTCAAATTGTCTTACACTTTAGGCAGGACAACAATTCCATCCCTGTTCCTGCAAGTTCACATTGGTGTTAAAGACTCCATAAAGATATGGAGTCCGTCTGAAAACACATGCCTACACAAACGCTCAGATTTATGGCTTACAACTCACATCAACTCACGACAGATTTCCATAATAAATACTGTTACTTTAAGAAGAAATTCAAATTCCTGTAAAGGCACAATCATACAGCATTTTAACAATAATACTGCAATAAAAGAGCATTTTAGATACCACGTACAAATCACCTAACATTGCCATATTGATTTAGTATCCAAAAAGATAGATGTGTTAAATTATAGTATAATCCTCCAAAACGGGAAGTTAAATGCAGTCACACCTGATATCCTGATATGGGATAAAATCCTTATCCACAAAGGTTTCATTAATTGTCTTCAATACATCCATGCCTTCGGTCACTTCTCCAAATACTGTATGCACACCATCAAGGTAATCCAGGTTTTCCCCTGTTGTAATAAGAAACTAAAAAAAAAAAAAAATACAAGATTAGTAACAGTAAATAGAAAAAAAATGAGGGCTTCAGTTTTACCTTAGGAGAGATACAATTCTCACTGGAATCCAGGTTAAAAAATAATAAATAAATAAATAAATAAATAAATTCACATGTATGGATATTTCATGTGAGGCATTTTAATATATAAAAGTGACAATGCATCTAAAATAATTATTCAGAAATAGTATCATTCTATAAGATTAGAGCTTTAAATATACCTAGAGAAAAAGTTTTGTGCACACAAACAGGGAACAACATCAATTTCAGAAACTGTTTTATAATTTATTTTTTTTTGTGTGGGAAGAAATAAAACTCGCACTCAGATAAAACTATACACTTACATTGTCTTAATGCACACTTTAATGTAATCATACAGAGAAAGCTGTGATTTCAGTTTCCAAACTAAGATGAAGTTATAATTGGGAAGTTTTAAGATTATGCTAAAAAACAAGCTCTTCACTTTTCATATCCATTTAACTACAGGATTTGTTATTGCTTAATCTTACCCTAAAATTATCAAAATCACATAAAGGTATTAACAAAAATGAATAAACAAAGGGAAGAAAATTGAGAGGGCTGAATTCTAACAAAATTTATAAATTTGAGCTAGGACAGATTTGAATCTGAGCATCTCAACCTCTTTCTTCCCTGTAATCAAATACCTTCTGGTACCTGGAACACTATGAAAAGTACTTATCTAAGGCCTTTTTTATATAAGATGGCTTTGGACCATCTTATAAGATGATGCTCTTGAGATGACATCATTATTGTTATGCCCTTTTTGCAAAGTCAAGGAATTTTCATTTTTCTTACTGAGACGTGCACCAAGACTTCCCAACACTGCATACTGACCTGTGAGCCATGCTGGTCACTGCCATTGTTCACCATTGACACGGTTCCTTTTTTCTTGTGCTTAATTCTCGGCACTTTTTCTGCCTCAAAAAATCTGGCTTGATCACCATACAGTTGACTGAAAATACATGGAAAATATGCTATATGTTATAAAGCAAACAAATATTAAAAAGTGAGATTAAAAAATGCTGTAAAACAGTAAATGAAACTTTTTTTTTTACATTGGCGTTTGAATAAAACCAGAATTTATATTGCATCCGTGCACATTTTTATGTACCAGTACAGTTATACAGTTCACTTTATATTACAGATAACAGATGTTTCTCTGAAGCATTTCACAGAGGTTTTTTTTGTGAGGGCTTGTTTGTGGTTTTTAGTGCAGCATACAGCATTTTTCTAGGGCCTGAAGGGAGTACATATTCTGATAAGAAGGATCCATCAGAATGAATTAAGTCAACACTTTAAAAATGCAACTATTTATGCTTTCGGTTTCTCTTTCAAGACAAACAGAAAGCCACGATATCTGCACGTAAACTAAGTTCATCATCCATACAGGACTGTACGCAGTAATTTCATACAGGACTGTACGCAGTAATTTAAGATATACAGAATATGGCAAATCATCAAAACATCTTTAATTTTTGAAGTCTATCCCTGATTTTTACCTTACTCCATAATTGACAGGGGCATGGTCAATACAGTTTTGCCCACATATAAGGAACAATGTTGTGTTTGAACTTATTTTGCTAAACTGTTGTAGGTCTTTATGAAGAGAATACTCAAGTTAAAGTTTGCCTGCATTAGTTTCTTAGGTAGCAAGAGCAGAAAGCCCAATTCTGTGGATTTCAGCAGTATTGAACAGGTGGAAATGACATATTGCCATTCTCCAAGCTAGCAGCAGAACAGTATCTGTCAATCTCTTATCACACTCTCCTTCCGTATCTGCCATACTACCGGGTCTCAGAAGAAGACCAAAACAATTCCTATAATAGAAAAAAAATGTGAAAATGAACTTGATCTACTCATGTGCAGAGACAGCTCAGGTCTGGCAAGCATGTCTACTTAGATTTGCATCTGCTTAGCACAATTAAACTGCTTCCAGGATCACAACAGTTCCATGTCCTCAAGGTTTTCTATTTTAAAGGCTCTGACAGACCAGACCAGAGTTACAAACATCAACATTGGTCCAGCAACACTGGCTCTGCCCAAACTGAGCTATTTATCTCTGTATACTGTGTTCCTCAGCAGCCCAGGTTTTTAGTTCTGCTATGCAATTTTAATTTTATTTTTAACAGTAATTTTAAAGGAAGCATATAGAACACGTGCACTTTGCTAAGTTTCATCCTACCATTTAAACTTCTTCAACTTCTATGTTCACGACCGCTAACATTTTTAACAAGTCAATTTTTAAGGCAACACTTGCTTTCTTGTACAGAGGAAATCAAGCATAGCCTCTGTGTTCCCCTCTTGCTCAATTAAATAAGTAGTAACAAACTGCTGATGGCTGTGCCTTCTATGGAGCAGTTAGTTATGATACCCATCCTACAAAACCAAACCTAGTTATTTGCTCACTTTTAAATAAGCAGAAATTTACATACAGCTTACTATAACTTTGTTTCTAAGGTCAGAGATAGAATACTGTCCAGAAAAAGCATCTCAATAGTCAAGGACAGTGCAGGAATCTAAAAACTATTTGGCTATAATAACTCAAGAAGCCTATGCACCAATGTTTTTACTTCCCATCAGTAATTCTGCCTTGAAAGAGCTGCAGACAACCTAAGCAGGACCCTTTACTCCCACACGACTTCTCTGTCGATGAAGCAGCACAAACGTGTTTTACTTACCAAAATACAGATTCGCCTCCACGGCCAGTTCCCATGGGGTCACCAGTTTGTATAATAAAGTCCCTCTGCCACAAAGCAGAACACATAGGATATTGTTGTCATGTTTGTGAACTTAAGCCAAGAAAAAAAATATATATATAGAACTGAGAATACTCACCTGTACATTATGAATAAGACAATAGTTGTAGTACTTGATTTTGCAGAGCTTCAGAAAATTCAGACAAGCTGTAAGAAATCATAGTGACGCTTACTGAAGAGGATCGTGGATACGGCAAGTACATTTGTAATGGATTCAGCGCGTACGAAGCTGTTTCTGGGGCAGACTCGTTAGGATCCACCAGCGTCCGACCCGTGGGCGCTGCCAGAGATGCTCTAGGGGGACAACCATTCCCCCACAACCCCGGGGGAGGCAGACCCCGGCTGCCCCATTTCTATCACCCCGGAACGGCCCCGTTTTTATGCCCCCCGTGGGTAACAAACATGCCGCTACCAGAAGGCCTCCTCCCCGCAGCCCGGAGGCGCACACCGGCGAGCCGCCCGCGGAGGCCTGAGGCGGCCGGGCCGTGCCCACGGAGCCGGCGCCCCCCAGGCCCGTTCACCGACGCAAAGCCGCCCCCGGCGGCGCTCGTACCGCGGGGCCGCTCCTCCGTGTAGAGGTCGATGACCAGGTCGCCCACCGTGGTCTCCAGCAGCACGGCCATGGCTGCCGCCCGCTCCCTCACGGCACGGCACGGCACGGCAGGGCCCTGCCCGCCGCCGCAGGGCCGCCCTCTGGCGGGGCGGAGGAGGAGAAGCCGGCGCCGAGCAGCGCCGCCACAGCTCGCCCTGCTCTGGGAGGCCGTGCCTGGGAGGCACGGAGGGGTGAGAGGTTACAGGATCACAGAATCGCTAAGGCTGGAAAAGACCTTCAAGATCATCCGGTCCAACCACCCCCTACCGCCAATGTCACCCACCAAACCATGTCCCCAAGCACCACGTCCAACCTCTCCTTGAACACCCCCAGGGACGGTGACTCCACCACCTCCCTGGGCAACCAGTCCCAGTGCCTGACTGCTCATTCTGAGAAGAAATGTCTCCTCATTTCCAACCTGAACCTCCCCTGGCGTAACTTGAGGCCATTCCCTCTAGTCCTATCACTAGTCACCTGCGAGAAGGGGCCGACCCCCAGCTCCCCACTCCTTCCTTTCAGGCAGTTGCAGAGAGCAAGGAGGTCTCCCCTGAGCCTCCTCTTCTCCAGACTAAACACCCTCAGTTCCCTCAGCAGGACTTGTGTTCCAGGACCTTCACCAGCTTCGTAGCCCTTCTCTGGACACAAGCACTGTCACCTCGCAGTTAGGTTATTATGGGTTATCAGGTGAGTGGTAGGGCCAGTGTTTGCCCAGAGCACACTGCTAGGCATGGCTTGTAGTGCCTTGGGCAACACCAAAAGAGCAGACAGGCAAACAGAATTTACGCCCTTTTAACTGATGCCATAGCATGTGCTTGGTCTTACATGATACAGCTGAAATAATTTCATTGCCTTCAAAGTACAGGATCCCATGCAAAGAACTTCAACTTGACCTTGACCTTCCTTATTTCTCGTAACAATATCAACCTGTGACGTGCTATGTTGAAAATAGAAAATTAATGCAATAATAGAAGTACATTTCATATTTATTAATATCATAATACTGCTATAATCAATATGAAATATTATCAAAAGGCAGTGTATGAACCAATGGCTTCATATTTTCATAATATTGATACACTTCTTCTCAGAAATAGTCAGGCATTTGGAATGGGCTGCCCGGGGAGGTGGTGGTGGAGTAAGAGTCCCTGGGAGTATTTAAGGTTGGACGTGGTGCTTAGGGACATGGTTTACTGGGTGACATTGGTGGTAGGAGGATGGTTGGGCCAGACGATCTTGGTGGTCTTTTCCAACCTGTGATTCTGTGACTTCAGGCCACACAATTTTCATCTCTTTCTGGGTCAAGCCCTGGTACTCACTGCACAATGAGTCGATTTGAGTCATGGGTCTGTTGCAAAACAATTTATTTCCTGTTGCTGAATCTGCCAGATTAGTGACCTGAGTTGACAGTGACCTGAGTACAGTAAAAGGGAAGCAGTGAAGGTGGGGGAGCAGAAATGTGCAGTTAGGAGTACGAAGAGATGCGTGTAGGTTGGTAAGACCAAGATCTCCTCAAGTACCAGCAAAAATAGCATCAGATCATAATATTATAAGGTGCACCTTAATAAATAGCCAAGCAGGGAATTTACATGGTTTTCTGTTCATCATTATCCTGCTGCATGATGGTCCTGAGGGAAAAAAAAAAAGGGGGGGGGGGGGGCCCTGGTCCTGGGTCCAAATCTGCACTGCAGCATGTTGAATTTGCATCCTTAGTGTTAGTGCTATCAAACATTTTGCAGTGTTGCGATGTTTCTGTGAGTTTATTCCCAGTCTGCACATCACTCCTGAATTAAGACTGTTTTTAAGCCATCCTGTGTGGCAGTTATTGACAGAAGAAAGCGCTATAGCACGCATTACATTTATTTACTCTGAAACTTTAAGAGGGACTTAAACAGTGCATCAGTTTTATGCAAGCCTGTGCTGACTGAAGTTTAACTGTTTACTTGCTATTTTGGGAGCTCATACTTTGGCCTTCAGCAAGAAAGCATACCACTTGCTTAGGCCAGACTGTTACATCTTTTTAGTCATAAAATAAATTAAGTCATAATTTCCCTATTATTTATACTGACTTTTGCTTTCTGATAGCCCATGGCTACAATGAGGGTTAAAAAAAAAAAAAAAAAAAGATTTTCAAGATCCCTTTAAATAGTCAGAAATATCAACTCCAGCTTAAATATAAAGCCACTGAAATATAGCAGAAGTGTCATAGAGAGGTGGCTGATGACCCACACCTGTCAGTGTTCAAGAGATGTTTGGATAAAACCCTCAGTAATACGCTTCAACTTCAACTTTTGGTTACCCCCGATGTGGTCAGGTGGTTGGACTCGATGTTATCGGAAGGTCCCTTTCAGCTGAACTCGTGAAATACTGAAGAAAAAAGAATGGATCAAATACATAACAGCAATAGTTACTTAGTTATCGGTAGGAATTTTACCATTTGCATTATATATTTATACATCCCCTCTGCTCTGAGACTAATGAAAGCTTGGAAAATTTGGGAAAAGAAAGTGAGAAGTAACATTGAAAGCATTTTTAATGCTTTTTTTTTTTTTTTTTTTAATTTTAACTAAGTTCCAGGAGAATAAAATGAAGGGAAGAAAGAGTGAGAGGACTGAAGAAAAGGATGTGCAAAAGACTGGGAGAAAAATGAAAGAACGAAGGAAAAAAAAAAAAAAAAAAAAAAAAAAAAGCAAAATATTACTTGATAGATAATTTACCAAGAAAGTTGCAGAAGGAGACATTCAAAGACTTTCAGGAAGGAACAGGCATTTCTGTGTTCCATTTCAGTGAGATGATGAATTCCTTGAGGTGAGCTGATAACCCCACTTGAAATTTGCTGAAACTATGAATTTGACAGGTCAGCGAGCCTTGTTTCCTTGTACTTTTATTTGCTCTGACACCATTAATATTTATGCCTTTGGTACATTCAGCAAACATTTTAATCATCAACCTAACACACAAAACAATGGAGCATTGTAGCTTGCTTTTGTGCATCTAGGATTCACCAGTCCTGCTGGGACGTAGCCTCCAATCTGATTTACGCATGGAGTGCAACACGTAGCTAGGAATGTACATAACTTAAACTTCCTCCCACCAGCACATGCATACAACTGCAAGTACTAACAAGAGTTGCATTCTTGTAGCTGCCATCCTGTCCCCACAGACTCTTATGTGCCCCTTAAGAGACTTGGCGAAATGTCATGTTGGGGAGCTGACGTGTAGATTTTTGCCTCGTTAGATTGCACAGTGAAGCTTTATCTATTTCTTTTAATTTACTGCACACAATAGATTTACAACAACAACAAAAAAAGGCAGCTTTAGTACAGATTTAAGAGCAACTGTGTGATGTTAAAGAGAGACACTGGAAATTAAGACATCTGTGCTTTTATTCCTTATGCATTACTGACTTGTATCATTACAGGGAAATCAGTTAAGCAATTTTATTTTTTCTAACATCTAAAATCGTACTAACAACTGACAATAAATGTATTTAGTGATGAAATATTTGAGGCTTTCATATAACATACATTTCGTAATATGAAAATTTCCCTTTCCAATGCCTTGTATCTCATGCCGGATATTTATCCCAGTGTGTCATGACTGCAAAATGCGTATGAAATAACAAGCTTCTGGTTTTTATGATTTATATTCACTATCAGCCGTGTGAGTCACAGTGCAAGATGAAGTGGGGCTACAGATTCCTTCAACAGGACGTCACTGCCGTGTCCTGGCTGTATTAAAACCTCTCTGGGTACCAGCTGTTTGCCACCCTTGCTGTTACAAAGTTACTGTCAGAAAGCTTTTTGGTTACCAGTGAGATGCCCTCCCTCTTTCTCGTTGCACATAAGCCTCTCCACGCCTTCATACCCACCAAGGACCCGGAGACCCAGCGCGTTCCTCTTTGCCCGTGGGTTTGAGCGCTCAAGTTTCCCTCTCGCCTAGTCTGATAACTCGTGGATCAAAAATGAAACAACAACAATCACTTCCGAGCCGCGGGAGGCCCCTTCTGAGGGGAGACCTGACCAGCGGGCCGGCTCCTGCCGCCTCCCCTCACGCCATACCCGTCTCCAGCCGCCTCCCCTGCCCCATGCCCGGCTCCTGTCACCTCCCCCGGCCCCACACCGCCCCCGTCTCCCCGCCCGCCCCCCGTCCCCGCCCCGCCGGCGGTGTTTCACTTTGTTTTCGTTCCCGGGTCGCAAGATGGAGGCGGCGCGGGGCCGGCCCGGGCTGCTGCTGCCGCCGCTGCTGCTGCTGCTGCCGCCGCTGGCCGCCGCGCTGCTGGGCCCGGCCGCCGCTCCGCAGCTGGGCCAGGTACCGGGCCGGGCCGGGCGGCTCCGCGGGGCCCTCCGGGGACCGGCGGGGCTGCGGGGGGGGCTCGGCTGGGTGGAGGGGGGCTGTGCGCCGCGACCCCTGCCCGCAGGCAGCGCCCCGCCGCCGGGGGAGCCTCCCGGGGCGGTAGGGAAGGGCAAGGCTCGCCGCCCGTGCCCGCAGTGCGCCCTTCGGGGGTTAAATGCGATTTAATGTGCCCCCAAAGTGGCCGGCAGGTCGGGGGGGGGGGTATTTGTGTGCGGTACGGTGCGGTGCGTTGTGCCCGGCCTCGCCGTGACGGCTCGGTGCTGCCGGGGGAGCGGTGCATTGGGTCCACTGCTGCTCCTCCTCACCTCCGTGCCCCTGAACTGAACCAGCAAAAGGGTACCGGCATATCGCAGGGCGTCGCGCCATCTGCTTTCCCCTTCCAGAAGCCGAGCTGCGTCTCGGTAAGATCTGTTTCGAGTTAAATTTGGTGGCTTTTCGAGGAGCAGAAGGCTTTTGATACTGTGCAGAGATGTCAGTGGGAATGAAGGGATGTGCTGCGACAGGGGTGAGCTGTGACCTCGAGAACTGCAGAAGAGGTCCAGCTGCTTTTGTATCTGTGGTTAAGTCGTGACTAGATGTATTCCTCAAACCCTAGTAATCGGGACCTGCCAGGTGTTAGATCCCAAAGAGGGAAGAGCTCCGCTGGGTCCATAGTCACTTGCCTAGCCAAAGCAAAATTGCAGTCATGCGAGTGAATTTATTATGGCTTCTTTTCCTCCAGAGTTCCTTCCTTTGAGTAAAGCCATGCCAGGGCAGCCTGGCGCAGGCCCTGCGCTGGCACATCCTGTGCTGCAAGGCAGGATTCCTGGGCTCGCTTCCTGGTCCCTGCTTCTCCTGGTGGGCCCTTGAGGAGAGATGGGCTTAGCTCCTCAAAATGGGGATCTAGGTCTTCAGAGATCTATAGAAGTGTGCCTGTGCTTGAAGTCAGGCGCACGGAAGTATGAGAGGGCAGAGAAAGCTCAGTCCTCAGGTACTTCTTGTATCCCCTCTGAGAAAAGGAGAGCTATGTGGGATTTGGCAAGCAGTAGTAGTAGAGGGATATAAACCTGCGCTCTTGCTTACCATCTTCCATCATGAAACTGTCACACTTTCACACCGAAACTTCAGCTCCGTAGTGTTAGAGCTATTTCCCACAGCAGGCAATTATACAAGACACGGAGGCACATCTGCTCATGCTGTCTTAGGACCTGAAGGTGTGAGTGAGCGTGGCGCAGCGATGCCTGGGCTGGTTACGTGGAAGCCGGCTTGGGGTTAGAAACAGGGTAGGTATGTTTCAGAGTAAAGCCTGATGGAGTAACTGGGGTGTAACACAACTGGTGAGCACAGCCGTGCTGTTTGCTTGTGGGGACGGGTCTGTCTGTCCATGCTGTACTGCTCAGGAGGTCTGCCAGCAAAGTTTTTGCCAGTTTAGAAATCTCTGCACCTTTTTAGCTTTAGAGTGGTGTAGCGGTATAACTATGGGCAGAAAAGCTCTTCCAGGAGTCAGAAAGGGAACGTGCACTTCTATTACTTTTTTTTTCAGTTTGAGAGTTTAATATATATATATATAAATAAGAACTCATGTTTCCTTCTGCACTGCTTCTTTTTGTACATACAGGATCATGTTTGATGTAAAAGAAAGAACACGTCTTGAAAGAGTTTTGGGTAGAAGAGTTGCTCTTGTCTGAGCAGGAGCTGATTTATATTAAATAGCCTGGTAGAAGAAGAAGGGAACAGGCAGAGCGGGAATTCAGCGCTCGTGGGCTGGCTTCAGAAGCCACAAGCTTAACAACTCATGGCATGGGGGCAGAAGGATCTTTCCTCAGGAAGGTTTGGGACTGCAGGTGGTCTTTTAAGCTTCTCTTTGGCTACCATGACTGTGCACTCCATAATCCTGGGATTATCAGAATACTTCTGATAGCTTCACATTTATGTAGTTCTCGTGCATTGTGTGAAAGTTTACCTCCAAGTTGATGTCCACGATGTTTTGTAAAACCTGTAATGGAAGGATTGAGGAAAGACGTTGGAATTTTGGAATAATGTGTGTGCAATTGTGTTTTGTAAGTCTGAAACACGTTTGTTGAGCTCCGGAATGCGAACACCCCCATTGTTGTGCAATACTTGTCGTTTCTTAAATAAGCTGTTTTGAAATCTGGGTGCTTTTTTTTTTCTTTTTTTTTTTTAAACATTAGCATGTGTGCTTTATTTTTGCTTTATCCTCCTGAAATTTGGACAAGCAAATATGGATTACAGATTGATTGATATTAGACATAACTTTATATAAAAAAGGCATGGAATAATGCAACAAGATAACTGATCTTAGCATTAAAGGACTGTGCTTTTCTGATGCTAGGTCAAGAATTAGATTTTGTGGTTTAGATTATTTTTAACGTGCTGATAAAAACTGGCTAAAAGCACAGTGAGCTGAATGCTGTGATGTTTGTTTACTCCATTTATCTCTAGATAATTTAGATTTAACTGTTTACTTTTGAAAAGGCTTACTTGCCTACCAGAATTTTTTAGTGCAGTTGCTTGAAAAACACTTTTTTTCAGGCTGTTGTTGACTGCAAGAAACCTCTATGTGGATAGATTGTATCACAACAGAAAAAAGTCATCTTCACTCCATCAGCCATGTGAGTACGGATTCAGTGGGTGTAATGTATTTCAATCAAAGAAACTTTTTAATTGTGACACTCGGAAGTATTTATTTCACAGCTTTATCCCAGGTTCTCTATTAACAGCCTGGCACATGTTCTGAACTTTATACTTAAAAGGCACCACATCATCTTTCCATGTATATTTGATTAAATTAAAGCAGTATGATGCAACTGTGTCCTGATGATGTGAGACTAAGCATTCACCTTTAAAACTCCTGTTAAAATATTCATAGTGTTAGTTGATTTAATGGGGAGAAAGCAAAGGCAATTAGTTCTAGCAACATATGCAGGGCAAAGGAAGGGATAAGCAATATTGTACTATGAATCATCACAAAGCGAGGAAGCTTATTTTTCTGCTTGTTCAGAAAAGTAAAGAAAAGCAGAAGCATCATTGTGTTAGATTTGTGTATTAACAAGGATAGTTCAGCTTTAGTTACTTAAATACTGAATTTCATTGTCTTATCCTAAATATTGTCATGCAGTTTAATAACAGCAAAATTTGTTTGAGAAGATTTTGTACTAAAATTTGGTAAAACATGAGGGGCTAATTATCGTCCTGCAAACTTGTCAAGGACTGTACCGTGCCTGTTTCTTAACTCAGCTGTGCCCCATGGCCTGCTAAGACTGATCCTCCAACATACCTGTTTGGAGTCTGGTGAGAGAATTAGAACAGAAGCCTAAATTACAAATAAAGGGTTGCTCTCTTTGGAGCCAGTTTTCCATGTGAACTCAAAGGGTATGAGTTTGGATGTTAGCTGTTGGTTAATTTGAGCACTCTTTCCCACAATCTCTTTTTATATTTATAGATTTTAGTTTTGTCCGTTTCTTACCTGGTTTGGCAACCTTCCTTCGACGTCACGTTTCCATATTGCAGGCAGGATATCCCAGCTGTGCCTGCGCAGCTGCCGCGAGGCGATGGTCTGTCCGCCGCTCGCCGTGCAGCTGGCCATCTTGCCAGGCATTGTGCCATCTGCTCCTACTGCTGCCCGCTCCGCTCCCCTGCCTGCCAGCGCAGACAGAGCCCTGTTAGACAGAGCCCTGTTCGGCGAGCCTCGAGAGAGAACAGCTGTGCCTGAAGTGGGCTGGCTGCTCCTGCCTCGGTCTGGAGATGGGCTTTGTGGGAGTGATGCACTTGTGCGGGACTTAGCAGTTACCCTGTGCTGGGGGAAACTCTACAATGCACTGTGGCAGGTACCTACTGCCTGCCAGAGGTTTTTTCCTGATTTTGTAGTCAGATCTGTTTGACGTTCCTGCATGATTAGACCTAACGGCTTTGTCTTGTGTGGCATTTTTCATGAAAGGCTGGGGTTGGGTGAAGTGTTCTCTGTAGATTTGTGTGGCATTGGTGTGAGGAGTCTTTAAGAACTAATGAATATTCCCTTTTAAATTATGTCAGATGCTTTATATATTCTTTCCGTCATCGTGCTCTTCTGCTGCTTCTGTTTTGCCCCACTTAACTCTCCTGGGTTCTGTCGCAGCACATGGCTAAAGAGAAAGGATTAGAAAATGATTGCTGCCTGCTTATCGCTATTGATTCAGGTTTACAAAAATTCACTGGTTCACAAAAATCCTGTAGTGTACATTGCCACGCTATTACTGCTGTAGCCTAGCTTTCCAAGAAGAGAATGACATGCATTTGTGGTGGAAGTGCTGTCTTCTTTACAGGTCCTGTGGCCATTACTGCTGTAAATATCACTGCTGGAGCACTAAAACAGTGATGAGAAGTCTCAGGAAAACTCAGGAGACACTTCTACATCCTGTAACACCTTTAAGAACAACGAGGCAATTTCTAGTGTAAATTGGAGAGTTTTATGTGAAGGTATTTGCTAGCACAGCGACAGCTAAAGTGCTGTGAATGGGTGGATGGGTGTAAGCTGAAAGTATGGCCTGATTCCTGGGGACACGAATTGCTTTGTGGGGCTGTCCTTCGATGATGTGGAGTTATTTACTTTTCTTAGTAGTGAGGTGTGTAGCCATAAGGCCTATCCATAAAGATGTAAAGTGCCTTTTTTTGTTGTTTTCTGAAGCAGTGAATTTTATTATGCTAACATAATCAAATGTTTTCTGTGTTGAAGATAAAGGATGTTTCATAAGTCTGGAACTGGAAAGACGGTGAGATGGTCCCATATGGGAGCACTTTCTAACAGGTGGGGGTTGCCTGGTCAGGTAGTTCACCATGGAAGCAGGATATAAGAACTGTTGGTGGCCCCTCATGCTTTCCTGCCATCTCAGCAGGCATTAACTACATACGGCTCTTGAGCATGGACCCTCGGGCAGATATCAAGGGGCCACCCGCTGGGGTTGCGTTAAGAGGGGGAAGGAAGGCTGTGCACCACACAGAGCCTGCTGTGGGTGAGCCCCCTGCCCCACTTTTCATTATGTTTGGCGTGTCTTGTGGCTCTTGTCCTCATGTAGACTCTGTTATGGGGTGTGCAGGGTCAGGGAGGTGGGCCACAGCAGTTCGGTCGCAGCAGGCCCCGCTGTGTTTTGGGTGCAGGCGGTCAGGAAAGACCAGTGGGAAGGCAGCGGTGAGGAACTGGCCTCTAAGGAAGAATTAAGTGAGGTGGAAGAAATAACATAAAATCAGGAAAACTGATATTTTCTGTGAGAAGATACTGTAAAGAGTGGTGAACAAGCTGTTCATAAAGCAAGGAAGCTTCATGTTAGGCACCAGGAAAACTTCTAATGTTAAAGATAGCTGAGCATTGGAGTAAATAGTTGAGGAGAATGTGAAAATTTTGGACATCACTGGAGAGCTTTAAGAATACATTGAATTAGCATCTGTCAGGAATGACATTTTGTTGGCTCGTACTCTGGGGAAAAAAAAAAAAAAAGAAAAAAAAAAGGTGGACTTCCTCAGGTCCTTGAGATGTTTCTGTATTTTCTGTATCAGTTTGTGACCATTTGGAGCAGGAACAGTTGAAAACTAGTTATTTGTTAGCACCGAAACTTTGAGATCTGCTTGAAATGTTTCATACCAAGTCTTGTGAGACTGCTTGGGCAAAACAAGAACACAAGGACAGCTCAGGAGCAAGTGCTTCAAGCCTGAAAAAAATCAGATATGCCACTATGTGTATACAGAATACAGGCAGTCATCAGGAGAAGAAATTGTTGGCTCCAGACAGGAACTGACTGGCCATGGGGGTCAAAAGAAGGCAAGACTGTGAGTTCTCCGTCACTTGTGAAGGGTCATGGTGTAACAGCTTTGGCGGAGGACTGATCGTAGGCCGAAGTTTCAGGGAACCTTTACGAGCCCGTGCCACTGAGGGGCAAAGGCAGCCCCAACACAGAGCCTGTCCAGCAGCTCGGGCCTCTGGGGTCAGCAGTCCTGTGCCTCTTCTTGTCCATTTCTTCTTGTCAGAAGAAATAGGCAAAAATGTGGAAGTTCTCCTGCCCATTTAATGAGCTGAAGCGGCTCGCCGGCTTGGTGTAAAGGAGAGGGAAGGATGATGCACTGGAGAGAGGTCTCCAGCCTTTCTGTGCAGAGGCCTCTAGGTCAGCTCAGCTGTCGTGTCTGCATGCTACCTTCTACTTTTTGTAAATTTGACAGCATGGATGTGTACTGCTTAAATATTTTGATTTCTTAAACATGTAATATGCTCCTTGAGTGCAAGCTCTAAGTATATACTGTCATTCATGACCGTGCTTTTGGATACTAAATCAGCAGAACTGACAACTGCCTTGAAGAACATTAATCCTCACACATGTTTCACCTTGAGCATATGGTGCCCAGTTGCTGAGCATATCTATTTTGCCCTATGGCCTTCATTATCAAGTACAGCATTTGACTAAAACAAAGAGCAGGGGGATTTTCCTTCTTTTCAGTAGTAGCTATCTGGCAGTCATTTCCTTTTTCTAGTAATCTCCGTGAGTCACATCGGTGGCGGTGAAAGAAGATTGCAAAATACTGGGTAAAGCAGCTCAGATTTAAAGCTCAAAAACTGAAGGACTATTAAGACTGCTGGGAAGGTCCCTCCTCTGGGCCCGTTGGGTTCCTATAAGGCTCAAAATACGAGGAAGTCATGGCACAAAGGTCTGATGATCTGTTACACAATTGGGGGGGTCTAAAAGAAGTACAGCTCTGAATGCTGAATAAAGTGCTAAAATTTAGGGGATTTTTGTTTTAAATATACAGCATTCTTAAAACATGAGGAAAAGTGGTTTGAGGAAGCTGCAGGATGACAGAATAGATTACATCCTACCGTTACGTCATTAACCCGGTTTACATATTCGTTAATAGATTTCTGTTTTTCTAAGTAAATGGGTAAGTTTCATTTAATATGAATAACTCAGACTTGAGTTTTGGAGAAAAGTCAGTATAAACACCCATTTCCTAGGAGGGGCACAGAGAAAGAAATTTTCTTCTTGGTCTCAGTGGCCAGAGAATTTTCCTATTGACTTGACAAACGAATCTGAAACATCAATGGCAAGTCATTTCAAACCAAAGGAAACTACTTCATTTTTTAAAAATCTGTACTTACTTTATTTATTTTTTTTTAATTTAAATCTGTATTGTATTTAAAACCATGCTTGTCATATGAAGCCAGATTTCTGCTGGTTCGGATTTAGATGTTGTTTTTCAGTTTGTGATGGTTCTGGCTACCTCTATGTACTGGTTAACGCCCATTGTTTTAAGAAATTTTTATATTGGAGTTGTACTTCAGAAGCTCTCTGTTCACTCTGTTCTGTTCTGTATACACTTGAGTATTTCCTGCCTAAAAAATCCCAAACTGAAAGCCATTCATTCATTCTTTCATTTTAAATTTTCATGAGTTCTACTTGCTTTTGAGACACAGCTCAATTTTAGTTGTTTAGTGTGAAACTTAATTAAACACAGTGCTAAAAAAAAGGTGCTGAAGGTACAGAGGAGAGTTTTCCAGAGGAAAATTAAACACGAGTAGAATCAATTAAGGTTCCCAAAAGGCAAATAGAGAATTTAACGTTATTTCTGAGTAGATGACTCAGGAGAGCAGTGTGGCAATCATTACATTTGTCTGTGTTCAAGAGAGGTTTGTTTCCAGATATAGACATTGTCAGGGGGCAGATTTGGGAGATTTGAGGTCCCATCTGCAATAGAGCCCCTGAAACGACAAGGATGAAATGAGAGGGACCGAATGAGGGAAACAATAAATTACAGCAATTGAGGTTTGAAAGAAGGAAATAAATCCCCGTTAGCTGTGGGTTTGGAGGAGCCCTGTGTGGCATAATTTGCGAAGGGTAACCAAAGAAAAAAAAAAAAACAGGATTACTGTTGATGCTGACAAAAATGAGTGGTCTTTAGTATAGGCCAACATGTATTAAATTATACTTCATCCTGAAGAGTAAGTGGAGTTCTTAATGATCATTAAGAGACTGAGAATCTGATTTTATCTTGCATAGTCAACTCTGTTTCAGTTAATATGAGACTTCTTTTCCATTGTATCCATGCATAACAAGTTCTTCTGAGAATTTTGTTTGGTTATTATTATCTCTGTTTTAAAAATGTGTTATACTTAAAGGGGAAACGTTCATTTTTTCTCATCAATACTTTGTATTTTAAAAGAGGAAAAAAAACCTTACATGGAACAATTAAACATATTCTTCTTTCTTCTGTTTGCAAGGCAGAAAGCCTGGCAACGTGCTCTGGGACTAGTACATTGCCATTCTGTCATGATTGTGCATGAAAGATGATTGTGGCCTGGAGCTGCTCATGTGTTTTCTCATAGAAACTTACATCTCTTTTCATCATTGTTTTCCAGGAAACCATCAGAGTCAATGTTATGATGTTGAAAAGCAATGGAGAATTTCACAAAGGACAGGTTCGCCGTTTTTTTCATTTATTTGCTATTTATTCAATGAATTAATATGCAGTGAAACTAAGTCCACATGTGGATGCAAATACGTTGTTTTGTCTGACTTCAGTCAGCATTGATTATGTTCCTCTGAGAATTGTAGCGTAGGAGCAGGACCGCGCACTCATTCTGTCTGTCTGTCTTTCAGGTTGTTTTTAATATCACCTATGTTAATGGACAGGTATATCTAAATGATTTCCCTATGAAAAGCGGGGTTGCCCACATAACATGTCAAACAGTAATATGTGAGTATTCTCATTTTTTTTTCCTGCTGTATTTTGAGTCCCTGTTATCTAGTAACCAAAGCTTACAAAGTCTGCGTGTTCTCATACTCTGCTAACTTCAGCATTGTAGAAGCAAGTCATTTCCCAAATTAGGAGAATTTTGCTCCTGGTGTGGGTGGGAAAAAAATCTTACTACCTTGTTCTCAAGTCACATTCATTTGCTTCAATGTAAATGGTTTCATCTGAAATTGAGACTGCCTCTCTTTTCAGAAGAGTGTTTTGCACTACAAGCTAGACAATGTAAACAGAAGGATGCAACTCCACCCTGCTAATGGCTGTGTCCCGAGGCTGGCTGGCATATATCCAAAAAGGGATTCAATAGCAAAAATATGAATTAGTATTGGGAAGATCTTTTAATTATCTCATGTCTGACTTTAGTGAACGAAGAAGTTTCTCCTGGATAGGATATTATGGCATAAATTACTGCAGTTTTGCTAGTGTCCTGTAGTGGTTAAGGACTTCAAATGATCTTGAAACTGCTATTTTTATCACTGATTCAATGCTATACCTTTTGTAAAAGATCAGAAAGCACTGTGATTTTTGATATACACAGAGCGTACTATATAATTAATTAAGGAAGAGCAATTAAACTACTTGATTTAAGCATCTGTTGTATTCAGAATGATCTCTTGATGGATCAGGTGCAGCAGTCTCTAGCTTGGTTTCCAAGGTCATCCTCCTTTTACATTCAGATGTTTACTTAGAGGGTACTAATGCTTTTCTAAATTGCTTCGCTGAGCCATGACCTTGCCTCTTGAACCCTTCCTTCCCAAATATCATCAATTATTAATTTGACACTATTTCTTTTCTGAAGTGGGAGAGCAGTAATTTGCTTGTCTGTTTTGGGGATAGATATATTCCCATTGCTTCTGTATTTTCTATCCTATCTAGCGTAGGATAGAATTTCTATCCTAGAGATAGATTTCTATCCTATCTAGGACAGAAAAACATGGCAAAATGTCATTTACCTACAAGATAACTGACCCCAAAAAAACAGCTAGGATTTTATGGACTAATTCTGAGAGACACTGAACACCTTACTGTAGTAGTTCCTGTTCATTTCTCAAATCATAGCTGTGTAGCTTGCAGTGGCTATAATTACAAGTGTGAATCTGAAACAATGAGAAAATTACTGATTTGACCTGGGAGCTAGGAACCCGGAATTGTTCACCTCCATGTTTGGGTCTGGTCCTCAACACAGTGCTCCTCCTGTCTGCTACCTGTAAAATTACAGTTATACTATTTACTAACTAAATTAGCAAGAACAGTCAGATAACATTTGTCAAGGGTTGAAAGGATATTGAGATTCTCATTACCTGTTAAGTGAGTGGAAAAAATGTTCCTGATTATCTGTATGTAACATCAAAATTGAGCCAAACATTCATGCCCTTGAACAACAGAGACCAAGTCTCCCAAATGGTATTCTCTTGATGTTTTTGTTATGTTGTGCATGGCACCGATGCCCCGACCTCAAGTTCCCACAGAGTCATATTTAGATGGGTGAGCATCCTCAGCTCCTATTGCACGTCGTGGGGATTGAGCAGCCTTACACAGACAGGAAAGGTTGAACACAGGGAGCCTCAGCTGCTTGGGATATTTGTGGCTTTGCTCCTTTAATGCCTGCTTGCTGCTACAGTTCAGGAAACACTCAGCAAACAGGTTACTACTCCAGCTTACACCTGTTGGGAATAGCCCCTCTTTCTTTCCTTCGGCAGCTTATTTTCACAATGTAAAATATTCCTAAATGGTTCCAAAAAGCATTTTTCTGCATTTATAAAAGCTAAATAGCTTTATGAGGAAAGGGGTCACAGCATAAAACAAATGAGCGCATGGAGTTGTTCCTGAGTAACAAAGGACACTAGCTGAGCATTCCCCCGGGTGCCTCATAAGCTAGCACTGCAGGTGACACGTAGCACTTGAGGCTTAGACACAGGAGCCTGCTGGGTCTCAGTTCACGTATCTCGTGGTCTGTGTCAGGCATAGATCTCCTGCCCTCCGCTGCTGTGCTTCAGCTCAGCATGGCCTCACCTGAAGGAGGGGCACGGTACCTGGGAGAAGGATACTAAGCTCATGGAGAAACACGGAGGGTAGAAGGACAGTTCTCTGTGTACGTGTGGAGTGTTAGGTTGTTGGATAGCTGAAAGCTTTTCAGTAGGAAGAGAGTTTGAGGTGTCACAGTCCCACGTGAAAATGGTGGGGAGTGAGGGAGGTGCAGAAAAAATACGCATGAGGGAGCCAACACTTGTCTAGCATAAGCAGCGTGTGTGAAAAAGAGCTAAAGCGCTGGAACCCAACAGGTCTCTGGCAGCCATTTGAAGGAAATGGTTATGCAAGTCACACAAATATCTCAGGGAGGATGATTTTGGAGAGCATATTTATTTCAGTGTTGAGAGGAAGAATGTCGTATGAATTGAGATGTTTATGCAGGGGGCTGTCTGGACTGTGGCATTACTCTTATGAACTCCTTTGGACAACTAGAATAAGAATGCAGTAATAGTGGAGCCAAAGGGTGCAGCTTAGGGTGCTTAGATGCAAACCTCAAAGGCCACATTGTTTGCAAGCTCCCTTACTTTGGGGATCATACAGTGCTGCTGTTGTCTGCTGCGTGTATCATGAGACTGCTCTGAGTTTGATTTGGTGATCTACTGCTAAAAACCTTGGCATCTGTTTTCCAGATTACAACTGCTTATAGTAGCACTTACTGGAAATGCTAAGGACACCAGCCTAGTATAGACTTTGATGCAATCACTAAGACATCTCTGGTTTAGTATAGAATAGTTCAGTTGGAAGGGGCATACAAAGATCATCAAATCCAACTGCATTTAATTCATTTAAAACATCTGAAGCACTTGCAAAATAAAATGGTGAATTCCCAGCCCCAGCTCTAAAAAACTGAAATGAGAGGGAACGTATTTCCTTGCTAGCTATTGCTTCATTAAAACCCAGCTCTAGTGGTCCTCTGTAGTTGTAACGACTTTCCCACTGAGATGCTACCTGTGCAAAGGCACAAGTAGTCTGTGCTAGAGTTGCATCTGTTTGCCCCATGGAGAGTTCTTCTTTCAATTTGGGATGGTTTCTCTTTGAAAACTGTGACATTATGTCGTAACAGTGGAGAATGGAAGCGTGGATACCCTACCCGATCAGCAGCGCCTGGGAACTGTCAGCGTTCGCATCATGGTTCACGAGTGGCCTTTGGCATCCAGTTCTGATTTGCAGCTGATTGTCATTCAGGAAGAAGTGACAGAAATTGATGGAAGACAGGTAAATAAAAATAATACAAAACAACAACAACAAATTTTGCTTGTTTTGAATTTAGGAGAGGCAAATAGTAACCAAGAGTTCAAAGGTTTACGTGTAGCTAGCACAGTACTGAGGAAGATGATACCAACCTGTGTAGTAGCAGAGGTGTTTCTTAAGGAGAACTCGAGTTTTAATGCTTCTATTCTTATTTTAGTAGCTAAAAGTTGGATGATTTTCCATTAAGGCTGTCAGAACATCATTAACTGTCACATGCTTTTTCAAAATGTGCATTTACGCAAGGAAAGTCAAACTCACAAGCAATAATTCATTTTGAAAGTAATGTACAACATTAATAAAAGAGGCATATGTTTATTCTGAGTTTTTCCCCATTATTTATCCCAAGCTAACAAAGCATTTCAATCACGTGTCTTGCAGCAGCAACAAATTAAGCAGGTGGGCTTGTTGTGAAGGCCCATCTGAGGGCTTAGCCTTAGGCTATTGTGTATGTAAGCTAATTAATTGATTTGAACAAAAAACTTGATGTTGAACATGGGTTTTGAGACGAAAAGAAAAAAAAACAAAAAACCCACATACATATCTAACTGATTTGCACGAATACTGGTGAATGCGAAGAGTTACAATTGTAGCTGTGCTGGAAATGTACAGAGCCAAGTTCTCAAAATCACCTACAAGCTGTAGTTATTTTTCTAACTAGGAAGGTTCTGAATGGAAGATAAAGCTGCTGTCTTATATTCTGCTACATTTTTTATAGGAGGAGGATGATAAGAACAGTGATCTTTAATTAGTTGCATGCCCACCATGTAGTACTTTTCACAGATCTGCATCATGCCAAAATTTTACTCTGTTAATGAAAATGATGATCCCACTGAGAAGTTTGAAAGTTTTGTTTTGTTTTGTTTTGAATGAGGTTCTTATGCCCTGTGTTTTAGCCCTGTTAGTTGGCTAATACATTTTGTTTTGGTTCAGCTGTTACACAGCAGTGGTGCTGTATTTCAGATCTCAAACTGGATATCAAAATGCGTATTAGGCCTGCACAGGCACCTGGTGAGAACGACCAGAAAGCTCATGCTGTTCTGCTCCTTTAAATCAGAGGCTTTCCATCTTTCTCATTAGTTATGAGCTGACGGTAACAGTCATCCTCTTCATGGCATTATTCTGCACATTTAGAAGCCAAAGGAGACAGTTGGCCTATGGCTCTGAAAACACAAGTGAAACTTGTTTGCAAGTGAAACTTGTGTTTTCAGAGCCATAACCCACATTCCTTTTTTGTAGAAATATATCTCTGCTGCAGTTCTTGTTGTAGTCACAGACACTCTGGATTTCTGTCAGTTCTTGGCCTTGCCCTGCAGTTATCCGTGCTAGCCGTAGTTATGCTGAGTGTCTTCTACATAAATGAGGCCTGCAGTAATTGTTAAATGGAGTGGGTCCAGTGCAGTGCTGGAGGAGAAGGAAAACTATTCTATTTCATATCAGTGTGTAGTAGAAGAACTGAGCATGTGAATAAACTGTTACTGTACTCCGCATTGGTGCCTGCTCTGAATGATACAAGTTCAAGGAAGAGCAATGTAATTTCAAGGTAAAAAATAAAAGCAGCACCGAGTGATCTCAGTGGGATTTTTTCACTTGTACGAAAAAAAGCGCCATGACTGCAAAAGCAGAAGTGTCGGTCTTGCCTCAGCAGCACACTAAAGGTTTGCGTGTGTCCTTTTACTACATGTCCGAGTTTTCTGTGCTTTCAAATGCTTCCCTGACAAGAAGAGCTATGTAAGGCTTGGTGGAAAGCCCATGGCTTGACTGCCACATGTTTTTGCAGGGAGAGGGAGACCCAGTCTGTTCAGCAAACTTTTTAAGGTGGCATAGGCTGTAGAAGTGTGTTGAGTAAAAACAAAGAATACTGATTCATGTTACAACATCTGTATTTCTCAGTCGTAATGGCTTGGAGTTTTCTGTCACATATTGGTCTTCTTTGCCAGCCTACTTCATCCTAACTTTAAACTCGGTAATATCTGTATGTTTGCCTCTCTTGCAGGTTCAGCAGGAAGAAGTAACAGAAATAGATATTTTAGTGAAGGACCTGAGAGTACTTAGACATTCAAACTACACTGTCCCTTTGAAAGAGAGCATGCTGTATTCCATCCCAAGGGACAACGACATGCTATTTACACTTCCCAACCTCTCAGGAAAAGGTATCTCTCTTAGCTGTTGCGTAATGTTTTTAATGATAGTTGGCATACTGCTTTACAGGGACAAAAGAGCAACATTATTCCTGTGTTTTGCATAGTAAAATAGTTTCTGTATTATCAGGAAAGTGTGTTTTTACACCTAAATTCCACTCTTCTACATTGTGGTTATTTCTTTTGTTTTATTTTAAAATCTGTTCTCCTCTGAGTTACTTGGTGCTCGTAAACCCAGACATTCACATGAATTAATTTATCTCTGTGCTGTTATGGAAATTTCTGTAAAGCTCCCCCTTTTTCCTGAGACTGAAGGAGAAAACTGCAAAGGAAATACCTGTCTGGGTCACTTCCAAACCAGAGAATAGTTAAGTTATTAAATTCAAATAACTTTAAAGCAAGAGAAGTTACTGGATACCTTAATCTTATTTTGGCTTAGTTTAGCCAAAACTCAAGGATTTCAGAGGAGATCAATATTTTTGCCTAGTTCATCACTTTTTAAACCTGGTGACAGCTGAAATTTTGCAGCTAAGGGCACAGCTAAAGGCTGCATTGTAACATTGCTGCTTCTTACCAAGTTCACTGCTAAAGTTTTAAAAAAAAAAAACAGTTTTTTAATTAAAAAAAAAAAAACTGTGATCTTCCTGTAAACTTAGGATAGTTGTACCGTAAAGATAGAAATGCAGCATGTCTTTGCTTTCTTGATTAGAGAGTCAAATAAAAAAATAATCCTCCCACTAAAATCTGTATTTTCTTCTTTAGATATTCAAGATCCACTGCAAACCACCAGTCAGTACCTCATCCGGCAAGCAGAAACTACAGTGGATGAAGAGACGTTACCTGGCAAGCTACCAGAGACCCCTCTTAGGATAGAACCTCCATCTTCGTACAAGGTAGGTTTCTTTCGGTGGTGGTGGTGTTTTAGTTTTAGTTCTAGCAACATAGCATGGATAAAGAAGACTTAATGAATATTACAGTTTTAGGGAACAGTCTTCCTTCACTGTTTTTAGTATTGTCTTCAGAAACATGTACAAATGCTGGGTTTTCCTCCTTCTTGGATATTTACAGAACAAACCGAATAACAGCATTGCAAGGATTCAGATAGGGGGGTTTTCCTTTGCGTAAAGGCCAAACAAAACATCCGTTTAAAGATATTAAGAAGGTGTGTAACATTCCTAGACCTTTGTCTTTGGTCTTCTATTTTTCATTTGGAAAAAAGCAACATGGCTTATCATAACAGATTTATCAAGGAAAGAATTGCCGTTCCCACTTGGCCTAGTATGTGACTTCTCAGATGACTGTTTTGCTGCTTTGTGTTTGTTGAAGAACAGGATTTTCGGTTGTGTAAGGTACCTAACACTAACTGATTTCCACAGGAGTCTAAGAAATCCCCACAGCCAAACACTAAGAACAATAGACTGTTACAGACATATTCTAGGAAACTTTAAAAACCAAGAAGAAAAACAAAACAACACTGTTTCTAAATTACCCCTTAGCAGTGAGAAATAGTGTTTTTTTACTGCAGTTGAAATCAAATAAGTGTCTAAATCCTGAAATGTTGTGACCTCACAGATATGTCATGAAAGTAGATTGTGATATCTACATTATATGAGACTATTTGTAATGATTTTGACTCTTGTTAAGCTTTACATGACTTTTGTTTTTTTTAATATTTTTTCTGGCATTACTTAGAGGCCACTCTGGGAGATGAGCCATGGGTCTCACCCCTAAGAAACACAGTAGCAGCTTGGGAAGTTTCAGTTCCAGATGAGGTAGGGGTGGGCTCCACACCCTCCTTTGTTGCTGAAAGAAACACATTACGACATGCTGCTGAAGAAGAATGGCAAAAATAGTATGCTGAAAGTTACAGAAAAGTTCAAGAACATGCTACCTCTCTCCTGAACCCTTTCCCTGCTGCATTTAGTCGTGCAATCATAGCTACCCTAAATACCCAATACCCATAAATACCCATAGGTACCCAGTCATAGCTACCCTAGGCCAAAATAACCCGTCCTTCACTTCCTCTGTTCAAGTGTCCCTTTATTTTCCCTTTCCTTTCAGGGCGCTCTTCCAGGATGAGTCACTTCCTCAAAAATTAAACCTCCAAATAGAATAATTCAGTTGGAAGGTTCCAAACTTTGTAAAAGAAATAGGTTTCAGTCACCAATCAACTCCATCCTGCTTTTACATATACTTAAGCATATTTATTTATTTATCTATCTGCTTACTTAAGTAAAGTTACCACCATGAAATGTGATTCAGGAGTAACCACAAAAACTGCACCTGCTGTGTTTTGCAACCAGTCTTTTTATATCTACCTGTTTGGTTGTAGGTGATGTGCCAGTGGGTGGAAGACCTGAGAAAATGGCTCTGCAGATTCTGGTTTCGATCTTTACCCATCTTCTTTAATCTGATGGAAGTCGTTGTGGTTGGAGTCGTGGGAGCAGCTCTCATTCTGAAAGTCTTAAAGGTGATTTTCCCTTCCTGTGAAAACAAGTAAGTAACTTCTGCGTTTTTTTTCTCTGATGAAGACAAAGCACTACCAAAAAATCTTTTAAGTTAGAAACAGCCTTGTTCTTTAGGAATACTGTGGCAACAGCTGACGAAGGAGGCTGCCAGTAACTTTCCATTCCAAGAGGCCTTTAATGCGTACACATTTCAGAGGAACATGGGCAAATCTCACATTGGAAACGTCTTAGGCTTGGTTGTCATAACACCAAATTTTTATCAAGTTTTCTGAGGACTACATTTTGAGATACCATTAACATAGCTCCAAGAGAGGAAGGTAGAAACTAGAGCTAGACCGTTCCAGTCCTAAATCTTTCATATTGACTAGAGTCATTACTGTAGCTATGAAAGGCCTCAAATTTGGCTTTGCAAATTTCTCCGAGTAGTATCTGTCCGTATAGGCAGCTGATAAACCATAGGAAGTGGCGGTATTATTCATGGCAAAAGGTTATGAATCAGGTTGGTTGTCTGGGAATGGCTTTATTCCCTCAGCTGGGATGTTACCAGCAACATGAATTATTTTTCAGATAAGCAAGTTTCCCAAACAAGGCATGGAAAGATAAAATGGTAACTGTAGCTGAGAATCATTATAGGTTTAGTGCTGGAATGAACAAGCACTAACATTTTTAAGCAACCCAAGTCAATTCAGCAAGCCCTAATCCTTGGAGCCATATGTTCTTTCAGGAGAAATGACTGACAGCAAAGCATGCTTCCTCACTCCAAGCAAGCACAGCTGATATTCTCAAATAATACTGACCAGCTGTGCTTCTGAAAGGCCCTGAGCGTGGTTAATTTATATATCCAGCAAAGGATAAAAATGGTCTTACTACTTCTGACAGAGCTAGGAAAATGCAGGGTTGGCAAATTGAGGAAGAGGGAAACTGCAGTGACAAAAGATACCCTGCTTCCCCGTGACACTTCAAAAAGCGTGCCATCAGGTTACAGTACTTCCTGTAACTAACTTGTTAGAGGTAGAAAAAATGAAGGAAGTTTGTACCAGAGCAGTAAGTAGCTTAATACTGCCACGTGTGAAGCTTTGAACTAAGCAGAACTAGAAAAAAAGCTCTAACCAACATAATCTGTTCAGCCCAGTGCCTGACGGACTATCCATGGCAGAGGAAGTACAGAAGAGAGGAAGCAGCGTGCAGTACTTTCTTGTTCAGTTGCAGCACGTGCAGCTTGTGCGTGGCTTGTCACAGCAGTCCAAGAAGCTGAAAAGCTGGGCAGTTTTAGGCTACTTTGAAACTGATCTGACAGCCTATGCTGCTGATAGTTCAGATGCACAAACTGGGTCACGGGACCCCTCTGAAACAAGAGCAAGCTGTAATTTTTAGAATGCAGAATTACTTTGTATACTATTTTCTAATGCCAAGTAATCTTACCTTTCAGAGGCATCCTTCTGCTGGATGAAGTCAGCTTTGTACCTGCGATAACCATCAGCTCGCCTTCAGATGTTCCAGACAGGAAAAGCAATTTAGATGAGAAAGCATGTACTTAATACTGTGTTGACTTTGGAGTTTGGTTTGGTTTGTTTTAATTAATGAATTTTTAGTTGACTTGAAATTTGGCACTTGATCTTAACCCCTTGTTTCCTACAAAGAAAACTTACGTCAGTTGATTATTTGGTAAAGGGACACAGGCTGAGGCCCAAAGCTGGCTCCCCTGTGCCTCCCCATAAACATACAGCCTTTTTCAAAAGCTTCACAATAAAACAGCTTTCTACCCTGAGGGTTACCATTGGTTTTAACTTCTGTGAAGTCACTTCTCCACAGCTCAAGTCAGGATGCTGGCTGCCTTCCCACCCATAGATCAACCAGTTCGGCTGTCCTGTAAGCAGTGAGATGATGAAATTCAGGGTGGCCTCAAGTCTCCAGATAGCATTTTTCAGAAAAGGACAGAGGAGTATCACAAACATGACACGTGCCTGCAAGCTAAAACAAAGCTGCCCAACCTGGGTTCATATCTCATAGGGTTGAGTGTGCCTTGCAAGGGAAGTATCACTACCAACATTTGTGTTGCTCGAGTACTTTGACGTATATGCAAACAAAGCTTAAAAAGGCAGATTTGTATTTCAAGCACTTTATACTTTTATGGCCCCTTTTGCTCATAAAAATTGTTAGCACTTGTAAACTTGTAACGTGGCTTGTTCACAATGTGCTTTTTTTATTTGTGACAGCAGTACTATGTGACATCTCAACACCCCCCAAAAAAATGTGCAAAAGTACTGGCTTACTAAGTAGGCTCAGTCTTCCCATACTGATTTGTACTGTTAACATTTTTCAAATAAACATTTAAATTGTTTATTACACTGTGTTTATGCGTATGCCTGTTTTGCTGCATAAAACGGCAGCTTGCAGAATGTATTAGATATATAGAACAAATTATTTATTATTTTTTTTTAGTTTTTCATCATTCCAATCCACAGAAGACGCTCAGGCTCAGTGCCCTCAGAGAGTAGGATCCTGACCACTGCCAGCTGAGGATGCCAGTGGTGCCACAGCTGGCCGGGTGTGGAGCATGAAAGGTCCAAGCGGGGCAGATGCTCTGCTCACCTGGAACAGGCAGCAGTGACTGACAGCCCTGGAGTCACACAGCGCTTTCCCAGGGCTCTACTGAAAGAGCGACCACAATGGTGACACAACTGTGTAAAACGTTAAGTGATGCTAGAGCTAGAGGCATCTAGACTAAAGGACATTTGGTGAAAGAAAACGTGACAGGTGAAATAATAGGAAGGCTGTTAAGACTCTAGCACAGGGATGCTGACTGCACAGACAAGAATTGTCAAAGCAAGTCTTCAACAGACGAAGTCCTCTTCCAGGTATGTGGAAGTGTTCCTGCCACTTGGCAAACACAGACCTAGCCACTTCATTACCACAGTTCAAACAGAAGCGATGTATAAGGCTGAAAATTAAGGAAAAAACAGGGGAGTGGCCAGACAGCATAGAAGAATGTTTCCTTATTGCACAAGCACAGTATGAATTGCAATGCGGATGGAAATTGAGCAGCTGTTAGTGTGCGCTCATTGCATCCTTACTTGTGAAACTATAAACCAAGCACCTGCACAGCAACATGATGTAACGCTGTTCTAAACAGCTGCGATATCAATGAGCGGTTAAGCCTGAAAAAGTGGTGGTACTGCTTCACAAATTAGCCAATTTCCAGACTAAATAATCCTCTTTTTTTTTATGTATTGTGTTCTACACAGTTACAAGGCACAAGGAAAATACTACCATCAGTTGCAAGAAATTAAGTGCAAAAACAGTGTAAATCTTGAACAGAAGCCCAGTAGCTACCAGACAACACTGCTGTGCTATGGAGCTGGAGCTATTAAGTCTTAAAAAGTTTTATCGCTAGTGGTCTGCTTTAGTATGTCCATGATTTTCCCGAGTCAAAAAAATTCCTGCCTCCTGAGGAGTGCTAGTTTGAGCTGGGACAAGTCTGAACCATTTTGTAAAGCAATTTAAAAATTCCTTACCATAGCCAACAAGTTAGGAAAAGGCAAGTGTCCTGTGCACCAGTTGTGTTAGGTCACATTTTCCAGACACGAGTTGAACGGAATTTAAAAACAAAAAGTCACTGTAGGAAGGTAGTAGGTTTTTTTTCCTGGTTGGTTGGCTGGTTTGTTTGAAAGGCATTTCTAGGTTCATCACACCAGGTGGGACTCAGGAACTCTCAGCACTATCTGCATCTCCGTGTTTTCCTACTGTGTCTTATCACTGGGCCAGCTTGAAGCCGCTTTTTCCTTGTGGCGAGCTGTCACTCACGACATAGTGGTGAATTTTAAGTACATTAACAAGATGTTTGTGATAATAGCATTTATAGAACGGTGCACCTGGGGCTCCTTTGCCTTCAACTCTGACCCCTAGTTTTCATTACCATTTGCCCTTTTCACCTGCCTTGCAGCATCTGAAGAGGCACATAAGCACTTTCATTCAGCACGCATCTGCCAGCTGGAACAAGTCTCAGTGTATTTGACTCATGGGACAGCACGACGCTTAGCTGCAAGAACTGCAGGCAGCAGCTCTGAGGAGCTGGCTGGAAGACGTGTTTCCAAAATAATAGGTATTCTAAATGAGATGGACAGAAATCATAGACATTTCAGTTATTATGACAACTGTTAAAATCTAAAATTATAACCTAAATGGTCACTGAAGAGCCATGCTCATTCTGTCCTGAGTAACAAACCATTTCTAAGCCATTAATAACAGAACCTGTACAAAGGTTAAGGGTAAATTCTCTAAGGTCAGTGTGCAAAACCATTCATTTAACTGTGCATTCATCCTGTTTTCTAGCTTTCAGCATCCCTTACTTATTTAGCAGGTTGCTGTTTTTGTTTTGTATAATAGCTGCTTTTTCAAGAGCAGACCCTCTGATGCGTAAGTTCTAGTAATTTTAACTCACATTTTAAAACCTTGAAGATTAAAGCAGATCCCACCAATAGCTTTCACATTTGAGAAAAAACAGGCAACTATTGAGCCAGTTCAAAGACAGCTAGAGAGAATTTGCATTTTAAAAAATATTTATTTAGATATCTGTTGCTCTTAAATTACAAAAGTTAAAAAGAGCACGCAGTGCACTGACACACTAACTACTTCTGAAGCTGTTTTAAGACGTAAGGTGACTTCAAGATAAGACAACTCAGCATGATCCAAATTCAACTATCCATTTTTCGTATTTCTCAATGTCCGCAGCAGATACAGATTTAGAAACTTTCTTTAAAGCTATTTCAAAGTCTTCCATAGTTGTTGGCATGTGCATTTCATCTCGGGAAAGATTTCTTATTTCTTCCGGTGTCAAGCCTTCAATACGCCTTCTCATAGCCATCAACGATGCATCTCTGTTAGGCACGGGGTGGGAAGGATGGGGAGGGAAGAAAAAAAAAAGTTACCCAACGCAGGATGGCAAGTTCCATTGTTTGAACATTCCAGTTAAGCTTCTGTGTCTTTTTTGAATGTAACAAGTAATTCTTAACTTTTATAGGAAGATCTCCTAAGTGCTTGGAGAGCTGTAATACCATGCCACCCGTATTTTTCAAATGTTGATTTCTCCTCACTGGATCTTTGAATAGCTCTTACACTAAATACACAGGCTGAACAAATGAGGTAAAGATTAACCAGTTTATCTAAGGCTAATGCATGCCTATGATGCAGCTGCTGTATTTAACATTTTTAAGCAGGAACAAGGTGAAGTAATGGTTCACTACTCCCATGTATACAAGAGGGAGCTGGAATGTTTTGAATGTTTTCTAGTCCAAATAAGTCTGCTTCAAATAAAAAGGGGTCTACGTTATCTACCTCCAGTCTGTACATTCAAAGCTAAACAGTAAACTACAAAACCTGTTCAACCTTTGGCTCCTCAAACTTCTGGTCTCATTAAGTATCAACTGTTGCGCTTACGAAGACATTTCCTTGCTGCATTGTTTGACTACATTTGGATTTCCAACATTAATACAAGTAGCAGCTGATGAGCTGAATGCTTTCATAAATGGAAAACACAGAGACTGAAGTTCCTGCTATTTCACTGTTATAAAGCCTGCTTTAAAAAGAAAATGCCATTTTGTCTAGCAGTAAAAAAGATGGAAGGGCAATTCAGGCAGTATCACAATAGTATATCGTATTATATTAATAGGTGAGGATCCAGAGGGGAAAAGACTTGTACAGTTTTCTAGGAGGCCTTAGAAAGATATTTTTGGCATATTCTGTTTCAGTTTTTCCCCCCAAAGAAACCATAACTGACAGAGTTCTGCGTTCCAGTTGCTAACAAATATTTATCAAGTTCATGAATAATAACTAGAACTTCAGAACAGCAACAATGAAGAAAGAGTTGCCTTGTGAAATTCCATCTTAGTCAAATGTCACCATGCTTTGCTGGGATGTCATCAATTTGTGATCTAAAAGCCAGTTTTACCCGGCCTGCAAAAGGGGAAAGAGAGGGAAGTAAGCCATGCATCTCATTTGCCTCCAGTCAGCAGTTTACAAGGAAAAAAAATGAATAAATAAAAAAAATCATCAAGTGCAGCTGCCACCACTTTATGTACGGTCATTTTGCTGACATTCCAACACCAACCACCAACTCTGACTGCTTTCTCAAATGCACTCCGAGTGCCTGGAGAAGCACCAAAGCTATGTTCAAAAAACACAAAACCACACGCTAGAGTCTCTTCCATTCCAAAGGCCTTTCAAGCTTCAAACTCTGCTCAAACAATGATTCCAAGTCAGTTCCTACTGACATCTAATATGCGATTTAGATGCGATTTTGCATTTCCTGAATATGCTTTTTAAAAATTAAAGTTTCACCTTAATTTTTCATGCTTTTATGCTTACTGTTAGGAAGTGCACCGATTGACTGGTCCTCACTCTGGCTGAGCAAACTTTAGATTTTACATTGAGTTCTTTAACGTAGGAGAATAATTTGAGCAAAGCAGATTTCTTGGCCCACTTAAGTTCTACTGATCACTAGCAAGAACTGTTAAATTCAACAAACCTGAACTTGGCCTATGTTTGTATACCGAGTCTGAAACACAGAAGCTTTTCAAGTTCAGCCATGTGTCTTTTTGTCTCAAAGTAAATGAAACAATTGTGTCTAAAATCTGCCTTCCCTCACATCATTCACAAAGTGTAAACATACAGGCTAGTCTAAGTACTTTCTTCCTGGTTTCAAATCATGCACATCCAGATCCCAGCTTGTCTGCTTTTCCAATTGCTGCCACCTCAGCCATTCTAAGATGACTGCCCCAGATTAAAGACTCAGGTGTTCTTTGCTTTCCTATACTATTTGTCCAAATGGACTTGGATTAAAAAATAAAAAGCAGGAGTATACCAGTGAAGTTCACTCAAAAACATTACAATCATTCTGACTTTTAAACAAGTGCAGTATCCAGTGCAGTATTCATTACAAATACCAAACACTGTATCTGGAAAAGCAAACAGACTGGAAAAGGCAAACTGCAGCTAAAACACACAAACTAGCAGGCTAATATATATATTTTTTTAATAACATGAACTTTTGAACTTTGAAACTCCTTTCAAAGCATGACCCACACCAAAACTGAGCAGAACACCACCACAAATTCAGTTCACAAACAAAACAAATCCGTACAGCACTGACTGTGAGCATCTAACACCCTTTTCCCAGACACTGTGTGAAGTTCATTCCTAAGGGATACCAAGCCTCCGAAGTCTCTCTTCAGCCTTAGGTGGCCCTTTGTGCTTCGGTGACAGTTCTGCCTACAGGCCACTCACAGGCATCCCTGCAGCATAGGATGTCCTCCCAGCTGTGCTGACAAATGTTTGCAGAGCTGTACTCTGCAAACAAGGTGAGAAACAGATCTGCTTTTAAGGAAAGCTGTGAAATGTTTTAAAACTGGAGCAGTTTTCTTACCCTGCTCAAAGCACAGCCCCACCACAGTTGTGTTGGCACAACTGGGAGGTCCAGCCTAGCACCGCCACTCTTTAATGCTACCTCCAGAGCCTGAAAGCATAGTTACACAGGTGCTTATTAGAAGCCAGCAGCATCTTGAGAAGTTTCAGTTGTCACTTGCTGCTGGTTCTGTAGTTTATCACCTCTGCAACTGTGTCAACGCAAATTTTAGATGTAAAATCAGAACAGTGATATCAGACTCTTAAAAGAGCAGCCAACAATTGGAAAGGGAAGGAAAGGAACAAAAATTGGGGGAAGGTTTAGAAGGTATTGAAGTGATTGCATGCAAACAGTACAAAGAACACTAACCGTGTTCTTGGCTGCATTAGACAAAGTATTGCCAGCAGATTGACCCGTGATCCTTATCCTCTACTCAGTGTTGGTGAGGCTCTTGTGTCCAGCTCTGGACCAGTACTGTGGAGCTCTTGTGTCCAGCTCTGGACCCCCCAGTACAAGGGAGACATGGATGTACTAGTGAGAGTCCAATGGAGGCCCACAAAGATGAAGAAGGGACCGGAGCATCTCTCCTGTGAAGAGAGGCTGAGAGAACTGCGACTGCTCAGCCTGGAGAGGAGGTGGCTCAGGAGGGGGATCTCAATGACACCTAAAGGGCAGACTCAATGAAGATGGAACCAGGCTCTTTTCAGCGGTGCCCGGAGCCAGGACAAGAGGCAATGGGCACAAACTGAAGCACAGGAGGTTTCCTCTGAACATGAGGAAGCATTTCTGTGCTGTGAGGGTAACTGAGCACTGGCACAGGTTGCCCAGAGAGGCTGTGGGGTCTCCTCCTTGGAGGTCTTCAAAAACCACCTGGACACAGTGCTGGGCAGCCTGCCCTGGGTGTCCCTCCTTGAGCAGCCAGTCTGTGGTTCTATACTGAGCAGAGGTGGAGATGAAAGAGGTAGAAGGATAAAGCTGACTTAAGAAACTTAAGTCAGCTTTATCACTAAAGCCAACGTGCTAGGTACACGGCTGTTGTGCTGTCACAATATGGTAACACTTTTTCTTTATCACGAAGAACACCTCATATTTTTACTTTAGTTATTCTGGCCTCTGTCACTATCACCTGTTACTCCCTCAACAGAACATCCATTTGCACGAGCTCAGTGGAGTAACTGCAGCTCTACCGGTTGAAGTCTACCATCCCATGGATACTCCTCACACAAGGAATTTGGTGTACATGAAGGCATGTGGAATTTTCCCTAAATCACAGCTCATTTATATTAATATGTTGCAACTGCTTTTTCATCATTATCATATGACAATATCGAATAGGAATATAGGTAAACATGAACGCTGTATTTTACCTTTTAGCCAAACATAAAAGACAAGTTACAGTGTATTCTTATCCAACAACTTTAACCACATAAATTAATTTAAATTAAAAGCAGTTTTCTCATAGTTTATAGCAGTAATAACATAACCAACGCAGAGTTAACATACCTGCATACGTTGGTAATGTCTGCACCTGAATATCCCTCCATTTTCTCAGCTATATTTGCAAGGTCAACATCGTCTGCCAGTTCCAGCTCCCGCAGATTTATTCTTAGAAGTTCCTCTCTACCTTTTGCTAATTAAAGAACAGAAAATTGACCTTTACAATCTGCTTTCTGAAGTTAAATAATGAAATGAAGAGGGATAAGGAGGAAGGACACTTGCTATGGAAGCGTTCAATGTTTTGATTTAACCTGATCCTGAATTTGTAAATAAATTTGCATATATGTATCAAGAAGGTTTTTAAGATCAGACAATCAAAACTAAATGAGTTTTGATATAGTTTTGATTTCAGTCTGTTCAGCCCCTCCTCTCCCCAGGTCTTTGTACCTGATGGTAAAGGAATGTAAATTCTCTTCTCTAGTCTTCGTCTTAGGGCTTCATCAATATCCCAAGGAAAATTAGTAGCAGCAAGCACCATGACCATCTTAGATGGATCATCATTTTCAGTGGCCCCTCCAACACCTGCATTGGAGAAAAGAGTAAAAGGTACCTATGTTTTATTCAGTTTGACATACAGAGAAAAAAATATCCACAGTTCTATAATATTAAAGCAGCTGTCCAAGTGCAATAATAAAGTGCAATAAAGTTCAGGTTTTCAACTATCTGGCAGACTGCAAGCAGAAATGCAGACTCAGTTCAGTTCGGAGCAATGGCACAGGCTGTAGAAGATCAGGAAGTTCCTCCCATCACGGCTGGAACACTTCTACAGCAGAGCTATTTCCATCTCTGCCACTACAGTGTTTTGAATTTTCACACCAATGTCATGTAACAGCACGCAGGGACTGGGCCGTATGCACTACCAACCGTGCCAAAGCAGCATTATTCCCTAACAAAAGTTTGTTCACTTCTGAATTCAAGCCAAATGTTTCACATACTTAAGTGGATTCTTAGGAACTGCTGAAGTGAATGTTCAAATTCGGTGGACTAAATCTTAATTTTTAGACAGAGAAACCACCTCAGCCTCCAAAGCACTGTGAAACTGTTGCTAAATGAAGAAGTTGTATTTCATTAAACTTGCTAGGATCAGCACTTACTGCTTTGGCTTATAGTCATAGGACTGGGCTGGGGAATCGCCATTGTACCTAGTCGGCCTGAAAATTTGCATATAAAGCACCATTTATGAACTCTCAAGTAAAAGGACTTCAAATAGTTGTTACTAATAAAATTAGCTTCTATACATACTTGAGTTATGAGAATAGCATTACAGCTCTGCTGCTGTTTAAACTCAGACATAAAAGGGTATCAACTTCAGAGAACCAGAATATACAAGTCTTCTGACTCACGGAATTCTATCACAAATTACTGCAGAGATTAGCACTTTCTGGTTGGTCCTTTCTGCTCCCTTCTTTCCAAAAAGGTGGTAAAAAGGGTGTTTCTAACAATATTTTAGTTACCCACTTTTAAGCTTCATTGATTTGCTGAATATTAAGCAAATAGCTGTAATGAACTCAGTGTTTTAAGAAGAAAAGTCTCCCAACCACTTCTACAAAACTATTTTCTTCATTTTTAATTTGTAACTTTAGGAGGCAAAAAAATCCCAAAGATATTAAGTATATGGATTGCCTTTGAAGTTTAAATTGGAACAGGTGACAGTTATTTTGAACCACTTCTCTACAAGTAAAAAGCAGATGATACTCTAGGTAACAACTTAAATGCCATGCTGCCTGCTACGTTTATGCATGAGCCATTTATACTTTTCTCCTTCTGCAGTTCTGAAATCTTGCACTCTCCAGTGAATCTTCATTATTGTGGGTTAGTAATGCAAGGTCAGTGCTCAGATACTGAAAGACAGCTTAATAATTGATTTCTTTTTTTCTTCCACACTGGCAGTCAGAATAGTGTATTTGTGAGGGTTTTGCCCCAATTTTATGTAAGTCTTTGAAAGAAATTACATCTGAAGAATGAAATTTGGATTTTTTCCCCCTCCCCCGAGTTTTCTCCAGCCCAGAACCTCCAAGCGAACAGGTTATTTACCATCCATTTGAACTAGCAGTTCTGCTTTCACACGTCGGCTAGCTTCATGCTCTTCTGAGGTTCCCCGGCGACTACAGATAGAGTCTATCTCATCAATAAATATAGTTGTTGGGGCATAAAATCGAGCCTGAAGAAAGCAAAAGATAAAGCAGAAGCTGAAATGGCAGTCTACTTACATTTAAGAAATGGTAGCATGTTCAGAGTTGGGTAATGACACGCTTATCCCAATGAATCAGCCCGTAAGCATCAAACAATACCTAACCTTCTGCCTCTTGGACCACCACACAGCGCTATAGAGCAGCTGTGCATCCATTAACGACATTTGAGCAGAACATTTTATGGCAGTCATAATTGCTAGAGCTATTACCTTATTAAATATTAAAAAAAAAAACACATTAGGAATATAATTTTTAATTTTTTCAAAGTCATCACAGAACACTTGAATAAGAATTCCAGTGAAGTTAGGACTAACAGCTGGCTAGGACACTGTGATACAGAACCTGTCCAAGAGACAGGTCAACTGCAAGATAACCCTAACCGTTCTGAGAATGGAAGAAGTCAAACAAAAGGGTCTACAATAATAGAAGTCATTGCTCTAAAGCATTTATGATGTGCTCCTTTGTGTATACGCATTTTTTAATTGATGGTAATGATACTAACTTATTAAATATCAAACTATATTGCAAAAATCTTCCATTTCCTGACTACCGTAATTGCAACTCTGCTGCCCCCTTCAGCACTTGGCACCCTGGCAAACACTGCATGCAAGCCTGGTGACAAAAAATAACACTACAATGTTCTGAGACATTTTCATGCGTTACATGCTCTGAAGCCAACTACGTGCTTGGTCCAGTTTAGAAGTCTGCTTATCTTAAATACAAGTCAGCCACAACAAAAACAGCTCCCATCCGCAACAACAAAACACGCACACAACCTAACAGGGTTTCCATCCCGAAAGCAATTATTGTCCTTCCAGATTTACCTACTTGTTTGCTTGTCCTACAGCACTCATCAGCCTATAACTAGCTAGCTATCTCTAACAAGTTAACCCTGAAAATAAAGACGACCCATTTTTTAGTTTAGAAGCTGTTCACTAATAACCATATCTTCAACATACATAGCTTTCCAAGCTTCAAACGCTTCAGGACCTTCTGATTTGGCTCTCTCTTACATATGCTATTAATTCTAAAACTTGGCAAGGTTTCACTATTCCAGAAGTAATTCTACTTCATTATTTCATCATTTATGTCAAGAAACTTCAATCACCATTTCAAACAGTAGACGAACAAGCTTCTCAGACTCTCCTCTGTACTTTGAGGTAAGTGTGGAAGAAGAAACATTGAAAAAAGTAGTCTTGCATTCAGTTGCTACAGCTTTTGCCAGGAGGGTCTTTCCAGTACCAGGAGGACCAACCATCAACACACCCTATTAAGATAAAAAACAACCACATTTAAATACTTCTGAAGACAGCATTTATCTGGCTGATACCTTTATTTTGTTAGTACTATTTGCAATAAGTATTGTTATTAAAAAGTGAGTAAAATTTATATAAACTGTAAGACACCTGTAATTTCTTGTTGCTCCAAGATCCAATCTCAGAATCCTACTTATGATCACAGGATCAGATTTTTTCATACCTTCCATGGTCTTCTAATTCCCTTAAAAAACTCCGGCATCCACATCGGTAAAACTACAGCTTCCTTGAGCAGCTTTTTAGCTTCTACTAAATCAGCAATATCATCCCTGACAAGAAAGAAAAAGTAGTTTGACAGACTCAGACAGGATGCAAAAGAACCAGTCCACAGCTGAAATCAATATGCAACAGAACTCATTGTTATGTACTGGCTCTTCAGTAATTCAGACAAACGAGTTGGATTTAATTAAGTTCTGATGGCAAAGGCCTACAACCACAGTTGACAACCAGCCTGTAGACTTCCTGCTGGATGCTAAAGCAAAGAGGCATTCCCTATTTCACTAAAGCATTGTTGTTCTTATCCACAGCAAGAATAAGCAGAATAAGGCAAGCTCGGTAAACTTAACGCTAGTCACGGATGATGGTTTCCTCTTTTGCTAAGAAGTTGGCTGCCTCTTAAATTTGAATACCATCTTCCATCATTAAGAGAACAATTTACTGAAGACCAGTAAATGGAAATCAATTGAAATAAATTTTTAGAATTATTTTTCAAAGCTACAAGTGTATTAATTCTTAAAAATCTTATGGGCTTATTTTCTTGAGCGTAACTCTCAGGGCATTCCGCTTACAATGTGCGTCCAAGTCACATTTTGGTTACAAAATATATGAGGTGGAAAATTAGTTTCAAAACTGAAGTTGTAATTTAAGATTCAGTATAAAAATTGATTTATATATTTATATATTAAACTGAGACATGTGATAGATGTCCTATGTATACAAAATTATTAGGGTTTCTTCCAGCCTACTTCATTTACCAGATTTTTGCTCATTTAATCCCCACAAAAATCACATAAGCTTGGAAACATTCAGAACACAAAACCTCCTTTGTATACGGTTTAATATTTAACACATTTATGTAAAGGCTCTGACACGTGGTTATATTTTGCACTGGCAGTCATATCATGTCCAGCAAGAACTCAAAGGGTTCCTATATTGACATAACTTCCTTGTTAATTGGTCTTCTATCTTGATACGCCCCTGGGTAACAAAACAGGTTTTAAATGAAGAGACGCTGTCAGACAATAGGATCTTAGGCATTACAAAATAGCATCTCACAAATTGGTATCAGGACTCTTAGAAGAGACTGAGTTTTGTATGGGTGAGTAAACAAGTTCTAAAAATATTCAACTACACAAGAGGCTTGGCTGACTACTTAAGGAAAGCTTTTATGTACTTTTTATATGTAAGCATAAGCTAAAATATTTCATTCTTATCATAAGGAAACAACAATTCAGATCTGGCAACAGTATTCAAACTTACCACCGAATGTTGGGATTTTGAGAAATTATATCTCTCTCCAAAGCTTCTACTAAGTCTTTATCATATCCAGTACTATCAAACTTCTTTGGTTCAGACTCTGAAATCTCAGATGTGGATTTGTTCTACACAGAAGGGATATAGCAGTGTGAATACTTTATAATGGTTATGCTACTAATGGGTTTTCATAACAAGACCACAAGTTTCTAGAAGGCAATATAAAACAGCACACAAGTTACGAGGCATCTATATTACCGCTGCGCTGCAGGATTTATTTGGTTCACTCGCATTTCTGTACTGCTCTGGTCCCATTTCCTTCTCCCCAGAGCCAGCAAATTGCAACGATGCAGTTTCTTTGCTTCAGTAGGTAATCAAAACTGCACACACCTATCCCAGTATAACAGCGAATGTATCTGTAACACAGAAGCACCTTTGCACTAAGCAGAAGCAAAGAAGCTTCACAGCTGAGTAGACTCAAACAGCAGAGATCACGCAACTGAGAGCAAATAAAAAGCACTAAACATATCCCTTCTTTTATACACTTAGTAAGCACTAGTTATGACAGAACTGGGAAAGAAAAAAAAAGAAATCTACACTATCCTGCCTCTGCATATGTATGTCCTTTGAGTGAGGATCATTACTCAAAGAGAACGTGATTTAACTCCTACTAACTAAAAGTATCAAGCTTCATGGGTAAACATTTCTACCTATGTAGGTTATAATCTTTGCACAGGGCATAGCACCTTGCCCACACCATAAGGTTGCTGGAACTAAGAGAAACCTTAGCACATGGACATGAATACAGTGTCCTCAGTATGATCCCTTACTATGACCATTAGCTAAATTTATGGAGACTGGAACAAAATTTCTAGCACTCCAGTTGAAAAGAATAGATCCCAGATCATTCTCTTTCGTGGAATATGTCAGGTTTATGTTTGCTCAGGAATCTGGAGCTAAATCATATCTCAACAACAAGAACAAAAAGGAGGCAAAAGTGTCTCTTTAAGATTAAATACATCTTGAAATGCTTTGGAATAGGCCAGTCAATCTCAGTCTAAACTATACAAAAGCAATAAAAAACCCACAGGGACATCACATTTGAATGAGTTTCATCAAGCTTGTTGTCAGTAATTAAATAGTATAATCTTAAACGACTATCTCCAAATTGCAGTGAACAATCCCACATTTGGCAGATCACTTCCTCTGGATGGCTTTATTACTAGGTTTCTGTTTGCTTAAAGTAATCCATTTCACACCCTTCAGTAAGCAAGACCGTCCATAAGGCAAAGATACCTTATGAAGTGAGATTTAAATTGACATACTGACTTGAAAAGAAGAAACCTCTTACAGGCATCTAATTTTATAAAACACTCAAGAAATCAAGACTCAGTTTCTAAACATCCTGAAGCTGTCTGCAAACTTACCTTTTCCTCTTTTCCTTTATTTTGCAGATCCTTTTTTTCCCGGCCACGGACTGCCTTCCCTTTATCATTGGGATTTCGAGAGGATGGGCGGTGAGGGCCTCTGACAGCTGCACTTATGCGATTATTGTGACCTCTGCAATCGCTGCACTGAGCAGACTGACGTTTTCTGGGTCCTGGCGAAGGTCTAATTAGTTGTAATATATGCAAAAAGCCTCAGTGCAAAGTCGCTGGTGAGCACTAAATAACCACATCAAGTGGTTACAAGCTATAAAAACCATTTTGCTCAAGATAAAAATCTATCTGCATATATTAATATTGCACTCAGTGAAATTAAAGGCACCATACAGAACATGTAGGTCAGAAAGAAGACAGACGTTTTTAGATAGGCACTAAATGTTCACTTTCCCTTTGCCACAAGCTCAGGGCTCATTATTTGCTTAAAGCAAGCTTCTTGCTTTGCCTATTTCACAAATAAATGTAATTCTAGTATTTTGAAGCTTAGGAAAAAAATATATATATAAATACATTTCACTCTTTTCACAATTGTTCTCACTTCCAACTCAAATAAACACAAGCGTTTCTTGGGAACGTATTATTTTTACATCTCAATGGGAAAAAAAAGTCTGATCTCTCCCATCACTGACTATCATTCTATTGCTACCGTAACCTAGGACTAACTAAAACAGCTTTGTGTTACATTTTGAGTTGGCTTCTATCAGATTTTAACTTCAGAGAGGTATAATTTTTGTTTTAAAGGGAAATGCAGAGAAACACATACACACAAAATAACTTACAAAAAGCATTTCTGAATACCAATCAAGATGTCTTATCAAGATTTTCAAAGGGAAAACGCATGCTATTTTTTCCCTGTCCCTCAGAGCTCTCCTCTCAGGACCTCCAGCTTGCAAAAAAGGAGTCACTTCAAATATTATGTTTTGGACACACCTGTTAGAACTTACATAAACACGTAATTATTTAGGTTAGGTTGGAAGGGACCTCTTGCCATCATCTAGTCCAGCCCCCCACTCTGTCAGGGTTAGCTAGAGTGTGCTGCCTAGGGCTGTGTCCAGTCAGATTTTGAGTATCTCTAACAATGGAGACTTCACAACCTCTCCAGGAGATCTGCATCAGTATCTGACCATTCCCACAGTAAAAGAGCATTTTCTTATGCTCTGGTGGAATTTTGTGCATTTTAATTTGACCCTGTTGCCTTCTGGCCTGTCAGTGGCTGCTAGCAAGAGGAGTCTGGCTCCCACATCTTCATTCCCTCTCATCAGGTATTTATGCACATGGATAAGATTCTCCTGAGCTTTCTCTTCCTCAAGCAATCTCCTTCGGTGCCCTATACTGAACTCACTCCAGTAAGTTGATCTCTCTCAATACTGGGAAACCCAAAATAGACAGTACTCCAGGTATAATGACTTGCCTCCAAATAGACTTTGTGCCACCAATAACAATCCTTTGAGCCCAGTCATTCAGCAAGTTTTTAAATTCACCTAGCTTGTCCACTTACTTAACCTGTACTTTGTCAGCCTGTCTACAACAACACTGTGGGAGTCAGTATCTACTAAAGTTGAGGTAAAACACATCCGCTGATCATCCACCACGTCAGTCACCTCATTGTAGAGGGCAGTGAAGCTGGTCAAGCATAATTTCCCCTTTGTAAATCCATGCTGACAACTCCTGATCACCTGCTTGTCCTTCATGTGGTTGGAAATGTTTTCCAGAAAGATTTTCTCTACCGTCTTCCCAAGGATTATTTGTGCAGTTGTCCACGTTTTTTCTTGCCCTTCTTGGAGGCAGGAGTGATACTTGATGTTTTCCAGTCTTTAGGCACCTCTCCCAGTCACCGTGGCCATTCAAAGATAACAGAGTGGCATCACAGTGACATCAACCAGCTCCCTCTGCACTTGTACGTGCAAGCCATCTGACACGAGGACTTAGGTACCTTCAGTTTGCTCTCTAACCTAGTTCTCTCCCAGTGAGGGAGAGGTGTCTGCTCCAGACTTTCCCTTTGGTCTCAGGGGCCTGGTATTCCTGAACACCAGTTTTATCGGTAAAGGCTGAGACAGAGAAGGCATTAAGTACCTTGACCTTCTCCACATCATCCATCACCAGTTCCCCTGCCCCATTCATCAGCAGGCCCATGTTTGTTTTATGCACTTAGAGAACCATTTCTTGTAACCCTTTATCAGATTCAGTTCCAGACTAGCCTCTGCTTTTCTAATCCTGTCCCTAGGAGATCTGATAGCAATTCTGTACTCCTCCTGGGTCACCTCTGCACACTTCTGGTGAGTACCAAAAGTACCAGCCGGATTTTTCCATGCATTTCTCTGAAGAGGTTGAAGTCAGCTCTCTCGAAATCCAAGGCTGTGGTCATGTTTCTCCTACCTCTTCTTTACATCTCGTACTCTGTAATATTAGTCACTGCAGCCAACGTTGCCCTTGTCCTCAGTTCTTCCTTTCAGTATCTCCTTTCAGCATCACATGCAACGCATTCTTCCTTGTTGGCTCCTTAATTACCTGTGCTAGTAAGTTACCGTCAGTGCACTCAAGAAATCTAGATCGCTTGAGCCCTGCTGTGTTGTCTTCCTAGCAGATATCAGGCCCTGGTAGGTGTGAGACTTACAGTTGTTTGAAATGAGACTGCCCCAAGTTTCAAACTTTCAAACACAGCAGCAGAATGTTGTAGCATAACTGACCAGTTCACGGAGATGAGGGCACCAACTTGCTACACGAAAAGAACTGAATTTGGACACTTCAAGATTTTCCCATTATTCTGATAACACTTCATCCTTGTTGTGTCAGATACATGCAGAATCATTTTAAAGCCGATGAAAAGCAATTCAGGACTAGAGTTGAGCTTCCATGGAATGACAACTTTAACTCAACTCAGCAAAAACAAACAAATGCACACACACAAAACCTTGACATTGGTCAGCCTATAAAGGATAAAAGCCTCAGAGTGTTCTGAAGGAGGATGCCTCAAAATGGCATCTCCACCACCAGAAACGGCGGCATGTGGCTGGCGTATTGTAAGTCATACAAGCTCTGAACAAAAATTGCACAGGGGAGCAGGCTGAAGTCAAAGCACATTTTGCACTGATAAATGTTAATTTAGTGTCTCCAGGTTTCCTCTTACCTCCGTTCAGCAGGTACTGGCAAAGACCAGACTTCTGCATCATGAGCTGGTAATTCTTGTTGTGAAGCTTTCAAAGGAGTACTGTCTAGTTTAAAACTCTCTAGTGTTTTCATTATATCTTTCACATGCTTAGCTTCCACGCTTATCTCCTGCCAAACCTGGTAAATAGAAAAAAAAAGTAGATTACACGCAGTGCAAGTAAGTTTGTCGTAATCTTCTGTTTAAGCCTATGGAATACCTGCATGGATTCCACAAGGTTTCATAAGTTACCTGATCCTACTTAAAGAGACAAGAATAATGCACATCAGGTATTAAAAATGCTCTTCTGCCTTCCCCAGCACATTTAAAGAATAAACAGATTTTTAATTTAACACCAAGAAGACTTCTGACAAATGTTCTGTATTAAACAATACACATGAAGAGTATGACAGAAAAGAGCGTGACCTTATCGACTGAATGTGAGTGCAGAAACGATGGCTCATGTTAAGGATAAGTTAACACGGCAGCTACAACTCAGTTTCTATTAAGTATCTGTAAGTCACATGACTGAAACAGAATGTGACTATTCAAAGTAATAATAGCTAGAAAAAAAGCTCCAGCATAAAGAGGGGCACTCATCAAAAAGCTGACAAGCCAGAGAGTGCATTGGCTCCCATAGCTATGTTCACTGCCTGTCAGCGTCAGAGCCAGAAGCCATAATGAAGCTTTTATGTCTATACAATAACACTAAAGTTTATCAGAGTGGTGCAGATATTTTTAGTCTTTTGTTCACCAAACAAGGCATTTTTTGCTAGTTTAATGCTTTACCCTCAACGTCCCAGAAAAGGATTATTTACCTGTTGCCATTTCTGCTGCAGATAGGTATCCCTGACAGAGTAGAGGTACTTATTCATCTGGTCAAGAACTCCCTGGTAGTAAACCATTGCAGAGTCATAGTTTCCCAGTAAGGCATATTCACGAGCCAGCTTTACATTCTCACTGATCATAACAAGGCTCATGTTCAACATGAAGCTGAAAAAGATAGTAAACACATTAAGGAAAGAAAATCCCACAAGCCAGGAACAGAGCAAATTTTTGCAAATAATTTCACTATTGTTACCCCCCTAGGCATATCAAAACATAGAAACAGCAAGATACATTGGTTAGAAAAAGGTTCTAGAATGAATGTCACCCCTATAAAAGGAAATCTGCTTCTCTGTTGGTAGAAGTAGAACTTTTCACTTCATGCAATGAGGATTCCATTTAAAATTACATACAAGACATGCAGATTTAACACACCTTTCCAAACCGCAACTGCATAATCTCCTTCCCTCTTCATTTGGCATTTTATTGTTAGTGCTACAACATCCCCCATACTACAATGATCTGTTCTTAAAAACAAAAACAAAGTTTTTCCTCCAGATGCATTAGCTGCTGTTATTTTATTTTTGCCTTACTGTTTCCTATATATATAAGCTTAACAGCCTGATTCTGCATTGTGGAAAACATTCCCTCCCCCCCCCCCCCCCTTTTTTAAATAGATCTTCAGTTTTATTTAATATTTCTTCGAAACAAATATCCACCTTCCAAGCCCACCTTGCCCCTTCTCATCACCCTCACTTTTACACTTCGGAGCCTCTGCTTTGCAGCAGGTAAGATATCACTGAAACGTACAGAAAAGCCAGAATTAACCACTTGGTGTGTGGCTGCCCACTTTATTTAACATATTGTTCAAACCACGCTACTTTTCCCACAAGTGCTTTTTGGGAGAAAACACTACGGAATGTGACCTCTTCTACTTTGTAGCATTAGCAGAATCTGTACTTGTAGATTAGAATAGCACAGAATTATTATTTACACAAGTACTGCAATAGCTATTCTAGCTAGCAAGTAGATTTATACTTTACAGTCCTGCCTTCATCCACAGAGCAGTCCTCCTCTGGTTTTACCCATTATTTACACACCCTATCCCCTTCCTCTCCAAGATACCTGCACCACCTCCACTTTTCCTGTTTCTTTCACACAGGAGAATTGCCCTGCCCTCCTCCAAGTTTCCTAGACCCAAGCACAGACAAATCAAAATAAGCAAATAAACAAGCCTGCAGGAGTCTTCTTGCTCTCGTTTCAGCACCTTTACCCAGCACCAGTAAGAAGCAATTGCACGCAAGCAATTACTGCTAAGCCCTGGGATGAAGCATACTTGATACAGATCAACTATTTAAAGAATGTAAGAGGCACTGAATTCACACACGCAATAAACAGACTTAAGACTGAACACATTTCAAGACCAGGTCATGGTCAAATTTGCACACATTAGCAGAGGTTTCAGAAGTCACACCGCTAAGATGTGAACTCCCCACCGTGAAGATGAGCTGCTATGTACGTATCAAACAGCTTAAGGCTTCCACTCCTCCGTTTTCTGTTCCCTTCCCCAGTAGCTTTATGCATGAATACACAGCTGATCCGCTCTTGAGCCAGCATAGCTTTTTCCCTCCTTCCTCTTCCTTCCTCAGCTTCACTCAAAGCTGCAGAGAAAAGTTTCAGCCCAGATGCCAAAAATTTGCCAAGAGGACAGCTGAAGGTGGGCCCCCACAGCCCACACCCACCCACGTGCAGGACCTGTAACCTCCTGGCCAGAGGCTCGCCGAGCTAGCCACAGGGATGTGTACAAGCTGATAGAGGGAGCGTGGCCAGCAACTCCACACACCACCATATCCCGCTCTAATTAAGCTGTGGAGACACAGCTTGACTTGGGAGTCTTGTTTTTTACCTCAGGAGAAAGAGCCTGAAGGTGTTTGTCAGCTGCCAGATGGATCATCACGCAGATATTACTGAAGTTTTTACTGCTATATTTAGGAGCAGGCTTTTCCACCCGTGCTCATCCTACCAGATACACCTGTTTGCCTGTCCTGTGAATCCAAACTGATGACTAACGCTTCTGAAATCACACGTTGAGCAAGATGCTAATAAAGGTTTTAAAAATCAAGTAATAGCAAGTTACTAAAGCCAAGCCAGATTTTCAAAGACCGTGAGAAGTCACACAGAAAAGGAAAAAAAAGAAGAAAAGTAAAATGAAACAGTGAAGAAACACAGAGTATTATTAGAGTAATCCAAGCAGAACAGCAATTCTGCTTAAGTATTGGAGGGTAGGGGAGCAACTTTTACAAGTGGAAAGGAACTAATAGCAGGAATCAAAAAAAAGGTAAAGAGGCTAGGTTAGGAAGATAAGAAAGCTTGGGACCCTGATGACAGTATCGCAAATAACAACAAGCAAATGCAAGTTTTAGGTGAGAGAAGGAGGACCAGACACAGAGGAAAGATGAGCTAACATCTAATGAGGAAAAAAATGAGAAAGGCACTCAGTTAAATTTATAATGCTTCCAACATAACCAAAGGTGGTAATTCAAACAGACAACAAAAGTCACAAGAATCTATGTTTCATTGTTGGTACTAAAACCACAAGAGACTATATATAAACTATAATACACACACACACATATATATATTCATTTGTTGGTCTGCATTGCCTCATAAGGCCAGGAGAGCTCCCAGGGGCTTCCAGCTGGCTGTGTTTGTGCGGGCAGAACCCACACAGGACAGCTGGGTGAGAGCTCTGACCTGAAGCCAGCTCAAGGCTTGCAGCACAAGGCCATAGCAGACTGTGGCAGCTCAGAGTGGCGTGGAAGACACCTGTGGGAGAGGTGCAAGTACACAGAAATCCAGAGCTAAACCGGACCTGAACAGATTTAGAAAACACTTTAAAAAAGGATCTAATTCCAAACCGCTTAATTTTTGAAGTATTTTCAAATACCTCGTACTGTCACGTAACAGGATGTCCAAGCAGCAAGGCTGCACTTATCAGCTGTGACCTTCCCGTGAATCATACCCAGTGAAATTATCTACGTCCCAACAGCAACAAGCTTGTAAAGTTGACAACAAGAAGGACAGAAGACAAATAACCTCAGTACTTTGTCTTGTGGTTTAATTCTACGTGTACACACACACACTTCACAATACTCTCTCTTTACACTACCTGTGAGCATTTCGGGTTCCCACAGAGCAATACAAAAGAAACCCATCAAATTAACCCATCTCCAATAACAGAATACATTTTACCATTTGCCCCAAGCGGCCAAAATATTTCCAGAGTGTGAAACAGCCAGGAGCAGCATGGGTTGAAACTAACCAAGGTTCAAGGTACCTGCAGCTTTGGAGAATGAAGTTCGTGAATTTATTTTTGTACTTTAAAGATAACAGCCTGACCATCATCATTAAAACACTGGGGATGTGTCATGCTTTCAATAACAACTCTAAGGAATTATCAAGAAATACCTGAAGTTGATCGCATTAGAATTTGGGGAGCTGGACACTAAGAAATCCCCCATACACATAAAGAAAAATAATAATAATATTGAGATGTTGGCGGGGAAGAATAAAGTCAGGGTCTACCAGTTTCTATGTAGGGCCCATCAGCACCTTGTGTGACTCAGAGGACAGCACAAGCCCTACAAGGAAAATATTTCTGCAGAGTCCCTCAGTCAAATGCTTGGACTATGCCAGAGCTGAGCCTTGGCAAGGTGTTCATGCTCCCATTACTTCAGTCTGCTATGCGGGCTTCGACATCAAAGCAACCACATGAAATTCAGAAAGCTCTCTGAGCAAACCAGAGGAGGGAAAAACCCAAAGTAACAGCTTTCAGGAATCAATTTTTGCCCACAACGTTGTGTGGTGGGACCACACCACCTCCAAGTTCCCTTCCAGCTTTAGCATCCTACTCTTAGGTATACTTGTTGATACCAAACATTGCTAGGAGGGTGGTTGTGCCAAGTACCTGAGAAATCTTACAGTTGCTGGGCTTATGGGGTACTAAACCACCTGCTTCTCATCTCCTCAGTGCATTTAACAGCGAGGGTGGTGAAAGGGAAACACCAGCACACTTAGCCTGCTGTTTATGCAAAAAATCATCACGCTGTTGTATATAGCCGAACTGCTGGCAGCCAGCTTTATGGTTCTGAGACTGAGCTTGTCGAAAGCCTCGAAGTAAACAGACAAACAAAAGACCACCACAGCACAGAGCTCACACCCTGTTCCACAGGGGCTGCCCCCCCGTCAGACAGCCACCGTTCAGCCACCGCGCTGCTCGCTGTGTTCAGCAGGGCCTGCAGCAAAAACCTAACGCAAATGTGTGAGGAAGAGCTGAGGAAAGTCGGAAAAGAAGGAGAACAGAGAGACAGGGAGAGCAGGGAGGAGCGCAAAGCCGGAGCCAGCGCCTGCCCGGCGGCGGGCCCCATGAGGCACGGCATCCCCCGGCCGCGGCGGGGAGGCCGGGGCCGTGCCCCCAACCCCGGTGGGCCCCCCCCGGCAGCGCAGACCCCGCTCCCCGCCCCGAGCACCGGCACCCCGGTACCCCGCGCTCCCTGAGGAGCCCCGTGGGGGTCCCCGCCGCCCCCTCCCCTCACCTCAGGGCGGCAGCGCCGCTGCCCTGCCGCGACCGGGGGACGGGGGGCACGGCGAGCGCTCGGTACCGCGGTGGCGGCTGCCGGGAGCCCCGGGGCCGCCGCTCCTGCCTCGGCGGCGGGATGGGACGGGACGAGAGGGGATGGCCCCGCCTCGCCCGCCTCCTGCCGCCGCCGGTTTGAAGGCAAATCCGGCTGCGTCACTTCCAGCCCGGCGGCCGTGCGCGCGGGTGGCACGTCGCCCCCCGAATAATGCCTCTGTTTCGGTGCTGATATTGAGGGTACGGCTGTTTTCTTTAAAAATAATTGATACTTTAAAAAAAAATTAAATTAAATTAAATTAAAAAAGCGTAACTGCATTGGCCGGGAATCGAACCCGGGCCTCCCGCGTGGCAGGCGAGAATTCTACCACTGAACCACCAATGCTGGTACGAAAGGGGATTGCGGGATACCTCAGTTAAAGGCCGCGCCGCCGGGCTCTGCCTGCGCCGCCGCCGGGTTTCACAGGGGGCGGGCCCGCCCCGCCGCGGCCGTTTGAAAGCTGGCGGCGGCCGTTGACGGCAACGGTTGGGGACGTCGTTTTTATCCACCTTTTTTTTTTTTTTTTTTTTTATTGTATGCTTCGTTTAACAAGATAGCTAAACACACTGTGCTTTAGCTAAGGGCAGACAACTCCCGTTTTTCTCATTTGTTTGATTTTCCTGTTATAAGTTCACTCAGAATTCAAACAGATCCCAGCAGTTGGTAGGGACTGAGCTCACGTAACGCTGCACAGCTCCCTCGCTTCAGTCCGCCCAATTTCTTTAATTTATTTATTCTTAAAGCTGAGTGAATTCCTCCCCCCAGCTACGGTGGCAGTAAGCAATCTGGGGTAACACAAAGCTACCTCGGCCATCTTAGGAGCTCCAGTCAGCACGGCTCTGAGCGCAGGGGACCCTCACCCACAGCCCCCGGGTAATTTTTTGGTCCTTCCTCTCTTCCTGAGACAAGGTGTTAAAGCATGCGAACTGCCCCTGGCGACAGGTGAGAAGGAAGGAGAAAGGCCCCAAGGCCATAAAGCAGGCCGGTTCTCCTAAGGAGGATTTCACACAATGAGGAACCCAGTGCTACCAACACCAGCAGGGCCTGCCGCAATACAGTTTCAGAGGCAAGAGCAACCTGCAAAGAGGTGCTTTATTTACGTATTTACTTCCTGTAATTTAAGACGGGTTTTGCCTAGAGAAGAGCATATATGCATTCCTTCCACAGAGCATGCGTATTTACTGCTTTGTGACAATCTCCAGCTCTCGAAACTGCTATAAATGATGAAGTTCTGTGAGAAAAAAAAAAAAAATGCATCATGTACTACAGGGCAAGGAAATCCAGATACCAAGCTCAGCGTGGCAGAGGCCACAGAACAATGTCCTTGGGTACAGTGTCCCAGATGGAGCAGTAACTTACCACCTGTCTAAATAGACTCAGTTGCTCAGCAACAAATAGGATCTAAAGGTTGGGCACAATAGAGCAGGTTTATGATAGTCCATTAGGGTGAACTCGAAAGACCTGCAGTACTATGTAGTCTTAATTACATTTATCTCATCCATTCTTTCCCTTTTACTCTTGGGATATTTATCTGTTTGATACTGTTAAGCTGTCACTGATTTCGTTTGTGTTTAACAGACGTCTCATCTTAAAATAGCCCTTTCTGTATTAGTTTACTTGCAAGATAAAGCTGTTGATGAGTTTTTAAAATTGTGTTACTATATTATACCACTTGATTGATATAAACTGAAGAAGGGAAAACTCTCCAGTTCATAAGCTATTTTTCATTCATCATCAGCTTATATACTCACATTTATATATATATTCTCCCCCCAAACCCAAGGAAGAAAAATAATAATATACAGTCTCCGCATTAAGACACTGTGTTTTCTGTATGGGTAGTTTTAGATGTGCATTTAAAGAAGGGGACTTTCTTAAAGCAATTTTCCCTCCTAATAAACATGAAAACTGCAATATGTTGCACCTCTTTTAAGAGAAGGAATAGCTTTATGATACATAATGTATGCATAATAAATAAGCAACGTTTTAATTATTTTGATGAAAAAGGCAGCAGAGGACAGGGAAAGAGCACCAATAAATTCAAAACTTGAATATCAAAATGTATACTTTCGAGAACACATTACAAACATGAGGCAATAGCTAACTACAATTACATTTCTGCTTTTAAACATACACAATTATTTTGTTAACCAGTAGAGCTGTTGCAGTATAAGGGAAACTTTGGAGAGAGGGGTGTGAAGGAAAACAAAACAAAAAAATACATCTAAGCAACTACTGTTTAAATTTCACATTTCATTAGCCAAAACAAGAATTTGATTTTCACTTACTGGAAAGATTCTTGTATTTTTCATTACCCCAGGAGATGTTACACTACGGAAACTGCTGAGAACAGAAATAGTTTCTAAAACTCTGAAGGAATGTCATTGATTACCAGTAGCTGATAACTCAAAAATACGCAAAGATGATTCAGTTATCCTGTTCACAAGTTCTAGAATTCTCTCTTATTCTGAAGTAACTTTTTTGTAAGTGTAGTGTTCCGTCAGTGCAACCATCCGCTCACAGCTCCCAGGTGAAATAGGCTTGCTGCACTACAGTGGATCAGCGGGGGCAACCAAGTCTCAGTTTCTCAGCTAGCTGGTACGGACAGAGGAACAGTAAAGCTGGCATCTTGCACAAAGGGGAAGGACAGACCCAGGTACCAACTGGAAGAGACAGCGTAAAAGATGCATATTCTTTCCCTGTGAGCATCAAAGGACTCAGGGATTATGGTCCAAGCCACCATCACACACTCCTATAAAACCCAAACACACCAGAAAACATTTGGTCATCACATACCACAGACCTGGCAAAAGGGGATGCCCACGTTATGACCAAGACAAGTAGAGAACACTCAAAGGCTGGTGAGTAACTTGCTATGGCCAGGAGATAATGCAAGATGTTTAAGTTTACTAACTAGGCACGTAATAAATGAACAATTTGCTTAAACAGCATTGTGCAGTGATCTATGTATTTAATTGGAGGATCCAAAAAGAAAGTTTATAATACAAAAAAGACATTATATATACATATACACACACAGAATATATCTATATGCTTATATAGATAAATCAGTAAACTTGAATAGTGTCTTTATCAAGAGCATCTTAAGGCATTCAAGCATTTTACTGGGACATCGATCCAACTCAGCATCTTCTTGCTTTGACTGAGTTAAAGCAAACAGATTAAAAGGTCCGATCTGAAACGCCAAAGACCAATGCCTAAAGGTATCTTGGGTGACAGCAGCAGCATCTAAGAACCCACCCACCACACTATTAGCTAATATTAAAAGGAGTCTAAATAAATCACTCCCACTCACAGCTTGGAGCTTTGCAACAGCAGAAGATGTCAGTCTCAAAGTGACTTTCAGCCATATATTCTATAGATTCTATTACAAATCGAGGATAGAAAAGATACAGCAAGAGGGCCTGCCCTAGGATAGAATGCCACTGAATATCAAATAGTATTTACAGTACAGTAACATGATTATAGAACATTTTATAAATACAATTTATATGTATACAAGGGCACATAGGAGAACTTCATTTTCATGCTTTACAAAGTGAAAGTAATCCAAACTAAAACTTACTGCAGAATTCTACAGCTACTGGTTAGGAGCCTCTCTTCTCAACTGCCAGTACAAAGCAATCCCCATGATGAATCACAAGAGAAATACCCATGTTTTAAGCAGCAGCTCTGAAGAATCTCAACAGACTCAAGAGTGTGAAACGTGAAGTTTCAAAACATGGATAAGGTATACTGTGTTGGCGAGTTGTGCCAACGTTTATATAAGTAACTTTCTCTTCTTGGAGAAGAACTTGGACTGTAACACGCTGCATTTTTGCAAAGAAATATATAATGCTTTAGCATATAGATGGCAAAATTCAAACATGGAATATTACAACTTCTGACACAAGGTAACAGAAAATGCTAGAAGCATCAGCCAAAGTCTAAAAATGGGAGGGAGCTTTTCCTTTGTTTCAAAATGGTAAAATAGTATTTAATATTTCAGTACTTGCACATGTCCATGAAACACTCGGTAATTCCTTTTCAATAAAAACAATTGGCTTTGCTAAAACAGAAGTGTGGTGCCTTTGCTGGACCCTTTTGTGTTTCTTTTTTTTTTTTTTTTTTTCATGGTAGTGGCTGGATTTTTTGTTTTGTTTTTTTACAGCTATCTAGAGAACAGTCATAATGTTAAATTGGAATATAACGTAATATAAAGCAGGCATAGGAGAAATATACTCAGATAAAAATGCAATTTTAACAGTCAATTTAATGAAGAACTGACATTATTTTCTCTGCAAACTTCACAAATGGCAAGGTAGGTTTCATTAAATTACCTTAAACCAGTAATATATTATACTTTACTCCAAGCAAAGTAGACCAGTTTTACTGGGATACTTACTATGAAGGAGGATAATCTTTAAACGTTTATTTACATTGAAAACAATCCTTTTTACATAACATATAAAACGGAGTAGCTATACACTGCAGCCATTTTATAATATTTAAGCTAAATGAAATTAATCTGAAAAGCTATTCTGTTTCAACAGGTGTAGAACTGCTAAACAGAACATACATTGTTTTATTAAGCCCATTTTCACTGTAGCAAGCAACTACCTGATAAAATTTTGTTTTGTAACCATCTCATAATCCTAAGCACTTCACAGTAGAGGGGTGAACTTAAAAAGTTTTGTCCTGCGATTAAGTCTGATAAAGAGGGCTGGCAGCATGGAGATGTCTGAACTGCAATTCACTCCTCCCTCGGTTATGTCAACATAAACCATTTTTTTGGACTACACTGGAAACTGGATCATTTCGGTGAACACACCCCAGAGCAACACCAACCAACCTCCAGACACTGAACACCAAGCAGTTTTTTCACTGATCCAGTAACAGTGCAGTACCATAGGTGGCTGCACTGGCACGGAGAGAGACACTGAACTGGGGCACAGAAAGTGGATGAATGGCTGGAAGCGCATAAGAATGCTTTAGACCAGCTTGGTAAGAAAACTGAATTAGCAAGCTAGTGTCTGCTGCCAGAATAGCTATGAGAGTCATCATGACAATGCAATAGCACACAGTAATAATTTAAGAAAGCACTAACGCTTTACATGTACATTATTACATCTATCCATTGGAATTCAACTCCAAGGATGAAGTGTTTGAAAAGGTAGTGCATTTTATTTATTAACATGTTAGCTTCAGGGGAGGGAGAGAGAGACAAAGAGAAATAGAAGTGTAATTTTTTCTGCCTCTCACCTGCAACTCCCTGTCTTGTCTCAGGGAATTCGTTGACAGGGTTGCCCTGCTCCCTGCTCCAGGTAACTTCAACAGGCTCATCACCCTCCCGCCATGAGATCAAGGGGAAAGCTGCTCACCTGCCGTGGAAAGTTACCAAAAGAGTAACGCGGAACGCAGCAGACAGCCCTAAGCTCCTACTTCTGTTCTGAACTGGGCTGGGAAAGACGGACCACTGAAACTGTGCTGAGGAAAACAAGCAGCTCAGGTAGACAGATGCACAACATTTCTCCTCGCTGCCTGCATCACTAGGAGGAAACCTATTAAAACCAAGGGAAACTGGTCTCCGCAACAACAGTCCCAAAAGCTGTAATTTATACTTTTTTTTTTCTCATTACTTTTTCAATCATACAATAAACTACCCTAAAGTTTAGTTTTCAAACTAAAAATTCTACCTAAAGCAGTATTTTCTTTTTTTTTAGATTTTATAGTTTGGTTGTGTTCAGAAAATTAAACTAATTTGCAGAAAGTATTTTTCCTAAAGCTTGTTTGCTCTTATAACTGTAAGAGAACTGATGACAGGAGACAATCACGTTCTTTCTGAGCGAGCACTCCTCCTGCTTCGAGTACCACTCACACACTACAGCATTACTAGTGTCAAATTTGATTAGGTATTGAATCAAAGACCACTTCTAATGCGTTAATCACTTTACGATCATACTACAGCCAAGACACCTTCTCGTTCCAAAGCTGAGAACTACACCATTACCGCAGCAGCTGGAAACATTTCACTAGAAAGATGGCTCAGTTTTTCCCAACACTGTGAATAATTAGGCTAAATACAGTGAGAAATGAGGGTACAGCAGCCTCTTCCCCACCCTTGTTCCACTCCCCCCCCCCCAAACGTATCAGAAAGCTTTATTAATGTAAATTTTATATTTGGTCAATGCAAAGGAAGAATTGTCATTAAAAAAAATCTGGAACAAGGATTTGTTTTTTTAAAAAAGTATTTAGTATATGTACAAATAGATACCAGGCATCATCTTCGGGTGGAAAAAAATAAATCACTATTTCCTATTTTAAGTACTTAGAGTACAGAGAACTGATAATAAAATTCAAGTGATAATTTTTTCACCTAACATTGAATCTCTCCTAAATTAAACAATTAACAATGATGGAATAAATTAATATTTGAGAAAGATTTCCCGGTATTTTGGGGAAACAAAATGTACAGAGAGGGAAAGAGAAGACATAACTATCTTAGTGTTTCAAAACAAAATAAAGAGCGTGCATATATTCACCCTAGCAGTCTTCTCTCAATTCTGTTAAGAGAAGAGACTTTTTGAATAATCCAGCTGCAAAATAAACTGTTTATTTAGTGTTTATTCCTCTACTAAACATAAACCAGGTCACGATTTTGAACCCCTCTACCTGCTTGTTCTTCATCATCATCATCATCAGACTGCTGTTCTGAGTTTTGGGAACTACCGTACTCATACTCAATGGGCTTTGGATTGTTGTATGGGTAGCCATTGTCATCAAAAAACCTTCGGAATGTGAACTCATAAAAAGCATGCTCAGGATGTTTTCCGTTTTTGTACCATCCGTTCAGGGTATCATTTACATTCCCTTCCTTATCATCATCGCTCCACAATTTATCTGGATCAACTGGATCAAAGTTTGATGTGTCCGTAGGATGGGCAATTTTGGGAATGTAGAAAGCAGACTGCCGCCGTAGATCACTGGAAAAATCAATAGTCTTAAAAAATGGATGAGCTTTTATTTCATCTGCACCATTTTTGCCTAAACGATCTTCTGGCCCTCGGCAGAGTTTAATAATAAGGTCGGAGGCCTCCGGAGTCAACTTAGCTTGAGGTGGAATATGAAGTGAAGTTTGCCAGTTGATAACCTTTAAAGCAAAGAGATGTGATTCTCTATTTACCATTTCATTAAAAAGAAACACCACAGTAAAAAGAAAAGAATCATTCAGCATGAGTATTTTCAAGTGAGAGCGTGCAAATGTAAAGATGCTTTTTCAGAAACACAAGCAATATTTTGTGTGGAAATTTGGCAAAATCCAGGCAAAAATTATTTATGTTCCAGATCTAAATAGAGTCTGGCATGGAATATGCCTGCCATTAGGCAACAAGGATATCACAAAGAGCAGTGCCTGGAACCTATAATTAGGCACACGGCTTACAGTCTTAAAAGAAGGTGCGGGAAGTTAATTTTTAATTATTTGATGTATTGGAAAGATTAACACATTCAAAGTTAAAAATTTTTAAATTACTTCAAAAATCTGAAGAAAAAAAAACAGCTGGCCAAACTATGTTTGGGTGAGCTAATATCTTGCAAGCTGAACACCATTCTGTATAAACGGCACTGCGGAAGACTGCAGGTGGTTTCTCTGGAACAGCTGGGGCTCAGGAAGGGAAGTACCAATAGCTCCAAGCTGCCAGCAACCCTAAGCAGCCACAGTCACCTGCTGTTCTTCCACCTTTGCAGGCTGAGCACCTACAGATGCTTCACCAAAAGAAATCTGTAGGTAAGAGGGTATGGAAGCCACATGGTAGCTGGAAAATGAGAAGTGAAATTCATAACTGGAAGCAGGTGTTGCAGGAAGCAAAAGGGGACACCTGAGATCTGAAACAGGATTTTTAGTTGTCACGCTTACTACATGACCAGATAAAAGGTATGAACATGATTCCTGAAGTCCACTGACAAAGTGCACCACCACAGTAATGTAACATTTACAATCCTGTTAGTTTACAACATGCTTGGATAGAGCAGCACTCAAAAAAAAAATCACCTTTGATTCCATTAAAAATTAGAAAAATAATTTAAATTTCAACCCTGTTTTTCAGCTTTTTCAGCCTGTTAATGTGAGATTTTAAAAGTTACCTTCATTTGTGTTTCCAGAGGTGTTTGTGCCAGAAAAGGAGGCTGCCCCACTAACATTTCAAAGAGAATTACTCCAACACTCCACCAGTCACACAACTGTGTGTAACCTGAAATGAAGTTAAAAAAGAAAGATATATATTTTTAAAATGGTAGTCAGAGCCTTAGTCTAAATTTAATCTTGTGCTTAGAAAAGGTTTGCAGGAAAATTCTATTCAACGCTTAAGATTTGAGTTATTAATAATAGTTATTAAGATATTAATTAACTATTTATTGTCAAAATATACACTTGGGGAAAGTGGTCCTGTAAGAAATGTGAAGCTACTACTTGAACACCAGCTCCTCTGCCGTGAGATTACAATAAAAAATACCAATAAATGCATTACCGGTTCGTAGCAATACTTCTGGTGCAATATAATTAGGTGTGCCAACAAGGGAGTGGGCCAGACAGCGCTGATGCTGACGTGCAGCTCTGCGTTCGAGTGGCTTCAGCCGATCTCCACATCTGCAGTTTGCTGGGTCACCCCATTCATTGCTGAAATCCATGCTGTCCTGACGTGCGTGATCACCTATAATTGGATGAGAAGGATGACAAAAAAGTCGAGGAAGATTACTTTAGTACTTAAATGAAGAAAATTTCATACTTGTATTATCATTCTTACTATAAAACCAAAATCTACGTCAATTTCAACACTTGAGAAAAAGATTTGAAAAGGTCTTAGAACATCAGGAGTTTGACTTTTTGCTTACAATATGTACAATTACAACTTTGGAGGACACTTTTTTAAAGTTATTTTTAGCATAACAATGAGAAAACATCCTATTTGGTATTTTCTAAGTGAAAATAGATATTATAACTTACAATTATTTCAACTTATTATAACTGTATAACAACTTATAACAACTTATAACTATAACTTACACTGGCTGTACAAGGCATCTATTATCTCTCTCTTATATGAAAATACAGCACAAAGCATCAACTGACGCTAATTACCAAAAAGATAAAATTAATCGTATTTTAAATCTTCAACATTTTCCTATTATTCAGCTTCAATCTCTTCTCTTGAATAATACAGTCCCTTTTGCTTCCTCTCCAGAGACTGCACAATAGTCTGGCCTAAGAAGCATGACTAATTTAATAAAAGTTAAAAGCAATTTAAGAATTTTTTCTTCAAAAATAAAAACATACCTTCAGAAATTAAAAAAGTTAAATTTAGGTTATTACATAATCGATATCACTCACAGAACTGACACTTTTTTTGCTCTTCTTTATAAACCATTGTTTTAAGTCAAACAGGGTTTTTTAGAAGTCTACTTAAACCTTTCTCAGAAATCAAGAGTTTACATTAAAAGAAGTACACGAGACACTTGGAACTTGGGGTGAGATTTTCAAGAACAATGAAAACATCAGTCCTACCTCCAAAACAGAACCACTGAGATAACAACCCTAACTATGTTGCTACACCTGTGAAATTCTCCCTCCAAGTTTCAGAAACTCCTCACGGGACAAACTTAGAGCAGCATAGCTTATCCCTTCTCCCTGAAGGAATCAGGGCTTACCTACGCTCACAAACTCTCCCTAACTAAAGGTTGCTTTTTGTAATTTGAATGGCATGTAGAAGCATTGATAATGCTTTATTGTCCACAAAGGAAACGTCACAGTAATTTTTCTACTAGTTATGTAGTTCCTTGCAGAGAACAACATGTCAACAACATTACAAACAAACAAACACACACTTTTCTCTTACCACTCTGGTAGTATTTTGAATCATGGGTCCATCGAAAGCCTGTACAGAGCCCAAAGTCAGTCAATTTAATATGACCATCACGGTCTATCAAAATATTATCAGGTTTAATATCTCTGTGGATGAAGCCCATTTTATGAACGCTCTCAACTGCACAGGTCAGTTCTGCCGTGTAGAACCGTGCCAGATTTTCTGGGAAGACACCCATTCTAATTAAGAGACTCATCATATCACCTCCAGGAATGTAGTCCATTACAAAGTACAAATTGTCCTTATCTTGGAATGAATAGTACAGGCGAACCACCCATTCATTATCAGCTTCTGCAAGGATATCCCGCTCAGCTTTAACATGAGCGACTTGATTTCTAAGCAGCACATCTTTTTTTCTCAGAGTTTTTGTTGCGTATAAAGCTTTAGTATCTACTTTTCTTGCTAGGCAAACTTCTCCAAATGCACCAACTCCCAGGGTTTTAATTTTTACAAACATCGACTTGTCCATTTTAGCTCTTCTTAGCCGAATGTAATTAGACTCTTTCTGGCACAACATTTTCCTCATTTGATCTCGGGCTTCCGGTGACAATCCAACCTGTACAGCAAACAGAATTAAATCTGAAGATGAACAGTACTCTTAGTTCTTGGTGATCTTATAATTACAAGGCTTAAGCAAAGCAAACGAAATACTTATATACAGCATGGGAAATGATACAAGTTTTTTTTTTTTTAAAGTTTACAGATTAGAACTCTATCAAAACACAAAGGAGTGATAAAAAACAAAATGTGATCTATGGGACACTTTCGACAGCAAAATGCATGAGGTGCCATGCACCAGCAGGTTCTTGAGAAGGGATTATGTTCTTGAGGAGAGAAGGGATAAGAAAATATAAAACTGCCCTCACTTTAGCCAACAAGACCACGGTACAGGAAGAAAACTGTTAGTATTCCCTTCCTTCTCCATACATTTTCATACTAAACTCTAAACTTATAAACCAAATGGTTTTCAAACTTCTGAACAAAGCTACCCATCAGATCATCTGGCAGATCAACAACACAACTGCACAGCTGAGAAATTTGTAAATTTTTCATTTCAGCACTGTGGAGCACTAGTTACCATGGCCTCATATAGCCAATGGTCTACAAGTACTGGTTTGGGAATCACTAAATCAGTCCATAAAGTGCTCTGCATGCTCAATTTTTCATGGATTCTCTGGATTAACAGCATCATTACTGAGCTAATTCTCCACGTAATTGTTTCAATGTATTCATCTGAAGATTTTACAACCGAATTTGAGAACTGCTCCCCTGCAAGTTTTTTTTTTTTTTTTTTTTTTTTTAAGAAATTATTTCCACCGGTTCTCTTCACTGAAGAAGACCTGCCAGGGATTCTGCCTTCTATTTCCTCTTGGGTAAAAGAAAGTCTGAAGAGTTTTCTGACTACTTTTATGTCAAAATTCAGATCTTAGCCATCTTGGAAGACAACACCGCACCTGCATCTCTAGTAAAGGAACTTTAAAAACCCTCAGGTAACATAAGTTGAACAATTTGTATTCTTGCAACTGTTCAATGTTTGTTCAACAGAAAAGTCACAAATATTTCTGATGTAAGAAGATAAACTCTTCTCTTAGATATATGATCAAACTTTACATGCCATCCAGAAGTCTCAAGAAACTAGGCTTTTCATAGTACCCATAAAAAAGTAACAACTAGCTTTCCTAGCCTTTCTTTGCAGAATAACAATACAGCCTTTCAGTAAATCTTTTTGATCATACTTGGCTAAACATTTCAGCTTTTTATGAGTTTTACTAATTCCATAATCACTATGAACATGTAGCTGATAGGACAAGATAACACCTGAGACTAAAAAGATCCTTTTTTACCTTACTCATCTCTTTGGGTCTCACTTCCTCTTCCCATAAAATTGGAATAACAATTTCCTTTGTGAGGTGTCTTACAAACTACTGCAAGTGGTATTACCTGCAGTGTTTTGTTTTTTTTTTATTATTATTATTAATCTGAATGACCTTGTGAAATAACTGCCTCCCCTGATCCTTTATGCAGAGCAAAAGGAAGCCAAGATGTGCACAGGAGCAGTAAGTAGGTAACCACTAGTCTAGGCCTGTATAAACTCTATGTTAACAGATGACTCTTACTTTGCTTAACTTAAAGCCTAACTTGAGACAAGATATATTTTATATTATAAATATAACTATTATATATAGGGTGTTTAAGGAAAGGTTGGACTCAGTGCTTAGGGACATGGTTTAGTGGGTGACATTGGCAGTAGGGGGATGGTTGGGCCAGATGAGCTTGGAGGTCTCTTCCAACCTTAACGATTCTATATAACTGAAGAAAAAAAGGAGTCATAATGAATGATATCTAATTAGTCTTTTATCTTACAAATCCTTCCAGGATACCATATAATAATGTTCATTCAGAACACAAACATACTGTTAGATCACAGAGTATTTCTACCAGGAAAAAAAAAAAAAAAAAAAAAAAAAAACAGATCCAAAAGAGATGCAATTAGGGGAAAATGCAGAGAAAATGCTCATCTACTCAAAAAAGATATAAATGGGGAAGGTTGTCTCAAACCTGAGAGAAAACTTGTCGTCAAAATCAGACAGGCATTAGTTGGGACAGGGTAGCAGTAGTTTCAGACCAGACATGGGAAGTAGGTTCAGCTCCCTACTCCCAGTCAAGTACAGCAGGTCTGTGAAACTGCCCTCCACAACCCACTACAGCAGGAATACCCAGGGTAGAGATGCAGCCAAAGGCATCTCAGGTTTTCTGTGAATAAACACGCTTAAAGCACACTTCAGTGCAGAAAAAAACAAAATGTCAAGACTACATTTGGAGACTTGTTAAAGTTCAGGCAACGGTGGGTCAGCTTCCACATAAACCATGAAGTCTGCTTCAGCGCAGCCTTGCACACAGATTGAATGCTACTGAGCAGCTACAAAACTAGCAAATAACATGGTCTAGGAGGCAACAAAGTGCTAGAAAGAGGGAGATCCAACACAGGAATAAGTCACTGTAAGACATACAAATACGGTTTCCAAAAACCTTGCAGATTTACAGTCTAATATCTGCTCTCTAGCTGTCTCATCCAACCAATTTTGTTGTGAAAACCAGCCTAAGTACTCCAGTTTGTCATCTGTTCCCCTAACTCCAGTCTTCACATTTTCCTATGCCCTTCATTAAAACAAATGTTCATCTCAAACTGATCGCTCCCTGCACTACAGTATTTTCCTAGAACTCCTCACATCTACAGCATTTACCAAAAAATAACTGGTTTTGTCAGCTGAGTAAGTGCTTATGAACATACACCTCCACTTATTTCTAATCGATGCCAGACACAAGAGCTTCCTGAATTGCTATGCCACACAATTTGCTCTTATTTTACTTCCTTCTCATCTTGCCATGCCTTGGATCATGACTGACTTCGTTTTACTTTGTGACAGAGATATCTAGCATAATATTTGGGCACAAGTGTAAGGGAAGTCAATTTACACATTTAAATCAAGTATTTCTGAAAGACATCCACTCTATTCCCCAGGAAATCTGACAGCATGCAAATATCACACTTATCCTAGAAATACAGCATCCTGTGAAGGTAGGTACTTCCGTTGGGATATATTCTATTTGGTTTTGATTTGTTTTTCCCTTTCAAAATTTTTTCCCATTTTGGTAGGAAGAGAGAATTTGATACTTGTTTAATCCTCTTCTTGAAAATATGTAATGGGCTAGTTTCCCTTTCTCCTTATTATGAAGACCTGAAATATACTTCACTATTTTAGGAATTTTCTCCTATATCCTGAAGAAACAGGAGAGGCCTGCTGCAGCATAATACCTCATTTCCCCTCCTTCAGTCTTCAGTTAAACATCCCAGCTTTACATCTAGTGTAAATATTATGTCTTTTCTTATATGGAAAACATTCACTATGGTGCTTTAAATGTACAAGAAAATTTATAATCGGTGCCTTCATTTAAGTAAGACTTATGCTTCTGATACTATGGAACAACACAGTAAGAAGGGAAAGTGAAGTCTGCAAGTCAACATTAATTATGATCTTACTGTTAAGTACTCAAAAATAGTCAAAATAAAATTCATGCTTAATTTTGATGCAGGATTACATGCAAAGACCTCTAAAAAGGGATCATGCTATTCTTAACAATAAATACTGTTGCTCCAAAATCTTACTTGCCTACACAGGGATGGAGGCTACAGAGTTCAGGAAAGCTTCCCACACCTTACCAGTTTATATCAGCTGTTAGTGGAAGTGAAAAGGAAAGAGAAAAAACTAAGAGTAAAGATCTAGAAAAAGAGTTCCAGGAAGAAATCTTGCTAACATTTACATATCTCATGATTAACCAAACACTTACAAAACACTACAGCTTACAGTAAGAATTTTCAGAGTAAGAAAACACAGATAAAAAGCAGCATTTCAAGGAAGTGGCATAAGCCAAATACATTCTTTCATAAAATAAATTTAAAAGGTACATCATAGTTATGTCAAATGTTCGACTACAGTTGTTAAGAATATATAAAATAATACATCTCAAATCTCCATTTCTGCAGGTCTTAATTGCCCTACTTCTCACTTTGGAAATTACACAGGAATATATCAGCTCCCGTTTTTACCTTTTTCATTTGGTTTCATAGAACATGAAATCTCAGGAAATGGACCACTGACTTTGTGTGGGCACAAAGAAATTGATTTTACATGTTGATGTCTGTTTTTTTTATCCCATTCAATTACACCTTGTATAAACAGACACCCTCACAGCCTGGATTACAAAATACTTAAGCAAACTGTACCACATCTCTCTCATTCTAAAAATGTAGCTTCTGATTACTGTTTTTTTGGTCATGAAGTTAGAAAACCCTCTCACTAGAGGGAACAAACTGCAGAACTGCAGGAGGTATGATTGTCTGGGTGACTGCATAAATGCATTAACCTCCCCCACCACTTGTCCCTGCTGCGCTATTTGTACTTGCAGTGTTTATTTAAATACACATCATTAAAACACTGCTCGCTCAAAAATTCGGATCACACAGATTCCATAACAAAAAGCTATGAGTCATATAGTTAAATTTCAGTTCATACAAAAATGATTTTGCTTCTTCTGCCTTACTATACATGAGCCATACGAGCTATGTTTAGACACACAAAAATCTTACTTTAAAAAAATTTGTAAGAAGACAGTGAAATACGTAAATAAAGCAATGATGAATTTGCCACATCTGAAACACAGAAACTAAAAAAAGACTTCAACACCATGCTAATGCCACAAGGTTCTATTTATCTGTACTACTTAAATATCCTACCATTAAGGCATTTCTTAAAATTAATACGGGAGCAATTCTAGTCAAAGACTTAGGAGAAGGAGTTTACCCGCATCATTTCATTCTCTAGTTGTTTTTTCCGATGTAAACGCTGCTGGTGTGACTTGAGTATATTCTCCACATGCTGCTCCATGAAGAATTTAAAGGCCTGAGGCGAATAACTTTGAATGCGAGACTCTCGTCGTTCTTCATCTTTCTTGTTTTTCCTAACGGGAACAGGTGATGTTGTAATTTGTTTCTTTTCTTTGTCTGTTGAATCGACACATTCGTAACTCTTCTCATTCTCTTCTTCCTTGGATAAAATAGGTGGATCCTCTTTGTTGAGCTTGGGTCCTGCCTCGTAGGGATGGACAGACGGACTCTGGTGTAACAAGTGTTTTGGGTAAGGTGGTGGGGGACCCTGGTAGTTTGGAGCCTCTGCAACAGGCGCCATAACTGCCATGTTTGGAGAGGGGCTCTCAGAGAACGGGATGGTCTGAACGGTCTGCACGGGTTGCGGCATCCAGGAGGGGTGAGTCGGTGCTAAGGCAGTCTGCAGCTCCGGCTTTAACACACGCATACTCTTCACTGGCTGCTGAATGGGAGCTGGTGTTATAGCTGTTACCGTTGTAGCCGAAGGCTGAGAGCTGCTGGAGTGGCTCTGCCTATTTCCGTGATGGTTGTTGAAAGAATTTGAGCGCACGGGAACATTGGGCTGCCACGTGGGGATGTCATGCCCGTTGCCAGGTGATGACTGGGGTTGCACAGGAGGAGGCTGTGGCCAGGACGCAGGTATTCCAGCTACATTTGTGTTATAAAGTTCCATGTTGTGACTATTTCTGTTTGGCACCATCATCGTCTGAGGAATATTTCCATTGGTGTATGCTGAAGGAGGAGCAGATCCTCCTGCCTGCATCTGTAGTGCTGTAGGACTTTGCCTGTTAGTTGGGTTCATAGGGTATGGGGGAGGCTGGCGACTCACTGAGTTCCCAGACACAACGTTCTGGTGAACCATGAATTCTGCCTGACAATTACCATTCTGCATTCCAGCCCTTCCTGAGGGAAAGCTAAATTTGCTGTTGGCTGAACTCTGCATGATTATCGGTTGCCTGCCAATGGGGACAGCACTCATGCCTCTCTGACCCTGCCCAGAAGAATTCATGGCTGGAGGATTCATTGGTGGAGGTGGGTAACTATCCTGCCAGGCTCCGGGAGGCACTGGAGAGATGCGGGTGATCACATACTCCATGTTTCCAGAGTAACGCTTGGTTTGAGAGTTTGGCTCCCAGGAGGGAGGCGGAGGAGTAGTCCCCCTTGGAGGGGGTGTCTGTCCTCGAGGAGGCGGAGGAGGAGGAGTGACACTCCTTATCTGCGGGAGAGGCGGGGGGTTCACTCTCTGTCCATTGCCAGGATGAGCCTGAGCAAATGCTGCGATGCCAGATCCAGACAACGGCCTTCCTACATCAGGCTGAGAGCTGGGACTTTCTGAGCGATAAACCACACCGTCTCCCAGGGACGGGCCGTGTCTCTGAGGAACCAGGGACTCCTTAGAACCCTTCCAGCTCTGCTTGCGGTTAACCGATTGCTGCACGGTCCCTGCTAGCACAAAAAGAGAACACAGCATTTATATTATTAGAAAATATTTTTATCTACTGTTTGAATATTTTATTCTTCCACATTAATTGCTACAGAAACATGAAGAGAACTCTCAGACATTGCATAATCCACTGTACTTCATGAAAAACGTACTTCTGCCTAATAATACATAGCATGCTACAGTAGTATGACCAACATAGAGTATAAGAGCAAACAATTTCAATTAAGTTTTTGTAGACATTAGGAATCACTTTTCTGAAGATGCATTTTGCTGCAAATGCTGATGCATTCATACTTTTTGGTTGAGGAAAAAATAATAATATTAGGTATACTATTAGGCACATGATGTATTTTTAATCATGAACACAACACCCAGAGAAGCTCTTCAGTACAAAGATGAAGCAACAACAGCATGGAAAAATACTTCTAGTCATGCTGCTATTCGTTCCAGAGTGACGCCTATAACAGATTAAGCGTTCCTCAACTAAAAATTAACTGAATTCTGAAAAAGCAAACAGCCCACTTAAACCCTTGTCTGCAGTACAGCTCATCCAAACTTAACCAGATTTTGCACCCGAGGAATATATTCAGGTAATTGAATTTTAAAGTTAATGTCTATATTAGTAAAAGTTTTATGTGGAGGCAAGAATTTAAACTGAGAGCAAAACTTATAGAATACAGCTTCACTAAATATTTACTTTGCAGATGTTATTTTGCTTGTCATGTAAAATATTTCATATGAAACTGATAGGTCACGCAGTCTAAAATGTATTTGCATGTTAAGAAAGCAGTAATAGCAAGTGGCAAAATTCTGACTCTGTTGCTGCTAAAGCTCCAGTCTGTTCCCTAGCATCTGTTCAAATATAAAGTCTGCCTTAAAAAAGCATACAGGGAAAATCTGGAACCAAGCAGAAAATTAAGCAGAGAGGGGGATCTTGAAGTGGGACATACTAAAATACAAATATTGGACCATGTGATACATAAATACACGATTATATCTACCTATACATAGAGCTGCTGCATGAGAAAGTGCATTAAGGTAAGAATTCAGTGCTCACCACTAATTTCTAAAAGGGATGTGACTGAGAAAAAACGTGAGCATCATACCAACTAGAGGCAAAAACGACTAAAACGATATCTGAATGTCATTCCTTGGATAGAATACTTAGAAACAACACTAAAAGCATGCAGTTATCAAAAGAAAGGTTAACACATTCACACTAAAGACATCTATCTTCCAGAAATATTACAGAATTTACAGACTATTTTTAAAAGCGAAAATCTGTATCTCAGCACCTCTTCTCTTCCATTGGGGGTACAGGAAGGAGGAATTTACTATATTTTTTTCACCTGTAAGAATAAACGTAATGAATTACTGAATGGATATACCTACCTGGTGGTTTCATACCTGCGTTTACAGGTCTTGCTGCTGCTGCAACCATCTGTTCCCGACGAGGATCCTGGTAGCTCATTTTACTAATGAACTCGATGGCTGCTTCTATACTACGGTTGTTAGTTTGTCTAAGAGCTTGTATAACCATATCCTAAAAGGATAATTAAATATATTAAAAAAAAAGTTACTAAAAAATGGCATGACCACCAAAAATCATGAGGATTTAACCAATATCCTCCAGTAATTTTTCCAAGGTACATAACTGATTTCTCTCAATTTAAAAATAAACTGAAAATGCTTTCTTCACAACAGATCCTCCAAAAAATCAACTGTCTGGAACTTCAGGAAGAAAAAGTTAACTTGTTCAAGTACTGTATTCTGATGTAAATTGCGTCGCCTTGCTATTTCTGCAAATAGTTTCTCTCTGTAACTATTATTACTGATAGTCACTATCTAGGTAACAGCTAGTTTACATGATGACCAGAAGTCCCTTCTGACTTGAGTTATACTACGAGAGATACCCTACTGAGAAATTCAGAACTTCAGTTTTTGCTCATTTTCCTTCAACTCAGAATTACTTTTGCCAGCATATATGCATTTCCCTTTTGTCAGCAAATATCCACTCGTTTCTCCCCAAGAATTCTTACTAGTGAAGACAACAATACTGGCAGAAATTCTGTTATTTTTGCCGTGGATTTAGGCTCTGTGTTCTTAGAGATCCAAACAGAAGTTTTGGACAGCCAGCTGATCCCAGCTTTGTCAACTGAAAACGTTATCATGGACCAGCAGTTTTTCCACTGAGTTGAATAAAATCAAGGTCAAGCTAAAGATACAGATCTTCAGAGGTGGTTAAGAGTGAGACACTTGTATCCCACTTTATGGAACACTGTGCAGCTGACTCAGAATTTGAAACAAATCTACAGCATAATGCCTTATACTTAGACACGCTGCGTTTAGTGACTTGCTATGGTCTTACTTTGTCATATGAAAGCCATCAGTTTGTGTTACATTTGAACAGGTCACCAGCATCCAAGAGGATTTGCTTACTACCAAATCAATGGGAAATCCAGGAGGGCTCAGAAGGGAAGTGGTCAGTATCGATTTCAAATTCAAACCCACGTTTATATTTTCACCACACCTGTGCACATTTTTGACAATGCAGACATACACACAGCCTTCAGAAACAAATCAGAACCCATAAAGGGATTTTAAAACAAATACATAGAGAGAGTAAGGTTGCCTCCATGTTTACAGACCAGCTGATACTGTTAAAGTACACAACCAGCAATACTTTAGAAGTTGAAATTTAAGTTCCCTCTTCCACTAACCAGAGAACCAGAGGAAGAGCCAGCCAAGGGATCTCTCCCTGCTCTGGCTGGAGAACAAAATCAACCCTGGTCACTTATGTGACATGGAGTATTTCATGTCTTGAAGAGCGCATAAAACATATGAGGAATGAACTTGAATCTCACTAAGTCAGGAAGATTTCCCGTAAGCAATTTAAGATTTGTCCTGTTTTGTTAAAAACACGCACAATGAACTGTATTTTCCCATAAATGTATTACTATATATATCATTTCAGCTTTAACCCTGAATGCTACTTACAATTAGATAGAAGCACTGGGGAGCAATGACCAAAACTTCTACGATATTCAATATATGAAGAAAAAAAGGGGGGAGGGAACAAAATCATTATGTTTCCAAACCTCAAGTGGTGACTGAGCCCACAAGATGGCAAAGACTTTCCTCTCATTTGAAACAAGTTTGCATTGTTATCTCAATTCCATTTTCAACACCCTAATAAAATCTGATTGAAAACTGAGATGAGAAAACACAGTTTATATAGACAGGCACAGATCAGAGCAAATTAAAACAGAAAATGAACTTCGTACCTACTAGTTACAATTAGCCTCTACTACAAACATAGCAGGTAGATTAGTCTCTACAGAAAGCCCCTGGTAACCCACCAGAGATCCTTAAGGTAAGGTCTACATGTAACCTGCTAAACCACAAACGTACCTAATTTAAGTCAGAAACAGCCCAGATCAGCCAACTGTGAGCAGCTAACACACCCCAGCTACAATCCATTCCAGCAAACTATCCCAGCTCACAATACACCCTCATTCCATTCCTACTTTCTGTCTCACCCCCCACCACACCTCCCAGAAATGCTTCCAGCTCTATCTGTTCCCTGGTGGTATCCACAGGCCATTCCCACATGGACTACTGGGGAACTTAATCGTGGGTTAACTCATGGCAGAAACTGTTCACGGTGTCTGAAAAAGGGTCCGTACAAGCCGAGAGTCCTGTGAACTCTCAGTTGTATCCAAGAACAAAAAGTAGGAGCAAAAGGTTTCAGCAGGAGCAAAGGGTCCAACAGAAATACCAACTTGAGGTGCTTTTCATTGAGCCACATACCATTCTGCACTTTGCCAGTGACTGCAGGACTGTTCTGTAAAAATGGGTTTGAGAACTAACCTACTCCATAAAAACACAGGAGCATTACATACATTCCTTTCATATTACTGGAAACCACATTTCAGACACCTTTCGCTTACTAGAATGAATGGAAGTTTAGTCAATAATTACTAACATTACAAATATTACTAATATTTAGACAATAAAAACTAAATAATTACCTACTTTCCTGTTTTTTTTATAACAGTAATTGCAGAATAATTACTGATGTCCAACACTCTCAAGAGCTATGATCTCTACATTTTTTCATGAATATACTGCAAAGACACCCTGCAACTGTATTTGTTAGCTATTGCTATTTTAGCTGTATCTGACAAAGCAAATAGTGACAATAGATATTTTTTCTTTACAAAATTGGAGCTTCAGTTAACTACAGATGTGAAAAGCTCGTTAAAATTAATTTCTGAAATACTTGTTCATATTTCATCCATCTATTTTTACTGCATGCAATTTAAAACTCTGTGGAGTAACAGAGGCAAAATCCATGTTCTAAGGTGTCCCGTTCTCTCTGCCTAAAATGATATGAGTAACTAAAACAACCTGTCCCTACCACATAAGAACACATTGCACAAGGTGTTAAAAAAGCCAAACTTTTCTAACTCCTTTTGTTTCTCTTCTTCATCCCAGTTTCATTAAGCCCTGATTACTAATTCACCTTGTCCCAATTCACTTCATATTATCAGTTTTACTAAATCCTAACTAGAAACCTACCCAATTTTCTAAAAGCTATTTTGCTTCTCCTATGCTGTTTAAACATTCCATGATCAACAACCCTCCAACATGTACTGGTAGCTTATAGTTAGCAGAACACTAAATCTTGAAAATAAAAAGTTTCACCTCATCAAAGCCAGCAGCTTGTAAGTCTTGCAGCATTTGACGATTAACTTCTGATGTTCCTTTGACAGCTGAGGTTGTTTCATTTGCAAAAGGCAGAAGAGAGTTTCTTATCTCCTGCAAAACTTTGTGATATGTTACAAATTTGGGGGGATTTCGGCCTTGTCTAGGATCTTCAGATGACATTTTCCCCATGCTGTGATCAGCTTTAGCAGCATCTGAGGGTTTAGGTAAATTCCTGAGGCTCTCTCGTATTTCCTGTAGCATCTGCTGGCTGCTGCCAGTATAGTTACTGGCAGGAAAAGTCTTAGGCCTCATTTGTCTATAACCTTCTGGTTTCTCACTTCTCTTCATGAAAACATGTATATATGCAACCTCCACCAAGGACTCGCGCACACACAGTTTCCAGAACGGCTGGATGGCAGTCTCAGAGCTTGTGAAGGCAGCGACTGGTCACTGTTGAAACCAGGATCGTGGTAGTGCTGAAGTCTGCCACAACCCAGAACAGCTGTCCTGTTGAGGAAACAAAACAAATTCTGTTATACATCCACTGGTGAAAGTTCACAGCGTAGCACCGGTAGCAGTGAAATGTTCACACACAGCACGGCCATCATCACCCACGTTCTCCCCATCAGCACTCTTAGGAGCTGAAGGAGCCTGGTCCATCGAGAGTGGAGTAAGCATGCTAGCTGCTCAACAATTCTGACATCGAGCTCCACAAATAGATGGAAGCGAGAAGCACAGAGTACCAGTGAGAGTATAATGGCCATGATTGTATCCATTCTCCACCAGTCAGTCACACATGTAAAAAGCTGCCAATTTCACTGCAGGCAACATTATGATTTCTTGTACCATCTTCCGTTTAACTCTGCTTAAGGTCTCCCTTTTCTAAGGCTGTCACAGACTCTTAGCTTGAGCCTTCTTGATCCAGTCTTACTCACTTTGTTAGTAGTTATGTAATGTTTTTTATGGGGAGGGAGATGGCAGCAGGCGGATAAAAGCAAACCAAAAAACGTTCATCAAACTTTCTTACTGTAATTGTTTAACAACTCAAGCATTAAATTCACTGAGAGCATAACTGCGACATTTGGTAAGGAAAACAGAAAATTCTGCCAAAAACAAATAACTTTTGCATTTTGAAGGAACTGACTCATCAGGGAAAGAACCCTGTGCTCTGCAGTGAACTACAATCTCTGCATTTGTGCCGTGCTTTTGCCTGTACTGTAACTGGGACGGTAAAGGTATGGCAACCAAGGTGACACTCTGAGGAAGTTACAGAGCCTTTGCTTCTTTAGCTTATCGTGGAATAAGCCTGTTGTAGTCTCTACTGCTCCACAGAGGCAGATCATGTACTAAAGACAGCACAAGATACAAAAATTACATTGCCTAGCACTGTCTTTTTTCCACAGGCAACTAGAAGAATGGTAAAGCGTAACTCACACTGCTCTGTTACTGTAATGTAATGTCCAAGAGAAGCAATACAGAAGTGTTCTAATTTTGTTTCCATTTCTTAATGTGTTAAAATTTTGCTTTCCCGGTTCTCTAGTGATTCTTTTCGAGGAGCCAGCTACGCCCACAAACTTTCTTTGCAGTCTGCTAGCATGCAACTCTTCAGCACTCACTGAATAAGGAAGAAATTATCAGATATCTGAGTGAGTTTTAATAATAAACATCAATGTTTTGCTCAAAGCTTTAAGAAGTCTAGATTCAGATGCAAGTATGTCATGAGAGCAATTGAAATATAACTTAATTTTGGCCACTTTCAAGATTGTTTTCAAAACATGCACTATTTAAGACCACATTGAAAAATACTTGGCTAAAAACATTTTTTTTTTTATTTTCCTTGGGATGTTCTTTCCTTTCCCATAGACCTGCTTCAAAAAGAAACATGCTGGATACACAAGTGCTGGGATACATGCTACTAATGCTTAAAAGAATCACGACCTCCAGAAAAGTGAAGCCTCTAGCATAAGCTCATCCCACAACATGGAACAACAGAGCTTAGGAATTTAGATTACTTGTTCAGAATTCAGTCAAAATTAACAATAATCATTAATTTGGCACTGGCAGGTTTACCTAGATAAAACAGTTGGTATCCACCTTGTGTAAGACAAATTCCAAATGAGAGAAGAAAGAAACGTCCATGCACAAGTTATTCTTTTTAACAAGCTCCAAAGGCCTGGAATTCCAGAGTTTATGCACTTGTTTAGCACCCATCTATTTTACCATAATTTCATTTGGTGTTTCATCACGTACTTTATGGTTACCCCAAAGGTAGCTGAGATAAACAAATGCAACACCCATAAAATATCTCAAGGTTAAATTAAGAGGGCACTTAACCCATAAATCCAAAGACCAAGACTCTACCACCAAGGCAGACTGTGTAGATCATCTTGTGCTTTGATGCCTTTCTGCGCAAAAATGAGACAATTGTATTTCTTTTTAAAGTGCTTTGAGAACTTTAAGACAAGAGATTCTGTGTTTGACAGCTATTATTTTGCTGGCAGCTGCAGCATAACAGGATATGCACTAAGCAGTCCTGGAAAATAAAGCTGCACTTTCACGTAGCAGAAGCAAAAGTTCACCAGCGTAAAGTGGCCAGTCTGCTTATCTGCCACCACTTACCTGAGCCAGCATAATTGTCTGTAAGGCCACCCAGTGCCAATCAGGCTGGGGGAACTCACCCAGATAAACAGTAACTTTTTTTTCCATGGGTTGTTTCTTTGGCAGCAGTATTGAGTAACAACAGTTAGACGTGTATGTGAAACAACAGCCTTAATGGCTCAGAAAACCAATTAATCTGGCCTCCAGTTTAATGAAGAAAGAGAAAGCAGGTATTTATTACCACCGCCTGCAGTTTACCTTGCTTTACATACGAACCTCAAAATTCGGGTCATCTCTCTTACAGATATTTGCATTCATTTTAAAACAAGAAAACGTTCAATGACCAGTAAGAAACCCTTCTCAGTTGTGTGCCTCTCACCAGCAAGCACTGACTCCAGCCGAGCTATTCTCCCTGTAGTTGTGTCGTTAAATGTAAATGATACACGTTTGTTAATGCTGCTATTTCCACTAATGAAGTTCTCTACTTCCCTAATTAAAGAATCGTTTTTCCTTTCAAGAATTGAGGGTATTTTCTTCTATAGGTCAAACTACTGGGGAAAAAAAAAAAAAAGACATTTTTACAGCCTAAGCACAGAAGACTAGACTTGAATGAAAACACAGAGTGGGTGCATTCAACTGTCAATGCCTTTCAATCTCTTCTGGGGAAAAAAATAAGAACTACACAGCTTTCTGGCAGATTTGGGAAGTTTTGTATCTATAAGAGTTTTTAATCCATTTAAATATTCCTATGTCCACCCGAGTTGCGAGCATCCCATTGTATCCAAGTCCGGTTCCCTCTCCCCTATCCCTATTCTAATAACATATTTTATACATGCTCTCAATGAAACCTCTACTGCTGAGGTAAAAGAGCAGGCGAGGACCGGGGACACGTTAAGTTCGGCGGGGCTCGGCTGAAGCCACCCCCAGGAGGCGATCCTTTGGCTCACCCGCGGCCGCCGCGCCGTGAAGCCGCTGCCCAGGGGCCGCCTTCCCAGCGCTGAAAGCTTCCAGGGGGCGTCAGGAAGCCGGGCACACGCCGAAGCGGCCCGGAGGCTGGCCGAGCACGGCGCCGGCTGCCTCACGGCGCTGCCCCCGCGCCCAGCCCGCGCCCCCGGGGCCTCTCCCCGCAGCCGCCGCGGCCGGAGGCTGCCCCGGGCGGTCCGGTCCGGTCCCCCCCCGCGCCCCCCGCGGCCGGACGGAGCCGGGCCTCGGCCTCCCGCCGCCCCCGCACCTACCTGCGGCCAGAAGGCGGCGGCGGCAGCGCCCCGGGGCCCGGAGCTCGGCCCCGAGCCGTCGGCGCTGCCGGCAGCGGCTCCGCTGTGCCGCCCTCCTGCCCTCCCTGCCGCCGCCCGCCGCCGCCAGGGCCCTCTCAGTTCGGCGCCGCCATTTTGTCGGTGGCTCCGCCGCGGCGGGCTTCCCGGATATGGGCAGCTCCCGGCCGCCCCTGCGCCACGGCCGCTCCCCGCGCACGGCGCCGCCTCGCCTCGCCTCACGGGGCCGGGGGCAGCGGGGGGGCGGCACGGCTTCTGCCCCGGCGCCGAGGGGCTGCCGAGGTTAGAAGGGATGCTGCCGAGCTTCTGGGGCGGGAGGAAGGGGAGAAGTGCCGGGGGAGGTTGGTCGGTCCTCAGGAACGGAGGAAGGACGCGCTGAGGGAAGCACTAGGAGATGCAGTTCTCTTTTCAGGCAAGATGTTGTACTTCCAACGAACTGGGGAAGCGACACTCAAGCCTCTTGGCAGCTCAATGCACTCTTTCATGAGGACAGCACTGTAACCACCACACAAGCCCTGCTCTTCAGCCGGATACATAAGAAAGCCACCTCGGTTTATCCTCATGGCAGCAGATCAAGAACACTTTTCTCACCAACTTTAAAGTAAAATGCATTCTAAAGCTCATTTGCTGGAAGATGCTTTTTAAAGCCCTATAGCTTTCTCTGCTGCTGCCCAAAATCCTGACATCTCCCTCCCTCTTACCTCACCCCCCACAGTCCAAGTAACTTGTAGTTATTTACCTTCCTGCACAGATAACTACAAGCACACCTATTCAAACCAGTAAGTCAGACCACTATTCTTGTGCAAAATATTTATTAAAAAGAGAAAGGGTTCTCTGCAACAAAAGGTAGGCACAACTTTAATCATAAAATCAACCTTTCAAAGATTGCAACAGGCTAGATGTGAAACTTGGATTGACCAAGACTGTCTCTCAAATTTAGGAAGTCTCAATCTCATACTTGAAAACAGCTAACACGTCTCTCATTTATGACCACTTAACTATAAAAGTCTTCTGCTGAGAGAGTACCCGGTACGTTATCATGGTCAACATTTAACATATGACATCTGGGATGAAGCTGTAAATAATCCAAAACAATGCTACTATAACGTTAAAACCCTTATAGGACCTTTCACATTTCACATCTTTAACAGTTTACCTCTCCAATTCTCATGCGCTTGGATAAAAAGTTATCTTCCCAAAATATATACCAAAACCTCATATTAAAAACCCCAATCTCTTTCATGTGACATAAAAAGAATGTCAAAGAACCCCATAGTTTGGCCTTGAACTAATACTTGGAAAACAGTATTTACATTTTAAAAAAAAAAGGTTATCTTTTCTTCGCCTTGTGTGTATTACTGAAATAACCTCACAACGTATATCTTGCCCTCCTGACTACCTGACTGCAAAATCAAATAGGCATTAGGGAAAAAATGAGAGCAAGCACACCTGTAAACTTGCCTAGTTACCCATGCTGGAGCACCAGTAACAAGTGAGAGCTTTCAGAATCTGGGATAACTCACATTCCTGCTCCAACACCAGGACCAAGCTGCAGGCCTCTCCCCCACGTGCTGATAACAGACTGAGCAGTTAACCTAAATGAAACCAACATTGCCCAGTAGTTCAAGGTCATCAGCACTTCAAAGGAATACTGGAGTAGTCTCATGCAAAAAGTTGTCTGTTCACGTAAATAGCCTCTGCATCGGTTCCATATACCAGACACGGTCCCAAAACATCTAAACTATTCACAGACAAAGTCTGATTTGGAATCATGTTGGTAATTTCCATGCGGTCTTTGGTAGGATCGTTGTTTAGCCAGGCACATACAACAGACTGGTTAATGGTGTTGTGGGAAAGGTACGTAGTACTTCTTCCTCCTAAAAGAAAGGGAAGAAAAGACGGAAAATGTGGAAATAAGTTTCCATTTAGTGTTGTCAGAATTTAGAGAAACACATTAAGTGTGGGACAGACATAATTAGAATGTCACTTTAAATTGACAAGTCAGTTTTCAGATTACTCAACAGAAGTTGTTTCTGTGGTAAACTGAGGAAAAATGGCTTAAAAATTAAGTTCTTGAAGTGATTACAGAAGCCTGCTACCAGCTCTGTCCTCAGTCAAGACTAATAGGTCAGTACAGCTAAGATCTCATCTTACTGAACAAACTATTTTAGTATCTAAATTTTATTAACTATCTGGCTTTTCTAGCCAGAGACTAAAGCAAGGAAAGATTTAAGAAAAAAAAAGTCTGCTTACACAGTGTCTTGCTACATTTGGGGCATCAGCTTTGCTTTAACAACGCTTTTTCCCTACTGTATGTTCTTCCTGCTAATTCTGCACCAAACAATATAGCTGGTTTTGACTTGGAATTTTTTCCACATAAAATTTTAAATTCAAACTGAAGTCTTGCAGTTTTGGCTTTCAGCATAAAATTAACGCATGGTTAAAGAGGTATAAAGGGTTTATATTCAATACACCCCAAAACATGTAGAGTACAACTTCATCAGTTATCCTCTATTTCCCTATACAGAACTGGATTTTGAATGGCAACTTTGAAACCAAAGGAGCGGATGACATCTGAAAGTTTCCCCCCGTTTACAATCTGAAATTGCAAACAATTAAGTAGTCTTTATGACTATCATGTGAAATGCTTTTATTAAACCATTATCATATTTTTAATTAAAATCCTGCACATTACAAAGCGATCCAGCTTCATTAATTGACAGTCTTCCAATCACGACCACAAAAGAAATGCATAACGAATAAATTCATAATTATTACTTATTTTATTGCAAAATTTTGTCCATCTCCCTCAGAGATTCAGGTAGTACGGTCGTTTAGGCTGTCTTCATCTCTCTTCTATATCCAGATGATTTTTAATTGAACTCTATCTCTGAGATACCAGATTTCACACACCAAAGTACAGAAAGGACAGATCAAAACACAAAAAACCCACACATAACTGTTTGCCTTGGAAGTAGGTTTCCTGAGGTGCCTGATCAGTGCTTTCTTTCTAAGGAAACCAATCTGCTTTAAACGTGATGTGTTATGACTGTATTCGTAATTTGATCATGTGAACACATGGGCTTTAATTATGTTGCCAACTGACAAATTCAATGCAAATCAACTTTAATCATCCTTACCTTGATGAAGAAAAGATGGTTTTTCAGATACGTCTGTGGAAGTATCCCAGTGCCAAAGAGATCCGTCTTCAGAACATGTAAATAAGTGATCTGGGTTGGAGGGATGGAAGTGAACTTCCCACACTATAAGTATCAAAACAAACAAAGAAGAAAGCATACTAAAAGAGTGTAAAACATGCTTCTGAAGATTTCTACATTGCAATGATATTAAAATCAGTTTGGCTCTTCCATTACATAAATCCAAATAGCGAGTATAAATCTCTAAGAGCTTGCTTCTGTCTTAAAATAATTCAAGTGTTATTTATGACAAGAGAGAGAGAATTTTTCAACCATAAACCAGGATGGCTTCTTTCAGCGTGGATAGCAGTATGGATAACTAAGCCACTGCCATCTCCTGGTATTTCAGATATAAGTATTTCACATATCTATGCAGAACACAAGTACACTCAGTTAAAGTGTGATTAGTGTTGGCAGCGTGGTCTTGCTGTTGCCAAAGAAGTGGAGGGTACATAATCTATAACCACAACTCATGCACAAATCAAAAGGAGCACACATGGCAGTAAAATAACGCTGCTACCACTGATGTGTATAGCTTGGACATATGCAGAATGGAATCACCCAGACAGCACTGCACCTCCTGCAGTTTTGCTTGTGAGACGGGTGGGGAAAAAGACCGATCAGCTTCCGAGAAAGAAAAAGAGCTTTGATGAAATAGAAGAGTTCTACTGCTTTCTGAGAAGTTAACATTTTTTCCTCTTTACTTTTTGGACTAGCGGTTAGATTGCCCTTCACTAGACCCTCAGGGCCTGAAGAGAAACAAAACTACAATAAATATCAAGTTCATAGCTCAGCACAATCCAGTTAGTATACGGACATGCACTTACAGGAGCTCAGGTCCCCACCAAAACCTGAGTTCTTAAGTGGGGCAGGTGAGGAGAAAGGCCCCAAGCCCCACCCTTAGTTATCTACTGCAGTATTCCCCTCCCCTGAGAGAGGAGGGGAGAGAAAATACTATTTTGTTGCATTTTCAATACTGAGAATGTTCTTAGAGGTTACAGTCTTATCTGAATTCAGGCATTCCAAATACTTTCTCATGCCATCTTCCCTACTATTAAGTTAAAATTTGCACACAACATGCATTTCTTCCCAGCACACGTGTTATTATTTTGTGTCTAAATATCACAACTGTGAAAAATATTTGTGGGTAAAACTTATCTCAAAAACTTTCTTTTACTCCTTAAATATAATTGTGGCATTGAGTCAAGGAATGTTCGGCACAAAATGAATTGGTATCTTAGTCCCATAAATGAAGAGAAGTTAGCTCTGTGCTATCACATCCTCCTCCTTCACATTTTCAAGATTGTTAGGAACTGCATTCCCACTTTACTACAGCTGCATACTACGACATCAGCTTCTACAAGCAAAAACTATTAATATATACTTTATGGAAACAGACTTTCTGACTATGTGTCTCTAATGACTAATAAAGATCTTATTATGTGTTCTGGTTTTAATATAACTAGAGTTGGCTTTTAGATGAGAACAGTCTCACGTACAGAAAAGGAACAACCTGAACTGGATAAAGACACATTAAATAGCACATGTGATTGTCTATTGTATGCATCCAATCAATCAATGCATCCAAGTTTTTATTCAGGATTTAGAGAAGCTTTTATAAAAATGCTTTCTTCTCCCTGCTCCAATCCAGATACTTACTCTCTGCTTCATGAGCATTCAGGAGGGACACTGGCATAGAACCCTGCCTGATGTCCCATATGCTCAGCATCCCATCCTGGCCTCCTGTGGCCACAATGTGCTGCTGATTGGGGTGCCTGTCCACACAGTGCAGTGGAACTCTTTCACCTGTCCTGCAAAGGAGAAGAAAAAAAAATATATATGAGTTCTTCGTTCAATTTGCATTTTCTCCTCGTTAGCAGTGTTGACCAACACAGTAATGGATTCGACTGCAGCTTCAATTCCTGCAGCAGCTAGTCACAAGAGGCTGAAGCCACATGACACCTACTGGAATTTATAGGCACAGCAGTAACACGCGGCTACAATTGGACGAGCAGCAGGTTCTGTGCCCTGCAGTATGCTGGCACCTGCAGTGTATCTGACAGTTTTACAAGAGAAAGCCTTGTGTACTTTAAGTGTACTTACACAAAGAGGGTTACTCTGAAATTCATGTTATAATTACAGTTATAACATACGGTAATAGTTCAAAAGGAAGACTGAGCACTAACAAAAGCGGGTTCCTAAGCCACAGTCTATTAACAGCAGGGGGAATTATTCCACAGACAAGAACGGGATTTGAATCTAGCTCTAAGTTTGTTTTCACACGATACCTTATAAGGCACTACGTTATCACACAAAAACACTTCAAACGCCAAGAACTTTATACTAGGCCTGTGAGGAAAAAAAGCTATTTTTAATCAGGGAAAGAGGAAGGAGGTGCTTTGCTTTTCTCTGAAAGAACAAATGTACAGATGCAATAGTCCTTCAAGAGTTAAATCACAAAACAAACCACCTAATTACAATGCTCAGTCTCAAGAGTAATTCAGCTATTAAGCAGAGTCTGCTTTTGGTATTTAAGATTCCAACGCGGTTAAAAACCTTAGGAAAAAAAAAGTCATTTATCATTCCACTGTCAAGTTTGGGGTGGTATCTTAAATCAGATATAAAGTAGCATATGCTCCTCAGTAAATATGTCAAAAATTAAGATCTTACAAAGAAAATATTTGAGATGGCTCGTTTCTTTGCTGTCTGAAGTCCCATATTTTCAACTGTCCAATTGAATTTACTGTCAAGATCTCAGTTGTGCGAAGGAAAGTCACTGCATGGAGTGTACTGCTGTCTGCATTGTCTGCAAGAGAGATCAGGAAAGCATTGAACTAGAAATTCAGGTAAACCTACTGAATGCTCATCTCCATTTAACTGCAACAAAACAACTCTTCTAAAAGCAGACCACCTCTTCAGGGGCAGAGATGGTCTAGTGTCACATGAAATTTTAAGTGTTGCAAGGATAGCCCGTGAAAAAGGAGCACTTGCTTCCTCTAACAAACATTACTGAGACAAATCTGTAAAAAGCTATATTTAATTGGCTCCAGAGCTAGCATTACAAAGCAAACATTTTTGCATAGTAGTATCAAGTGAGCACCAAGAAAACTAATTACTTATATCCATCTGAGCAACTGCCAGGAGAAAAATCCCTATTTTTTCGGTGAACATCTCTTTCCTGTGAGTCAGCAAAATATTCTACTCTATTAAACTTGTATCAGAACACTCTCTGCCATAAAGAAAAATATGTTTATAAATAAGTTTACTTATAATTTATAATGTAAAAATAAAATAATCCTTTTAAACTAATTATTTTTCCCCTTCAAAGGGGAAGGAGTTACTCAGTTTTGTGGGTTAGTGCTAAAACTCTGCCTTGTGCCCCACTACATTTCTTCCTATACTTTAAAAAAAAAAAAAAAAAAAGATTTCCTACGGGAGTGCTCAGGGAGCTTCAGTAAAAGACCATATGCAATTAATAGGATTTACCTTGTGTGTGCGTGCATACGGCCATGCACACACAAGTACCCCTCTCCAGAAATCCTAGAGCACTTCATTCCTTAATTGGCTTACCACTGTGTAAATTCCTTCATCTGCTCAATCTGAGGCAAGATTTCACTTTAGAGGAAACACAGGTGATGTGTCAAACTGAGGTTTCAGGGAGAAAGTTCCATTATCAAGCACAGTGTTCGCGTGCTTTAACTCATTTTTGCTTTGTCTGATTTCTAATAGTTGCTATGTACTATTTCCATGAGACTAGCATGACAGAAGAATTGAGATTAAGTTTTGATAACTTCCAAAAAAGCCAACAGGGAATGAATGTTAAGCTTAGAACCTCTCCATCACTTTAATCATTGACCCACAAATATCTGAAATCTGAATGAATATAAAGATATATCTGAAATACACTGTATGAAGTCTAGGAATATAGGAATAATCTGGAGGAAGTACGTTCACCTTGGGATATTTAAATTCTCAACTGCCTTCCTTTTTATTGTTATCATTTGATGAACTATATGTGTTTTGGACTTGTGACTAGAACAGTGTTGAAAACTGTGGTGGTTTTACCGTGCTAGGCAGTTGAACACCACAACCGCTCTCTCACTCCCCCTCCTCAGATGAGGAGGGGAAGAAGTAAAGGAAAGAACAACTCACGGGTTGATTAGGATGATTTAATTAAAGAGGGAAAAAATATATATATATATATATATAGATATATATTATTAAGGAAATATTATTATTAATTAAACAATTCAACTAAAGGGAAAAAAAGGGAAAGGGGAAGAGGAAGGGGGAAAGGGATAACAAAACAAAACAAGTAAAGGCTATGTGGTAGTGCAGAGGAAAGAAATTACTCTCTACTTCCCACAAATGAGCGATGCTTGACCACGTCCTTGAAGCAGGGCCTCAACGCACGTAGCCGGTGTTCGGGAGGAGGACAGACGTTTTCGCAATGAGAGCCCACCCCTCCCCTCTTCTTCCTTTTTCCACCTTTTATTGCTGAGTGTGACCCCATATGGTATGGAATATCCCTTTGGTTGGTTTAGGTCAGCTGCCCTGCTGATGTTTCTTTCTCACTTTTTGCCCACCCCCTAGGAGGGTCAGAGAGAGTCCTGATGCTGTGCCAGCACTGCTCAGCAGCAGACACAGCACGGGTGTGATACCACTGCTGTTCTAGCTACAAGTGCAGAGCGCAGCACTGTATGGGCTGCTGTAGGGAAAGTTAACATCCCAGCCAGACTCAGTACAAAAACACACCAGTGTTTTGGCTAAAATAATTATTTTGCAGTTGGACTAGGTGATCTTTGAAGATCCCTTCCATCTAAACTATTCTATTATATATACCAGCCAAGCTGCTCCAAACCAAAACAACCTGAGTATTTCCTTGGCATACCTATAGTCCTTACTGCATCCTTTTGGTCAGCTCTGAAGAGATTTATTCTACCATCTTCTCCAACAGTGACAATTTCTGGTTTGTTGCAGATGACTCCAGTACACGCTGCTCCACCACAAGATGTGTCTTGATCCACATGGTAATGGGCTTTTTCCCACCGCTGGTTGACTGATAAAGTCTAAGTAGCAACCAGACACACAAAATTCTGCTGTTAAGTAATGATTATGATAGAGGAAAGCTTTCAGAATACTCACACATACTCACAAAACCAGAAAGAAGCTCCAGGAAAGCCATCCCACCTCACAAGAATGAGCATCTTCTACGTAAGTAAGAATGAGAGATCTGAATTTCCCTCAGCTCTTGAGCACATAACTATTCAATGAGACATTGATAGTCTTCTCTGAACCACCTTTTTAACAAGAGCTAGAAATCAGAATTAACAGAATCTATTTATGAATGTGAAATGTCTCTCACTAGATTTACCCCTCCAGTCTCTCCCTAGGCCAAGGAAAAAGAGCTGAGGCCTTTACAAAATGTAAAGTTAGATTTGTCAGATTTACATCCCAATTCCAAGGAATTTAGTTTATTTTAGGTACTGTGTCAAACTACTAACAAGTATTAGACTTTGTTGTGTCGCAAATAAATAATTTATTCTCAGTGACTTATAACCAAAGCAAAAGACTGATTCTGTGACTACATTTTAGACATTATCTTTATAGAGTCAAATAGTTTTAAAATAATGCAAAAACTCAAATTCATTAATTCCCACTGCCTGAAATTATTATTTCTCAAATATAACCACAGCTAACAATCTAATCTCTTCAAGTATGCTTTCAGTGAACTGACTATGTTGCTACAGATATGTTAGTGTAAAACCCTGTCTGTCTGGCACTGGAACCTAATTGATGTGGTATGCGTGCTAAACATTCTTCTTTCCTTGTATGTATAAGACTAAGGTGTTTGTTTTTTTCTGACAGACTTGAAAAAAATTCGTTTTTGTTGCCAGAGGTTTCTTGCTGTAGCAGATTTGAGAAATCTTATAGCAAGATCAAAGTGACCTGCATTATACAGAACAGCAGCTTCGAGCCAGTGCGAGTTACCCACCTGGTTATTCTGATGATGACGGAATACAGTTACGCTTCCTGTCGAAGAGGCAACAACAATTCTCTCTTGATCCAAAAACTGAAGAGAGATAATGAACACCTGATGAGCTGATGCCAATAAAAGGCTGATCACTTTGATTTTAGAGTATGTTAACTTATTGGTAAAAAACAAAGACTGATACTGGTCAGCTTTGCCCTTCTTCATAAGGATACGTTGGGGTTTGTTTTTTTTGGGGGGGGAATCTTGGTGTTATGATAGCTAACTACCGATTAAGTGACGAGCAAATAAAGAGCCGAGTTACCTGCATGTCCATCACGTCCCCATCGTGCCCGATGTCGCACAGCAGCTGAGGCTCTCCAAGATATTCTCCGCTGCCGACCTCCCCCACGGCCCACACGGACAGCCGGTTATCCTGCACGGAGACCACACCGCCTCACTCTCCCGAAAGCCGCCGAGCCAGCAGCCCGCCCCGCTCACGGGGGCGGCCCCGAGGAGCGCCCCGCGCCCGGAGAACACCGCAGGGGGAGACACCGGGGTCCCGGGACCGCTCACCTCGTTGTCCCAGGAGCCGGTGGCGAAGACGTCGGGCGGCTGCAGCGCGGCGGCGGGCAGGGGCCGCCACCGGGCCTTGCTGATCTTCTGCGCCACGAAGCGGGCGCTCACCTCCTCCATGGCCGCCTCGCCGCACGCCCGCTCCCGCCGCCGGCCGCGCCGCCCCCGATTGGCTGCCGGGGGACGGCGAGCGCGGAGGGACACGGGGGAGGGGCGGGAGGGCGGGGCGGTTATGGGGGGGCGGGCACTGAGGTGGCGCCCGCCTCCGAGATCCCAAAATGGCCGCCGCCGCGCTGTGCCACCGCGGGCGGGCGTGGTCCTGTGAGGGATTTAGGATCAAATCTTTACATGTCTTGTGTCCGCTGCGGCTGATCGTTGTGTGTATTGTGTTAGTACACATTTTCACGGTAATAGCACATTTAAATAAACAAAATGAATCACAGCGTCATTAGGGTTGGAAGAGACCTCCAAGATCATCCGGTCCAACCACCCCCTACCACCAATGTCACCCGCTAAACCATGTCCCCAGGCACCACGTCCGGCCTCTCCTTGAACACCCCCAGGGACGGTGACTCCACCACCTCCCTGGGCAACCGGTCCCAGTGCCTGACTGCTCGTTCTGAGAAGAAATGTCTCCTCATTTCCAACCTGAACCTCCCCTGGCACAACTTGAGGCCATTCCCTCTAGTCCTATCACTAGTCACCTGCGAGAAGAGGCCGACCCCCAGCTCCCCACTCCTTCCTTTCAGGTAGCTGCAGAGGGCAAGGAGGTCTCCCCTGAGCCTCCTCTTCTCCAGACTAAACACCCTCAGTTCCCTCAGCCACTCCTCACAGGACTTGTGTTCCAGACCCTTCACCAGCCTTGTAGCCCTTCTCTGGACACACTCCAGGGCCTCGATGTCCTGCTTGTACTGAGGGGCCCAAAGCTGAACACAGCACAAAGCTGAACACAAGACCATGAGAAAAAAATGCCTGGCTCTAGACATCAGGTCCAAACACACTAGTGGAGACAGAAAGGGGGTTGTATGGGTTGTCCTCAGCTGTGGCTAAAGTTAGGGGTGTGAGTGAGGGTGATGAGAACCGAAGGTGTGCCTCTCTCTGCCAGAGCCGCCGGAGCCTGGGAAGGCAGGCACCCCCAGCCTGTGGGTGTGCAAGGGCAGGGGGAAGCCAATGCTGACTTCTACTTGCTGATAATCTGCTTTCCTCCAATTTATCATGCAGCAATATTTTCAGAGAGCTATTTGGAGACACTGTCTTTACTGCCGGTCATAGCTCCTGGAGCTGTGCCCAGCTCAGTCTCCTGAACAAGTGCAGTTGACGATGCAGGGCACTGCAGAGCAGATGTAAGAGCAGAGCGCCAGGGCCCTGGGAACATCCCCAGCCCTTGCTTTCCCTGGCCGGGGGATGCAGAGTGCAAAATAACGCTGGATGTAAACTTCGGAAATGGAAATACAAAATGAAGGCACAAGCCGAGGCTGGCTTGAGACTACAGGAAGAGACATGAGATGAAGGCGAGTGATTAAGTTAAAAACAGAACAGAGGCAGGGAGAGGAGCAAGTGTAGGTGTAGGAGCCAATTAGTGTGTGGTGTGGGACAGAGCTGCGGAAATGTTCAGCAGGAACATTTCATAAGGAAACTTCTGTTCTGGTATGTATATGCAGAAGCAGATGGGATCAGACAGTGATGACCAACTTTTTATATGCTTTTTAAATTCAAAGGATTTCAAAATTCTAACAGGTTCATGAGGTGGGAGGGAAGGGATGAAACAGAAATAGTAGCATGGAGGGGTTTATATATAAATGTATAAGGGACTGAGATGTGGGTGAATGTGCGGAAAAGGAGAGAGATCCAAGATGGGCTGTGTGCTTAAAATTAGTGGGATCTCCATTTCAGAGCACTCACATGATGGACTCCTCTGGCTGCTGGCATTCCCCTGCCTCTTCCCTGGCAGGGCCGTCCATGCAGCAGCTCCCAGGCTGCCCCTCAGGAAGATGGAGGAGCCTGTGACTGACCACGGGCACCTGGGGACCAAGGTGCTTGTGCTGGTTTGGACAAGCAAGGGGGAAGAGGGTGAAGGAACACTGAGCAGCAGAGCAGATGGAGATGTTTCACAGGAGTGCTGATGGCCAGAAAACACACTTTTTTTTTTTTTTTTTAATGATAATAATAAAAAGGCTTTTTTTTTTTTCTTGCATAGAATTTTTTACTTTTTTTTTTTTTTTTTTTTTTTTTTTTTGGCTTATCTTGATGGGCATGCACTTAGGAAGTTTAAAAAACAGACTCATGGCCTGGAGTTAGAGAGCAGAAAGAGCCAATGACCCTCATGTTTACTGCACAAATGGGTGCGTCCTGCTGCCATTGGTGCATTTTAGTTTCTCAGGGATGTTTGAGGCAAATTGGCTTGTCTTAAAATTCCTGGAAACCTGCAGAGCCTTAACTTGGTTTCCTTCGTACATGCCTGGTAACCACCCCAGACACCCCAGATATCACTTTGTTCTGCTGCTCTCTGAAGAGTCACATCAAGAGCGTTGCCAGTAAGTGGCCAATAGGTACCTCCAGCCTGAAAGCTTCTGGGCAGGTCTGTGTGCTCCTAGGAGATAAAGGTGGTCTCTTTCCCTGTGCTCTGCGACAAGCTTAAGCCTAAATTGATCTAGTCTTGGTAGGAACAGTCAGACTGTATGTAAATGGTTTCTCTTGTATTTCTGGTCTCCCGAGGGGGTAAATATCCCTGGAATGCTTTTAAGCATGGGCCAGCTAATTTCTTGCCAACAGCCTCTCTATGTGAGAGCAATGCAGTTTGCTTATGTCTCACAACAGAAAATGTCTTTTGCATTTAAAACAATGAAGTATTTTTGTGTGTGTATTTTTACAATGTCTGTTTGTTCTCTGTACTTGCTGCCCTTTGGGAATTCTTCTAACTCCAGGGCTTCTTTCCTTCTCTTGTGGCCCACTGGGTATAACAAGGAGACCCTTTATATTCTGGGACAGACTGTAGGGCAGCTCCCAGGTCATGCTTGGGAGAAGACAGATGCTGAATACAGAATGAAGCTGAAGATCCGTCTCCAGGACTTAAAGAACCAGATGGGAAGGGTCTGGAGACCCGGTATGCACACTGGGCAACTGCCAGCTTTGCCATGCATGGAGTGCTAGCCAGAAAAGCAAATTCCCACATTCTCCTCATTACCTGAATTAACAATTGTGTGATGGACAGTGTGTGTGGTGCGGAGATGGAACAGTCTCATCCCTCCCATGGGTTCTCACACAGAAGACAACATTATCTGCGTCTCCCGTGGTGTATGACAGGCTGTGTGCATCCTTTTATCAGGAATGCTTTTAAAGAACAGTGATGTTTGAATTTATGTCTGTGGATGACGCCGTATTTTCTATATACCACGCACTACCGACAGGGCCTATCTGTTCACAGTTACTCGCCGCTGTTCTCACGTTCCAAAGGCAAATAACGGAGAAGCAGGGCGGCTGGCCTCAGGCCGATGACCCAGCCGTGGCGGTGCACCCATTCAGGGGAGGCAGCGCTGCCCAGCCGCAGCCCCGGCGGCACGGCACCCGCCCGCAGGGACCGGAGGGGCGGGAAGGCAAAGTCCTGTCACGGGCGGGGTGCTCGGGGCCAGCCGGCGGCAGGGCCATTGGCACTCGCTGAGGAGCCATAAAACCACGTACAGGCAGCCGGTGGGGAGTTAATTTATTACGCTCTGAGCTCGGGGCGTTGCCATCCCGGCGTCTTTTCGGGGGGCTTTAACGTGCGCGTCTCTGCCCCGTCAGGAGACCCCCTCAGGGACCGCGCCGCCCGCCCTGCCCACCCGACCAATGGCAGCCGCCAACACGTAGGCCTGTCCCTCCCGCTCTCCCCGCGACCAATAGGCGCTCCCCGTGCACAGCGCGGCCCCTCTCCGCGTCTCCGATTGGCTGCGCCGCGCGGGCGGCGGGGCGCGCGGGCCGCCGCCGGTAGCGATCGGGGGCCGCGTCCCGGTGCGCGTCCTCCCCCCCCCTCCCCGTACACCCCCGAAGCACCCCCGGCGGCGCATGCGCGGTGCTCCCCGCGCGCGCGCGGCGGTGGCGGCGGCGGCGTGCGGAGCATGGATTCGTTTTGGGTTGATGGGGTT